>NW_022196895.1:67294092-67329092 GCF_008632895.1 Mastomys coucha
TCTCTCTCTCTCTCTCTCTCTCTCTCTCTCTCTCTCTCTCTCTCTCTCTCAGATTCATAGGGTTGCTGTGAATCTGAGAGAGAACGGGGGAAAGGGAGTAGTTGGAGTGAGAAGATGGATGGGGAAATTATTCCTTAATCATTACAACACAAGTGTAATTATTAAATACACATCATGAGGTCTAGAGTAACTAGGAAATAAAAAAAATTCCAAACTTCTCAAGGGTTACAATTTTCAACCTTCTACAACTAGTTCTCATTTCTCTCTGTTTTCCTGAAATTTCTTTTTTAAGAACTTGTATTCATGGTTCAACTGGTTTATTCACTAGACCTTGGGCTTCCCTTATTTCTCCTTGACTGCACAGTCCTAGACATCTTATTTCATGTTTTTACCAGGAGAGTGAGTTTGACCCAGACTTTTAGTAAAAACTTTTCTGCTTTCATCATGAATAAAACTTTTCTAACAATCTCATATCAAAGTCACATTTCAAATTACAAATGCACAAAGCAGAAGATCTACAAAGTGTGGTGTTTCCTTTACTCTTTGCAAGAGATATATCTTTTATTTCTCTATTTAAGAGATATGAATTTAGAAGCCTGGGCTATGCCAGACAGCAGCATGTATTATATTCCTTAATATTTGCCACTGTCCTCTCTATGGTGCTTATTGTTAACATCATTCACTACATATTTTCATATAATCAGTTTAGCAAAATAAGATAAACATTTATATTTTAGTACCTATCTTCCTCCTAATTAAGCGATAGTCTGCAAATGAAGAAGCCGACCCATTTAGTGTTTGATTAATCACTACCAAATGGACAAAATAAATCTTAATATGAAACTGAATCAAATAATAATGTGCTTTCTTTTTTGATGTTATTCACATATTTAAGATAAAGGCATTGGAATACACTAAATTGAGCATGATAGGGTCTTTGAATTTTTAATCAAATAGCACTGTAGATAATATAATATAATATAACATAACATAATATAAATTAGCATCCATATTCCTCTCCCATAAAGCATGTAGAAATTAGGCATATGTTTTAATGTTAGAGAGACATAAAAACAACACAAAAAAGAAGCAAATAATTACTGTTATTAATGTGAAAATGAGCTGTGATTTTCTGTGTAAATAAAAGATAAAAGATCATAATAAAAAAGAGTTGCCTGTCTTCGAATCTGTTTTCCACGTCTTCGATATATGTCTTTCCAATAGTCTGCTCTGATCTCACAATCTACAATAGCACTTTCAATTGCAGAACTGAAAATCCATTTTGAATATGAAATTTAAGGATAAATAAGTAGGGAAATCTTCCCTCCTTCTTGCTTTCTCTACCATAAAATGACTTATTTTTATTGAGCCTCTTGAGTCACGATTTTATACTTCAGGTAAAAAAAAACCATTTTCCATAATTATTCTTATACCTTTTTTCCAAAAATACAAAGCAAATTTTGTTAATCAACACCTACTATAGTGCACTACATTTCAAAATAATAAAATGTCCACCCTATGGTGCTCATTCATTTTTTATTCATGTATGTTGACTATTCTTGAGACAACTAGAGTGAATTGATTTTTCTTATTTAAAATGTTTGCATGTCATAAACTCAAAACTTTTATATTATATGCATGAAGAATTTTTTTTGATGGGAGCATGCTGAGCTTAACATGTAATTTATACTGAACTCACTGAGCTTCAAATGCACTCTGGGAGTTATAAAGGTTCATTTCTCCACAGGCTAAAAGACCTGTTTCTAAGAGCATTCAAGTTAAATTTACTCCTGAAAAATGTGATCTGACAGGATTCATTCTTGATGAGATTAATGGTGGATACCAAGAGATAAGTATAATATACTTGGGCTTCGGTATTTTTGAAAATCTGTAAATTTTGGTACACTGATATAATAAAAGCTGATTTAATCATTATTTAAATGCTCCCATTTCTAATGAAGTGAACTTATAGAGACTGGATTTACTCTTAAATGTAGTTTAAAATAAGAATATGTTTAACAGTTTTGTGACATAGCCTACAGAGCCATGCAGATCTATGACTTCTGAGAGAGAAGAAATCACATGAGCATTTTAATTCCCCACCTTTGACCTGAAGTTTCCAGAATGCAACAAAGAGGGAAGAACTAGGAAGTATCTAGAGATTTTTCCCTAACAGAGTCCACTCACAGAGCAGTGTCTGGTGACCAAAGCAGCAGGGGGGGCGAGGGAGGGAGGGGGGAAGTACCTAGAGGTGAGAAGTGGATTGCAGGGTTCTATGGGCACTAGCTTCAGACCTCTGATTTGTTTACAGCCACTATGTGAGGAAGCTTCACAAAGCTGGGACATTAACCACACAACAGGAATAGAAGTGAAATCCTTAGTGCTCAGAATCTGAGGCACAGGATTCTCCATGACCTGATGGGCATCAGGAAGTTAAAGGAATTTAGTTTCATGATGTCAGATACTAACCATTTAAGACATGAAGGTAAGGAGTAGAATGGGCTTGGTTTCACAAGTAGTTGCATCCAAGAGTCAAATTTAAGGATATTAAAAAAAACATCAAAATCTCAAACATCCAAAATAATACACACACACACACACACACACACACACACACACACACACACATATGCATTTAGGAATCTCATATAATTGGCAAGCCTTAACAAGAGTAACTCATCATGTAGATGAGTTAATTGAAAGAGATTTTTGAAAAAGTGCAGAAAAATAATTTGGGAAGAACACTAAAAGCATAAATTGTGTTACACATACTGAAGGATGCTCAATAACTCACTTTAGTGAAAATATCCCACATGTAGAAATGTAAAGAACAAAAAATTTCCTTTGCAGATGCAATGCACAGTATGTTGAAGACTGTTGAGGTTAGGTAGGGTACTCTGTCGGTAAAGTAATGAAAACAACAAAAACCCTCCCTGGCTTTAAACACAATAGGAAAACTTCCTCAGATAACACAGATATCAAAACACTAAAACCAAAAAGCAGAGAGATAGAAGGTGAATAGAGTACCTTAGAGCACTGTAATATTCATATGACCCTAAAAGTCACTTGAAACAGGAAAAAATATTATTTGAGGATAATTGATAATGTTGATAATTTCCCCACATTTAATGAAACCTATGAGTATATATGTATATTATATATATATATACATGTACATATATATATATGCATATATACATACATATATATACATATATATGTATGTATAGCTAGATTACATATAAAATCAATAAAAGGGAGAACAATCTTTTAACTGAAAAAAATCCACATATTATGTATAAAGATACATAAATGATTGATTGTTGTTTATTCCTTGGGTCTAGGCCAGTTTAGAAAGTAACAGGTTAATATCCTTTATCCCTACCAAAATGGAATCCTCTATGTATTAAAATACACATATTATATCATGCTACTGTCATCCAGCACTTGCTGGCATCCACAATAGTGTCTAGATTTGATGATTGAATATGGTCTCCTGAGAGGCCCTGACAGTACCAGACTAATACAGAAGTAGAGGTTCCCAGCCATCCATTGGACTGAGTACAGGGTCCCCAATGAAGGAGCTAGAGAAAGGAGCTGAAGGGTTTTCAGCCTCTTAGGCTGAACAACAATATGAACTAACTAGTACCCTCATAGCTCCCAGGGACTGAAACTCCAACCAAAGAGTACACATGGGGTGACTCATGGCTCCAGCAGCACGTGCATAGCAGAGGATGGCCAAGTAGGTCATCAATGAGAAGAGAGGCCCTTGGCCCTGGGAAGGTTCTATGCCCCAGTGTAGGGGAATGCCAGGGCCAGTAAGCAGGAGGGGGTGGGATGGTGAGCAGGGGGAGGGGGGATGGAACAGTGGGTTGTTTTAGTTTTTGTTTTTTTTATTTTGTTATTTTATTTTATTTTATTTTTTGGAGGGGAACCTGGGAAAGTAGATATTGTAAATAAAGAAAACATCTAATAAAAAAAAAAGAAAAATACACATAAGATAGAAAAACAGAAAAAATTATATGCAAGGAGCATTATGTCAATACTAACATGTAATCATGTTGTTAGTAGTTGTGTTAATATCAAGATACATTTTAGAATAAGGATATTATCATTGTCATGATAACGTAGGATTGTTTATATATGTAAAATTGGGTAATTCAACAGAAAGAAAATATAATCCTAAACAATTAAGTATCTGATGCTTTCATAGTTTCAAAATTCATGGACTAGAACTTGATAAAACTGAAAGAAAAAGATGCTTGAAAAAATACTTGAATTTACTGTTATAACTGCTTAATAAAAGGAAAATGCCTGAGTCTTTTACTTTTGATTTTTGTTTATGTTCCCCAGAGTTAGCTCTAAACATAGCCCATGGGATAAAATACTATTTCTTTAGGTCTAAGCTCCAACACTCACCCAAAGATAAAATAAAGCTTAATGCTACTTAATAAGAATGTTTAGGACTAACATCATATGTCACTATAATATATTTTATTTTTCTCAGTAAAATGGTAGGTTTTAATTTCCAAGAAACACCTTGATTTTTCATATGGGAAGTTTCTCTTCACACAATCTGTCTGTATTTGATCATTTATGTCTCTCTATACTAGAAGCCAAGTCTTTATTATAATCTCCATCTAGTATACTGATAAACACTGACTACAATTTTATTTACTTATAAATATGATTAATCATAAATGATATCCATAAATATATGACAATATGTTTGTATATTATATATTAAGTTTAATTTAAATATGTACATTTAAATATGTATTATGTTATATATATTTAAATTAAGAACAACTTTGACTTTCCTTATACAATTGCATCTTTCTTTTTTTTCATTTTGAGAAACAGGGTGATACCTGCCACTGGGGAAGATGAAGAAGTAAATTGTTGATAGTTTCACATACCTTGGCAAAAAAATACACTGAACATCTAGCTGTCTGTAAACACTGAAGAGTAAGAAGGATCGAGGAATGGGATCGGGATTGTTTTAACCCAAATAAGACATTTTCTAGAAAACTGCAAAGATGTGAGAAACATTTTTATTGTTTGAATCCTAAATGTGGAGGAAGAATGAATCACTAAGTCTTTTATAGTGCCCTGAGTGAAGGAGAAAAATAATCACTTATTCCTTTGTGTGGAGAATAGAAAAATTACATATATATGTATATGTATATATGGAGAGAGATATTTTGATCCAATGAGATGATCTTTTTTTTCCTCTTGTTCAATAATAGTATTCATCTTTTGTAATGTATTTTTCCAAATAGATTTTAAAAATTCACCAGGTCTAAGACAATACAGCTCTGTAGGACCTCAGAGAGTAAAGAGTGAGAAAGGAGTTACAAATAGACTGAATGCATTATTAATGAATCACCATGCAGCTGTCCTTAAAGACTGCCTGGAAATGCCTATAGGTTTAGAAGAAACTAACTTGAAAAAAAAAAAAAGGAAGATAATAGCCCTTCTTGTTTTCGTCAGAGGAATGATCTTATGGCCTGACATTTTCTTATCCCTTGTCACTCCTCCCTGGGTAAATGGTGCTATTGGAAAAGAAATGCAATTCTCTTACACAGGATATTATAATCAGTATGTGATTAGATTTAAGATAGTGAGTTTACGTTTTAGTCTTTCACATGAACTATTGTATTTTATTCATGGCAATTACCTTCAGTAATCAAGGAACTTAATAATATATATTTTCTATATCCTAGATAAAAATCACTTAACCATTAACCATTTAAAAAAATCACTAGTCTACTATAAAACTACAATACACAAAATTATGCCTTAATTACACACACATTTTAATTAAAATTGATATGGTTCCATGATTATTATCTCAGCTCAGGTATATAGATAGATTGTAGGATAGGCATGCTATTCTTTCTAGAAGAGACAACTGGGAAACACATTATAGAAAAAAATATATTGTATGGGAGAAAAAAACAATCCTGTTACTGGATGACCCATTAGAAATAGACCTAAATTTGATGGTCTAGGGTATGTGAAACATCTCAAATATTCGCTTAAACAGTAAAAATTAAATATTTCAGAGTACTTAAAAAGACTGATACTATTTAGATTAGCAATGCATCATTGAAGGGATGGTAGACATGAGGAGAGCAATAACTGAGAAAAATATATTTCTGATGTATAATTAAAGCCCTTTATGTAGTAAGAGATATGAATTGAAATCTGGAAAGTTTTATATATATAGCTTTCTAGATTATTCTAAGAATATCATTTATCTGTACCTCTCTCTTAATCAATTGTGATATAAGATTTCCATCTGATGTTATAAAGATGTGAATGTTCGACACAGTTGACTAATATTTTAATAATACGCATAAGCCTGGAGTGGCTATATTAGTAAGACATAGAATAGAACAGTAATAAATACCAAGAATACTGCAATATGGGGGTGAATTGTACAGAAATATTTAGGGTACAGACATAATTTCATCTTTAGTCATAAAAGTTGTAACTTTATTGATTTAAAAACTTTCCAAGAGAGTTTTGGTGACTACTTAGATCTCTAGAGAGATATTTATCAGAAAACTTAGGTAATGCATTAAAGAACTAAAAATCATGCTCAGGCTGTGCTTTTAAATTCAAGTTGGCATGAATAAAGCTTTTAAAATTGGTATAATACATATTATATTTAAATGCATTGTTAACTAAAAAATTATATTATATTAATCTATAAATTAAATCTCAATAATTTTAAAAGGACTGTTATAAGACACTATGTGTTTTAGACATGCAAAGATAAAAATATAAATGAATAATAAAAAACAGAGAATCCCCAAACTTCTTTACTACTACTTTATTAGTATTAAATAATACTAATAAATAGTATTATTTAGGAAACTCTAAATAATCCAAGGAGCAATAAGGAAATACAAAACAAATTAGAATATGTTTGAAATAACTCATTTTGAAGCCATTAAACATTAACAAATTGAAAATAGAAAGAGAATACAAGAGCATTGTTGACAAGTATAACCACCAAATATGAAACCAAAAAAATTAAATAAATAATAATGAATGAAAAGTAATCATACAATAAATGGATAAAAACTATACATAACTTCATATGAGAAATTCTGGTTTAGTTTTTCTTCAAAAATGAATTTAATTTATAATATTAAAAACAATAATATGTCATGTTAAGGAGAAAAAAACACTTTATAAGCATTCTAAAAATGTGATACTAAAATTTCCTCAAAGCTAGAAAATATGCAGCCTTTCCTAAATGCCAGATAAATGACATATTTAAGAATCCAGGACCAATTTCAAGGCAAATACTGAAATTTCCCCAAGATCAGAAATTAGCCAAAAATGCTTGCATTTGGCACTTTGATTCACACTTCACTGATCTTACTGACTATTTCAATAAAGCAGGAGGTCTCAGAAACTGTATGGCTAAATGTTTCCTCATGTCTTTCTACTGCTTAAGTAGGAAATTCCATAGCATCTACAGAGTTGATAGAATAGGTGAATTAAACAGTTTTCTAAATATACAGTTTTTTATGCTTTCACACTAAGTATCCAAAACAAATTTAATACAATCCCGCTTAAAACATTTTCCAAAGCATATTTGGGAGGAATAAGTCCAACAAAAGCATTTATTAATTTTCTAATAATTAAAAAAAATAAGGGGAGAGATTTAAAAAGAAAACTAATACATTATCAGTTAAATTAAATTCAGAAAAAAAATACTTTGAATATATAGCTTATTATATACCAATAATTATATATATATATATATATATATATACATATAAAGAATGATAAGTAGATAAATCTGTATATAGTTCTTTACAAAATATGTAAGCCTAATGTAATTAAATTCAAATCATGCAGATCTCATTATGAATGTATATTATACCTGGCATTACAGCTCCTTATTCAACAAAGTAAAATGTCACTGGGTTAACTATAAATATCTGGTGGAAAAATTGTTAATTAGACTGTTCACTCATTCAAGACCTGTTAATCATTTTGATCAGATAATAGTAAATATTTTTCAAATGATATTATATTTCTATCCCCAAGGTGGGTTATGCATACCTTATATAAGTACTAAATAATTTTTAAGCATGAGCAAAATGCTGTTCATAGTTTCTGGTTCTCCTCTAAGAGAACGGGAGGTTTGTCTGCTAATCATAAAGCAAGCAATTGTCATGTAGTCTAAAACACAAACTCAATGCTTGAAGTTATGACTAACATTACGCATAATTATTTAAGAATTTCTTAATGCTAATTATGTAACTATTATTTAGTACTTAAATTTTTCTTTTCTTAAAATAGAATATGGTAAGGAAATTATAAATAGAATATACCACGTGAATAAAATCTATTTTCAGTAAAATAAAATATAGCTGGGCAGTGGTAGTGCATACCTTTAATCCCAGCACTTGGGAGGCAGAGGCAGGTAGATTTCTGAGTTCAAGGCCAGCCTGGTCTACAGAGTGAGTTCCAGGACAACCAGGGCTACACAGAGAAACCCTGTCTCAAACAAACAAACAAACAAGCAATATATATATATATATATATATATATATATATATATATATATATATATGCAACTTGTCACAAGAAAAATAGATAATAGATAACTTTATGGTTTTAATACCATAAATATATAAGTGTATTTCCTGAAATGATTCTATTATAACTGTTAATGATTTAATGTTTATTAACCTTGGGTGTCTATCTGATTGAATTGAGAGATACTTAGGATATTGCTAAAGCACACCTCTACTGTGTCTATGAGGGTATTTTTAGACAAAGCCTAACTGTAGGCAGAAATGTCCCATTAGTGGGGAACCAGGTAGAGCGAAAAGAGACAGGAAGACAAAGTGGTGCAAAGATATTTGCTTCCTGCTTCTGTGATGCAGCCACTCCCCTGACATTCTTCTATACAGTCATGGGCTTAACTTCTTGAAACTCTGATCAACCCTATGTGGTTGGCTAAGTTATTTTGCTAAAGAGACATAACACTTATTTTAGCGTTTAACATCATAAAAGAATCAATCAGTGACTTCATGGCAGAGTCTGTAGACACACATGCAACTTTGACCTTTGCAAAAATTACAAGTTGATCCATGCACCTCCATTTATATAGCTGTATGCAACCTAATGAAAACCTACAACATATGCTTTCATTTGATATGTATGTCAACATTTATATTTTATGATTTTCTAAAATTTATGCCATGTGGGAGCATGTGTGTACATATATGTGTGTGTATCTGTTTGCATGCATACGTGTGCCTCTGAGTATCTCTGTGCATATGCATATATGTTTATGTATGTTGCTGTGTGCTTTTGTGTATGTGTGTCTATACATATGAATTTTCTATCCAAATAAGCTGTAAAATACAAATTCATGAATAAAATTGAACTCTCACTTGCTCTTCTTTTCTACTCATGGCTTTGCAACTGAGATACACCTCAGCCTTTCTCTTTGTTCTTTCAAACACATCTTAAGATGTTCTTCATCTTGATTAACATTTAGGGAAAGCACCAATGATAATCTCACAATATGGTAAACCTCCACTATTTTTCTCATTTCTTTGTAATGAAGAAAATCATTATGAAAGGACATAGTGCAATCATGTAGGTTTTTTTCTAGCTTTGCTTGTTTTGCAATGTATTTATTCTTACTGCCAGTAGCTGGTGCATGCTAACCTGCCTTGTCTGGTTAGTGGAATAAAGATGCACTGTCAGAGATGGTGTATTCTGAATAATGGATCACTGAGAGTCCCCTGACACAGGTTTGACGGCCATAAAATATGAGCTTTGTGATTGCCCTTATATTCATACCCTGAAACTGACTGGGGGAATATTATTTTAAATGCCAAGCTCACTCTAATTGTGGCCAGTTTCCTGTAGGTGATTCTCTCATTAGTGTTTGGAGCAATTACAGCGAAAATGGATTGGTGCAATTTTATTTCTGCATTGATAGAATCTATTCTTACTACTGCATTTTAGCTATTCAAATTCAAATCAGGCTTCTCATCACAAATGTTCTGTTTGTGAGGGACACTGAAAATGAGTCAAGCTTCCCACCCCTAATCAAGTTTCATTTCCAAAGAGGTCAAAGCATTTCAGTGTCATTAATGTGGCTTTAAATCAACAGGTATAGTGAACTTATCTTTTACTCTGTGACAATGACTTAACTTATTGGCATCCTGGTATATTATTTATCATTTCCCTCTGTTAATGATACAAACCCTTAGCACACCATAGACAAATCAGCATAAAATGAACTGAAGGTTTATACACATAGCTGACCTTATACAAGAACACAGCAGAAGCATTGGATTCATGTAAAAAAGGAAGCCAACTCTAACAAGAGATTCGGATTATGAAGGTAAGAAACAGATATAGAAGAGATTTACTGCCTTGATTGAAAATTCTTTTCATCACGTGTTATAATCATAATGAAAAGCCACTTAGGTTTTTCTACAGATGTTGAAGGCAAACAAAATACTCTGATTGGACAACAAAGATTTAAAACAAGTTAACAGAAACCTCCCTTGCAGTTACTATAAAGTTTTAAAATGAATTATCTTGCTTTTACAAGATTATAAAGATTAGAGATTTTCAAGGATGGCCAGAAAGAAAAAAAGTTATTCAATGCAGTTTTTAAGCCTTATACACATAATGAAAGGCTCACAGAATGAGTTCTTTCATCACAGAGCACTCTAGATCGGAATGCCTACATTGAATAGAGGGAGGAGATACAAAATGTGTGTTTGTATATGAGTGTGTGTGTTTGTATGGTATGTGTGTGTGTGTGTACAGTGATTTAACTAATCCATGGTACCTGCTGAAACCATAACCTACGAAGCCAGGTTTATAAGAAATAAAATAATGGAAAACATCCTACCTTCTGTTAGTAGAATAAACAAGAGCGACTCACCTAGTCTCTCGATGGAATAGTACCGCTGCTTACTGTCCACACGTACGGTCTCAGCATAAGGACTGCCAACACCATAGCCGATAATATAGCCTCTCACCACGATGTTTGGGTTGAGAGGAGGAGTCCAACTCATGATGATGCAGTTTGTCTGGGGCCTCACATGAAGAGAACTCGGCTGGTCAGGGACTTGAGACTCTAGGATTAAAAGACAGATATCATCAGCCAGCCTCATTTCAGAGTTGACAAAATAGCAAATATTGCACACAGATGCAATTTATGGATTACGTGTTACCCAGAGTGCTTCTTTCCCTGCACCCACAACACTTTCCATGTTTGTTACAGGAGTGTTTGTGTTTGTGTGTGTGTGTGTATGTGTGTGTGTGTGTACCCTTATGTGGATACTACTAGAGGTATTTGGTGTCTTCCTTTATTGACTTCTACCATCTTTTATATGAAAATGTTTCTCACTGAATGTGCTCTTCACTGAATAGACTGGCTGGCCAGAGAGCTCTGTATATCTGCTTTGCTCCCCTTACAACGTTCACCTGAGAGCCTAGTTTTTCATTCATGCTGGGAATCCAAACTCGGGTCTTCATATTTGCCTGGCAGCACACTACTGCTCAAACCATCTCTCCTCTCATATAAAGGAATATCTTGAATTTCATCTAACATATTTTGATCATATTCTCCCACACCTAATTTCTTGAACATTATTTTTTTTGCAGACACATGTAGTATCATGCTTCTTTATTTTAATAGCTTTTTTATTTTTCTCTGTATATTTCTCCATAAGCACCAGTAATACATTGAAAAATTAAGGTAAACAAAGTAACTGAAAATTAAAGAATATGAAAAAAACTGTCTTGTCCAAGAAATATTTATTCAATTTAAACAAAAATCAAAAACATCTGTGTCAGTTCTGTTTCCAGAAATCTTTACAGTAGGTTGGATAGATGCTCAGCTATTGAGAGCTTGTACTGCTCCTGTAAAGGAGATCAGGGTTACAGGTGTCAGTCCTCTGAAATCCTGACATTTTCTTCTTGTCTCAATGAGCTCTTACACAAATGAGCATATTTCCAATCTCCAACATTAAAAAATAAAGTAAAATATTTTAATGAGAGGGACTGTTAAGGTTAACAAATAGGGTTGTGACCTGCTCAGCCTGACTCAAAACATACGTGGTATATTATTTGTTGACAATGTTAAAATATGGTATTTTTAAAGGAAAGGGGATAGCTACTCTAGGTTGAAAACAACTAAACTCAGGTGTTGGGGAATTTTTTTCACACCATGTTCTATCATTCACTAGATTCATTCCTAGTTAAATTCACATTCCAGATACTGCTGAATTCAAGCAAAGAAATAGCTAAGATTCTATTCTACACTAGAATCTAGCTATAAGATTGTAAAACCTTACTTGTAAGCCTCTCTTCCCTCAGATATATAATGAAGATAAAGTTGGGAACAATTTCATAGGGTATTGAAAAGACTTAATGAGAGATAATGCATAAAAATTCTTGTTAATGAGGAGTACCTAAGTTCTCAAGTGATATTGGATATTAGTGAATGTCTGCAATCTTCTAACATTTTTCCTTTTAAAGGGAAAGTATACTGCAATAGTGAATTTTACTACTAAATTGACATTATTGTTATGTTTTGATGTCATAACATGATGATGAGACATCATCATTTTGAAATATGACTATATGTATCCCTAAAAGACACAGGTACCTGTTTAGTTAATATAGATGTTTATACAGCATCTCATATGTTTGTAATATAGGTTTTATATTTTACTTTGTTTTGTTTTATTATTTAGAATTTTTACTGCTATGATAAAACACTATGACCAAAAGCTACTTGTGGAGGAAAGGTCTTATATCAGACAATTCTCTCGGTACACTCCATCATTGAGGGTACTCAGTGCAGAAGGAGGGCACACTCCATTACCGAGGGTACCCAGTGCAGGAGGGCACACTCCATTACCAAGGGCACTCAGTGCAGGAGGGCACACTCCATCACTGAGGGCACTCAGTGCAGGAAGAGGGCACAGAAAGCACTGATCATACTTGTTTGGTTTGCTTTCTTATGCATTGTAGGGTTGGCACTGCCTGTAATGAGCATGGGTGGCTCCCCATCAATCATTAATCAAGAAAATGTCTTACAGGCTTATCTACAGGACACCCTTAGGGAGGCATGTTCTCAGTTGGGGTTTCCTCTTCTGAGAGACTAACCTGTGTCAAGTTGACAATCAAACCAACTGTCACAATAGGGCCATATATCTGTGTTTGGATATAGGACAAGTTGGAAATAGTAGACATAACCCAAATTCTTGTAATTTACAACATAATGAAAAAACATACATTATAATATATTTACAGTAACTTATGATAAACACTTTGGCAAGTAAATTATGTTAAATATTTTGACAGAATATATATATATATAATATGTTGAAAATCAGTTAAGCTCTAAGACAAATAAAAACAAGTGGTCATCCTGACTCTGATAGGCCAATAAATACTTCAACATAGTCCCTGAAAATTAAAAAGGTCCTCAAAAATAGAAGTGATTTAAATCTCATTCAAACAATAATGTCTTTTATTATTTTCTGTCTAAAATTTTTAAAATTTAACTTATCAAAGGCATAAATAATTTGATTACTCGAGGTAGCACTAGAATATCTTTCCTTTGTGATTTGATATCAAAGGACAACCATATCTCTACAAACGGCTTTTATTCATATTCTACTTGACATTTGTAGTGTTTATGGTGAAAGAAAGAATGCTCTTTAAAGTTATGATAGTAGTTACCATATAAAAATTATTCAAAAAGAGACAAAAGGTGTTACAGCAACAGAATTTTCTAAATATGGTTTGATTTTCTGAAGATGTTCTTTTGTGAGCAAGCAGGGACAAACTATTATTTGTCTTCCATAAAGTAGACTCCTATATAATATGCAAAAGCATCATAAAATTATATCTCAAAATATGGATATAAACCTTTATGACAGAAACACAATGTTTGCAAAATATTTCTCTAAGTAAAGTAGTAAAAAAGATGAAATGTATGGCTTAATATTTTGCAATCCCATTGGTACAGTCTTGAAAGTGTCCTTGAGTTGTGATATATTTCATAATCCATCTGTTTAGCATATTCTAAGTTTCAAAATAACTATTAAAACATGAAAATATGCTTAACTTTATTTTAAAAAGAGTACTGAATGTCATAAGACTTTCTTCATTTAAGTCTGTGTGTGTGTGTGTATGTGTGTGTACATTCACGCATATCACACATGTGTGGGTGTGGGTACATATATATGCCAGATGCTTAAATAAAATTTATTCAA
Source organism: Mastomys coucha (assembly GCF_008632895.1). Classification (NCBI taxonomy): domain Eukaryota; kingdom Metazoa; phylum Chordata; class Mammalia; order Rodentia; family Muridae; genus Mastomys; species Mastomys coucha. The sequence goes on from NW_022196895.1 coordinate 67,308,390, forward strand.
GTACAGCTTAATTTTTCTTTGAGAAAGGGTCTCTAACTAATCCTGGAGCCACTATCACACTAGACTGGCAGTCCAGTATACCCCAGTGATTCTCATCCCACTATCAGGATCAAAGACTCAGGCTGCCATGCCCATCTTTTTATGTGAGTGCAAGAGAGCCATGCGCAGGCCCTCATATGTATGTACCGATCACCATACTGACTACAGCATTATCTATTCCATACTCAGAAATCATTATGTTTTAAAAGAAATAATTCAATTATTTGAATGACATTAGTCAATATATTTTAGAATAAAAGAGAAAATAAAAAGTATTTCTAGAACCATAACTACTACTTCAGTTTTCTGCAAACCTGTATTGATTAAGGTAGAAACCTGAGAGCATAATTACCAGAGTTATAGGAAGACATAACTATGTTCAACTGGCCCTTCAGGACCTGTTGGGGCTCCTCCTTATCCTTCCTTGAATTGAAATACTTTTAGTGATCTATACATTCCTCAAGATGTTTTCATCATTATGAAAAACAGGATTGTAGATATAAAAGAATGCACATCATTTCTCCTTTTATATAATTCATGTTTTTCTTTTAACCAATCAGTTAAGATCATAAGTATAGGAAAAAAGAAATATATCAATGGATTTTTAGAACCAGGAAATGTGGTCCATTATATATTATATGGCCTCCTAATCATAATACCATAACAACAGCCAATACTCTCTCTCTCTCTCTCTCTCTCTCTCTCTCTCTCTCTCTCTCTCTCTCTCTCTCTCTCTCTCTCTGTATAACTTCAGGGTGGAAGTGAACAGCAAGTCTCATTATAGATGGCTATGAGCCACGATATGGTTGCTGGGAATTGAACTAAGGATTTCTGGAAGAGCAGTCAGTGCTCTTAACCTCTGAGCCATCTCTCTAGCACCCCATCTACTCTCTTTTTCAGTATAACACAGGAATGACAATTTCCCAGTTATTCTTCAGAATGAACTTCCCCTTATACATTTTTACCCCATGGATTAGAAAAGCAGTTATTATTACAGTGAACTATGAAATTATCAATTCAATAATTTCTCAATAAAAAGTATGTGATAAGAACACCATTTGTTTGCTATCCAATTTTTCAAACTTACTGCTTATATGGACTTGAAAGGTTTTGTAATTATCATTAGGAATGTGACTGCATATATAAAGAAAGAGAAGTTACTAGGATAATTATTGAGATAACCTAAAACTGGTGGGATCACATGTTAACAGAGATTTTCAAGTTAATGATACCAAAGTATTTTGCCTATACCATGATCATGACAGCGAAGTACAGAGCCATGCTTAATGAAGTTATGTGATTCTAGAGTCTCTTAGTTTGGTTCTATAATACACATGTTGTCTATGAGTTTCCAATAATGAGTGATATTTAGATAATTAGCAATTTGACATGTCAGTCATACATAACATCTCTAATAGGCCAATTCTAGAGGGAAATAATGTGTCAATTAAAGAAATAAAAAAATAAAAAAATAGTTCAAAAAGAAAGCAGGGGAACATGATAAATGCTTTTATAACAGTTCAGTAAGTGACCTTTTCTTTTAGAATCTAATGTGAGTGTTCATGAAAAGATACTCTTGGAAATTTGTGACATTTGAAGCAATGAAAACACTACAAAGATCAGCTAAGGAATGTATGTGGTATTTGAAGAAACCAAAGAAAATAGAGGCATGGATGGCTAGATAAAAAATTCTAGTGAGTTAGAGAGTGAGAATGTAAAGTAGTATTGCTACAAATTGGAAAGTTCCCCCCAAATTAATAGACATGATGACAAACTAATCTTCTAAACATGACTGAGCATATATATATATATATATGTATATATCCCATACCCATATTTCTATCAGCAATATTTACTTTGTTGACAATTGACCAAAAGTAGAAAAAACCCTGTGTCAATCAATGGATGAATGTGTAAACACAATATGACATATCCGTTCAATAAACCACTCTTCATCTTAAGAGGAAAGTGATTTTGAACATGCAAATATGAGTGAGTTTACTGAATAAATTAAATTGTATAGCCACCAAGGAACAGAAATCATTCCACTTATGTGAATTAGGATACTCAAATTTAAAGAGCCACATAGTGGAACTGTAATTGTCAGGTAGAAAAGAGAGAAAGTAGAGTTATTGTTTAATTCAGCAGTTCTCAACATTCCTAATGCTGTGGTCCATTTATACAGTTCCTTCTCTTATGGTTACTCCCAACCCTACAATTACTTTAGTTGCTATATTCATAACTGCAATTTTACTGCTGTTATAAAGCGTAATGCAGATATCCTTTTCCATTACCTTTGATGTTGGGGTAGAAGGAGGGAGATTAAAGTGTTTAAATATAGGTTTTTAAAAAATCTTAGGCTACAGCAATTTTATATTATATCTATGTTTGCACAATTGAGATGGGTGAGGAAGATGGTTCATGTAAGGTTGCCATTTGCTGCCATACCTGATGTCTTGAGCTTGATATCCAAAACCCATGTGGTGGAAGCAAAGTGAGCAATGTCTTGCTTCTCACAAGTTGTTCTTTGATCACCAGAGTTGTGTCTGTCATGGTATATGTATACACACACACACACACACACACAGACAGGCACACATGCACAGGAACATATACACTATTGCATGACTATGCAATAGGTACTAGAATGACTATATATTGGAGAATATTTCTACTATAAATAATATGAGAAGATAGATTTTGCTCTGGATGGATATTATCTAATTTATGCATGAGTTAAACTATCATATCCTCCAGAAATATGTACAGTACTAGGATCCAATGAAATTATCTTCTAAGTAGTCTTCTGCACAGTAGATTCAGGGTAAGCAAAATTGATAATATAGCTAATAAAGAACTCAATCAGTCATCTAGCAACCTAGCTAATACTTAGATGATGAAAATGTGGAAAAGACTGACTAGGAAGCTATTGCCTTTGTTTTCAACTTTTAGTGGTAATGTAAACTATTGTAAAGCCACCATGAGCTGCATCTGTACTTGATAATTATACCCTCTTTCCTCAGAATTCGATCATCCAAGAATTCAATAAAAATTTCTGGCACCCCTTACAAGAGTTCATTGACTCTAAAACACTTTGTTCTGTGTTTTTTGGAAGAGTTTCAACAGTTTCTTCATCAAGAGTTATCAGACTAACAAAATTTTGAAAATATTGCATTGAAACCTACTAGTGTAGATCTTCACGCACGCACATACACACACACACACACACACTGTGAGCGTAAATAGAAATTGAAAGTGAGTGGGGTAAAGAAGAATGAAAGGGATGGAGAGATCTAGTGAATACTTTACATTAACTGAGGCAGGAATGTGCTAAGTGGTGTTTCCTGACAAGAATACAGGGCATAAAGTGTGATCTTATTGATATTTTCAATGGATTGCTTTATGAAATTTGAGGCAACATTGAGACAAAGAGCAAAAAGAACAGAGACTATCCAAAGGCTTTAACCACATGTTTGGGCAGCTGTGGCAAAGGTCTTTAGTTTTAACAGTGCAGGGAGAATCTAGTGAGATGCAGAGAAAGAAAGAGTTTTGAGTCATGATAAATTTAAGAATCCTGTAAATCCCGTGGGAATTAATATCCCATATGTATGGGAAAAATTTTATTATGAAGAATACAGGAGAATTTTTCCTCTGTGTTTTGTATTAAGTGAGTAGGTAAAGCTAAATTTATTTTTCTGAATTATGGTCAATTTCTTGTCCTTGGTATTATGGCAAGTAGGCCATGTAATATCGATCAGAATGGCTGGTTCTAACACTGTCATGATAGATGTCTTCCTTCTGGCCACTAGGATCTTATCTGATTGATAAAAATTCCATTAAATATCTCTATTAAGAAAAAGTTTGCATTTACAGTCCTCTTTTTTTATAGTGATGGAATAGCCTTCAGGTATGCATACAGACTGACACGCTTTAACACAATAAAGGGAAACAAGGGGTCCCAACAGCTCCAAAAGGGCCAGCTGAACATCCATGCCCATGGTAGGCCTGATAGCTCTGTGGGACACACCTCGCTGGGTGCCAGCTTAAAATTGGAAGGGTAATCAGACTTCCCCAAATCATTTCCTTATTACTTTTCTATAGGATTTATTATACTTTTATACCTATAATTTAACATAACCATTCTATTGCTGTTTATCTTTCACTTTTATAAATTCTCAAACTCTTACATCTAGAACAGTTCCTGGCACATAATGCTCAAACATATGGGTGTTGAGTTTGCATTTTCTACAATGTTAAACACAGCTGTGTGTGTGTGTGCCTAAATATATATACATATATAATATATATTTATATCTCAACACCACAATTTTATATAACTGTCTCTACAAGATAAGAATTTTAAGGGTGAGAGAGAATTTTGTAGAAATGAAATAAGATAAAAATACAGTTATTGGTGCTTTTATATTCTTTCCTAGTAATCAGAAAGAGTTGTCTCTCCCACAACTATTTAATGAAAATGATCATCTGTGTACTGTCTGCTCTATATCACACTGCCACATAGGGTTAGGAAGTTGATACTTGGAAAAATTCTCATTTGTTCTCCATTTAGTGTACTGCATTTTGTAGTTCATTTTGGTAGAATTTTGTTATAGTCCTCGATAACCTATATTTCTACATACCAAATTACAAATTCGTATAACCGTGCTCTGTCTTCTTCAGCATGATGAATACATACTAATGTGCTCATGTCCATTTGGCAGGATTTCTTCTTACAGAGTAATGTAGGTCAGTCCCACCATAAATCTTGAATGTAGTTTGTTTGCTCACCTTTGAATTCTAGCATAGAAATTTTTTAATACATAATGTCTATCATTTTCCAAGTTTTGATGCATTAATATCTTTTAAAAGTTATATGCCACAAAATTCACTCAGTGTTACCCAGGTTTGTGAGATTTAGGAAATGTTAAGTTCCGTCAGCTACCAGTCCCATCATCAATGTGTTCAAAATGTCCTCATGTTGATGCATCATAGTCAGGTTAATTTCCTAAGAAGTATGAGTATTCCAAATGAGAAACACGCATCTGAAGATGCAAATCTAGTGCTCACAAATGTAGAAAAAAATTGGCATTTGTCCGGAATGCATTACTTCACTCAGAATGATCATTGAAAAGTAGAAATATTGAAATAAGTAGTATTGAGTTTCTTGAATAACTATCATTGCATATAGTATATAAAATGTTAAATGAGAAGACATTTATGAAAATACTAACTGTAACACACACATAATTTGTATTAGAAAATTTTAGCTATTACTGAAATAAGGTACTGAACAAAACCTATGTGCTTTTTATTGCCAAGAAAAAAAATGAATAAAGACTAGTTGAAAAATATATCCAATTTAACTAGCTGGAGATTTGAGGAGTTATCAACTGAGGAGTAACTAACTTTGCCAAATAGTATGCTAGATTATAAGTTCTTCAGTGTTCTTCTACTTTAAGTAATTTTAAACTGTAATTTGAAGATATAACACCACATCTTTAATATTCTAAGTCTAGATACTATTTAGAAAATTAGCAGCTATGTCCAAATTTCTGCCATGTGTTTTGAAGAAATAAAAAACTTATGCTTTAAGTATGGTTTTGAATTGGTATAGGTATATATTCATAGCTACCTTTGGCTGCATACACCATGGGAAGTATTAATAGACATATCTATTTCTAATGAACCCTTCTTAATTCATAACATGAAGAAAGGGAGATACAGTCCTATGTTTATGAAAAGTGGAAAAAATGAAGAATGCTTGCATTTAGCTCTAAGTAGTTTTCTGATAATAAGAGTAGATATGAGTGTAGAGTCAGTGTGTGCTATTTAGAACCTACATGTATTCTCGGCTACATTTACATAGTTGCTTGTCTATTATTGTACAATATGCATTGGGCAAACCACTGAGAAATTCAAGACAAAGCATGACCCTTGGTATTAATCTATGGAGAAGAGTGTGACCTTAACAACAACAACAACAACAAGATGCACCTGAAGTGTGCAGAAGGTGGACAAGTTCACTAGAAAATATACTTCCTAAATCTTTCTATCCAGACAGTAAGGATAACAAAAGCTTGAGTCACCTGAAACTGAGTAAGTGCCAGATGTGAGAAGCGAGTACAGGTTTAAAAGGTTGAATGTCAGACTGGAGATCATAATGGGCACAGATGAAGATGAGTCTGGGCAGCGAAATGATATAAAGTTACTTTCAGGTGACAAATGATGACAGGCCAACATGAAGTATGGCAGCGTGAATGTAATTGGCAGGATGGCTACAGAAAGGATATTGACAAAAGTAAACTGGATGTGAGGAGGACTACAGCAGGTTGGAGCTTTCTATGTGAGCACTGGTACTGTGAGAGTTTGAATATGCTTGACCCGTGGAGTGGAATTCCTAGGAGGTGTGGCCTTGTTGGAGTAGGTTAGCCACAGTGGACGTGGACTTTAGGACCCTTGTCCCAGCAGCTGCAAGCCAGTCTTCTCCTAGCGACCTTCAGATGAAGATGTACAACTCTCAGCTCCTGTCCCATGCCTGCCTGGATGATGTCATGCTCTCACCTTGAGGATACTGGACTGTAGGCCAGTAGCAATTAAAGGTAGCCTTTATAAGAGTTGCCTTGGTCATGGAGTCTGCTTACAATAGTAAACCCTAGCTAATCAGAGAGGCTGGAGCATACATTTGTTTGGAGGAATGTGGATTCTGGGACCTTGGAAAACAGTGGAATGCTTTAAGTAGGGCTCAATGGGCTATCCTAATAGGGATATGGAAGATTGTGTTACTGAGTGTGGTTTACGCTGTGCAGATCTGGCCCGACGGATTTTAGTGGAGATTTCCAGTATGTTGCCTACCGTCTGTGTTTGTGATATTTTTTGGTATGTGGCTGCTGCTTTTTGCCCTTGTCTGAAGAGTCTGCCTGAGGCTGAGGTAAAGAGACTCAGATTAATTGCATTGACAAAAGAAGCCTCAGAAATACCCAGCATAGACTTTGTTCTCAGGTTAGGTCTCATGAAGAGCATTTTGAATAGGTATTTCAAAGGAAACATATCTATATCTATATCTATCTATCTATCTATCTCTCTATCTATCTATCTATCTATCTATCTATCTATCTACATATATATAATTGTATAGTAAAGTGTCATCAGGAAGTTAATCCTGTGCTCAAGGATATTAAACTGAATTAATGGACTGGTGATCTTGGGGCAGGATCCCACCCAGCTATGTCTAGGTCCAGACATAGTGCTATTAGCCTTCAATGCCAGGAGGCAAAGCCAACCTGGTACTAAATGTATTTTTTATTATGTTATGTTTAGGTACAGGTATGGCCACTATAAACTCATGTGTTTGAACAGCCTATGGGGATCAGGGAGTGGAGTGTGATGGCTTGAATATGCTTGCTTCAGGGAGTGGCACTATTAGGAAGTGTGGCCTTCTTGGAGTAGGTGTGTCACTGTGGGTGTAAGCTTTAAGACCCTTGTCCTAGGTACTTGGAAGCCAGTCTTCTAGTCTGTTCACAGAAATAAAACCTTAAGACAGGTACCTAGATATACACTCAAGCAGAGCATATAATGACTAGATTTTGCTTATGTTTATTTTTGAAACAAACTCATTTACACAATTAGTTTTTTTTTTAATAAATCAGAAGCATTAAACTGTAAACTCACAGCTAATTTAGGCTTTAATCTTCAATCCTGAAAGTATTAAAAGAAAGAAACGGTAACAAGTTTTCTGGACTTCCATTGCCTCTATATTTTTTGAAGTATGCAGCAGATGATCTTGTCACCACCCCCTCTGACTTTATATTGTAGTACCAGAATCAAGTACGATAAGCTAAGTGTATAGAGCAGGAAAAATTGCCTAACCTATCAGAAATACTGACAATGACCCTGGAATAGTCAGTGAAGCATCCTGTGACTGAAGACTGGTTGGATTTTATCTTAATTTCTCAAATATGCAGAAAAAATGTTTCTGTATTCTATGCTATGTTACACTGATTTAATTATGTATTTCTATGCTGCAGAGTACTTTATGGATTTTTCATCAGATTTTATAACATGTTAATTATACTTTTTGAAACTTTCTTGGAATTCTTTTACATTTATTCTTTCATATAAAGTATACTGTGACTGGAATTGTATTAAATTAATCCTTGATTTGGGAAGAATTTACATAGTGCTCACATACTCATATAAAAATGAATATATACATCATCTATCTATCATCTATTTATCTATATATACATATTTACATATGTATATATGTGTATAGAAATTGCAATTTCTGATGTCTCAGTTTATATTTTTATTAAAATAAATGATTTTTAGAGATCACATTCAACTACATCTTGTTAAATTTTGTTAATTTTTACTCTACATATTATATTTTAGATTTTTGTTTCTTTTTTTAATGATTAATATAACTGGTTGATGCTATTAATGACATTTGAGGGAAGAGTAGCTTTTATATTTACATAAAAGATACCTATTACTTATCAAAATTTCTATTTATTTTCAATGGTTGGTAGTGTATTGATTTTAAATTTCTCAAATACCTGAGTAGTACTCCATTGTGTAGATGTACCACAATTTCTGTATCCACTCCTTTGTTGAGGGACATCTGGGTTGTTTCCAGTTTCTTGCTATTATAAATAAGGCTGCTATGAACATAGTGGTGCATGTGTCCTTATTACATGTTGGAGCATCTTTTGGGTATATGCCCAGGAGTGGTATAGCTGGGTCCTCCGGTAGAACTATGTCCAATTTCCAGAGGAACCACCAAACTGATTTCCAGTGTGGTTGTACCAGTTTGCAATCCCACCAGCAATGAAGTAATGTTCCTCTTCCTCCACATCCTCTCCAGCATCTGCTGCCCCCTGAGTTTTTTATCCTAGCCACTCTGACTGGTGTGAGGTGGAATCTCAGAGTTGTTTTGATTTGCATTTCCCTGATAACTAAGGATGTTGAACATTTCTTTAGGTGCTTCTCAGCCATTTGGTGTTTATCAGTTGAGAATTCTTTGTTTAGCTCTGTACCCCATTTTTTAATAAGGTTATTTGGTTCTTTGGAGTCTAGCTTCTTGAGTTCTTTGTATACATTGGATATCAGCCCTCTATCAGATACAGGGTTGGTAAAGATCTTTTCCCAGTTTGTTGGTTGCTGTTTTTGTCCTATTGACAGTGTCTTTTGCCTTACAAAAGCTTTGCAACTTTTTGAGGTCCCATTTGTCAATTCTTGATCTTAGAGCAGAAGCTATTGGAATTCTCTTCAGGAAATATTCTCCTGTGCCTATTTGCTTGAGGTTCTTCCCCACTTTCCCTTCTATTAGTTTCAATGTATCTGCTTTGATGTGGAGGTCCCTGATCCACTTGGCCTTGAGCTTTTTACAAGGAGAAAGGAATGGATCAATTTGCATTTTCCTACATGTTAACTGCCAGTTGAGCCAGCACCATCTGTTGAAAATGATTCTTAGGGAAATGGATGGATCTGGAGAATATCATCCTGAGTGAGGTAACCCAATCACAAAAGAACACACATGGTATGCACTCTCTGATAAATGGTTATTAGCCCAGAAGTTTGGAATACAGGAAGAACAACCCACAAACCACAAGAAACTCAAGAAGAAGAAAGACCAAAATGTGGACATTTGATTCCTTCTTAAAAGGGGAAACAAAATACCCATGGAAGGAGTTGCAGAGATTTACAATGGAGCAGAGACTGAAGGAAGGACAAGCCAGCCTAAATATAGCTATCTCCTGAGAGGCTCCGACAGTACCTGACTAATACAGATGTAGAGGCTCACAGCCATCCATTGAATTGAGTACACCGTCCCCAATGAAGGAGTTAGAGAAAGGACCTATGGAGCTGAGGGGTTGTGGTTGAATATGCCGAACAATAAGAACACATGCCAAATACTTCATTCTTGTTGTAGTCAATTCCTATTAAGAATATTGAGATATATTCAATTCTCATAACTTCTTTATAATTGACTAGGCTCAAGTCTTGGAGAAGTTAAATTAGTCTTCCCTGATTACACAATAATTTGAGCATAGTTCAAACTTAATGACTATCAATTATGGTGTTTTTGTTTGTTTTGTTTTGCTATATTGTTGTTTAGTATTTTTGTTTGTTTGTTTGGGGGTATGTGTTTGCATTTGTGTTTTGTTAAAGAATAATTAATCATTTCCCCAAATCAAGTCATGAGGAATCAAACATTTTTTGAACAAATGAAAAAGATGTTGGTGGCTACAAACAGGACTCAAGTACTCAGAATTTTAGATATTTTTCCATATCTAAATAATTTCTGTTTTCATTTATAGACTGTTGTTCTGAGATTTTGAACAGCCACTTGGCCAAAACTGCAGCTGACTTTCAATTTGTTAGAAAAATTAGGTTTGATTTTGCCTACTCCATTTCTTGTACAAAATGAACCCCACTTAAATTATAGTAAGAATCTTGGATGTTAAATTCTGTCATAACAGCAGCTAAGGTCTGATTTTGTTAAACCTACTTTTCAAGGATCAACTCACTATCAAAAATGGCTCCTACAAAAGTCCATAAGAAAAATTCCGTTTCTTGACACAGCACTTGAATTTTTTCTTCATCCATCAAGTACCACAAGAACGAACTAATTTCCCAGACGAACATATGTTTTTACTATGGCTGCAAACTCCACTCCTTACAATAGCTTATAATTGTTTACTTATATGAATTTACATTGTTATGACACAAGCTTTAATTGAAATAATACCACCAAGCAAATACAACTTTAACATTTGCCAAAAAATATTTTAAAGAATATTGAGTATTAATATTATAAAGAAAACATTAAACCAGGTTGCATGTTTATCAGGCCCTAAATATTTCTTTCAGGATTCAACATACTTTTTTTTTTCCTCTTGGAGCAATGCAATCTTTGGAATAATGTTATTCTATTTACAAACATGTTGGATATCATAGTATTATGGATTATTAGTTTAGAAAAACATAAACACACGTTTAGTATGACCTAAGAACTTAAATCCGTTTATTTATAGCTACATCATAATACTTTTTCATGTCTTAAAAGATAAATGTGATTCTCTAATTTTGTTCATATTTTAATTATGTTGGCTAAATCCTCTGTATAATTTTTTGTACCCTTTCTAGTTCTGAAACATGTATTGAATTCTGAGAGTTTTACATTTTCATATGATGTAACTCTTTTCTCCACACTGAATGGATCTTGAGCACTAGGAACCTTCAAAGCCTCCCTACACAGTGACAACCAACAAGGCCACACCTACTTCAACAAGGCCACACCCTGGCCCAAGTGTAATCAAACCACCACACTATCCATCTGCTTTCAAAGTGCCAGCCTTCTGGGCATTTGTCTCTACACAGTGCTAAGGATCAAATGGAGGATTTGTTCTGTGAATATGAGACAAGCATTCTAACTACTTAGCTACACCTTCAGCACTCTGTAATATTCTTGTATTGGCTATGGAATTTTAGATAAGATCCCCATCCTTTCATTTATATAATAATGTGTATGATGCTTCATTTTGATTGTCAACTTGGTTGGATTAAGAAACAACTAGGGCACTGCACTAATGACAGACACCTTTGTTTGTGATGGGATTTCCATGCTTGACATTCATCGTCTTCATACAGTGTGACCTCAAATAAGATTGCTAACACAAAGCTAAAATAAAACACACATACTTTTCCTTATGATATGTATGCTTATTTTGTATATGTATATTTGATTTTGTCAATGACTCATACTACCAAGTATCTTTTGATTTGAAAAGAACAGGTTTTCAGGGGATCACTTCTCAGACTTTTGGGGAATGAGCTTTCTATAAGCATATTATAACTCACACATTCTCTACTGTTCTTTGTTTTCTCCAAATTTTTCAGTTTAGTAAGAATCACATTTTCCTATTTAGTAATTCTTCTAAGGGATATTTTTAATTAAATTCTTCTTCTTTTAAAAACATTTATTCATTTTATGCATATGTCGATGGTCTCAGCATGTACACCTGCATGCATGATTACAGATTCCAGTATAGATGGTTTTGAGCCACTATGTGGTTGCTGGGAACGGAACGCAGGCTCTTTAGGAGAGCAGACAATGCTCTTAACTACTGAGCCATCACTCCAGCCCATAAAATGATTCTCAAGTGAACATCACAACTTTAATATTCAGTGTCTCTTTTTGTCTAAGCTTGAACATATGCTCCTTCTCTATCCATGCCTCCAGATATTGTCACATATCATGTTAGTTCCAAAGCACTGAGTCGCCTTGGTTCATCATATCTCCAATAAAATGAGCATCCAGCAAAGTTTAACTTCATGATTACAGGGGAAATTACACATTTCCTTGAAGCAGGAGTTAGAGTAGTTCCCAGATCCCTTCCCCATTTTTCTACATCATTGCCATTCTTTTGGGAGTCTCTGAATGGTTGTTATTGTGCTAACCTGGCAACTCCTCTTTATAGGGAGCAATTAATATGAATCACATCATCATTGATGGTGTATGACACTCTCCACAGTCAATTTTCTGAAGGTTACCTCCTGAATTTCCTCAAAAACTTCCTCTCATAATGTTCTTGGATTTCTAAAGCTGAAAATTTGAGGCACAAAATAAATATTTCAGAACTCCCAGCTGTCAGTAATAGCAATGTGATTGCCAGGGAACCTTGAACGAATGGTGCAGTTTGGATTTATAATTACTTTAACAAAACATCCTAATTAAAAGGGCAATCCATGAGGATTACAGCAGCTCTCCAAATCATTGCTCATTTCCAAAGATTAAGTCAACTAGTGAAAGAAAGAAAAGCATCAGAGTCCAAGAAAGCAAGAAGGGGCGACTGAAAAGTCTGAAAATGCCTCTGCTTAGGGACTCAGTCAGAGCCATGGTCAGGAATGCATCTCTCTGGGAGTCACTGGGAGACTTGGGAGTGGAGATGGTTACATAGCAGGTGTATGCCAACAGTGCTAACTGCCTAGTTTTCTTCTGATTCTTTTACTATATAAACCAGACTTTCCATTTTACATGCTTTTCAAAATGACTGTTTCTCCTTTATACATTATTTAGGAAAGATCAAAGCAATTGTATGTCTTCTTTTTCTTCCTCTTCCTCCTCCTCCTCCTCCTCCTCCTCCACCTCCTCCTTCTCCTCCTCCTCCTGGTGATTTCCAATCAAATCTTTCCAACATCAGCTCTGAAGGCTGGGAAAGAAGTCATTTTCATGTGATTTTATAATTTAAGCATTTACATGAATTAGTGACAATGATATAAATATTTAAATAAAGTATACTTCACTTAAAGTGTCTATAAAATTTGTATGTGTGAACACAAGTGGGTGTATGTGTGTATGGGTATGTTTAAGTGGATGCTGGGTACTGTGGTGGGTGACTATCAAGTTGGTCCATTAATTAATACCATTATTTATATTAAGGGTTAGACTTTTATACTTGAATGATGCAATGAAAAGAAAATCAGAAGTCAGCTCAAATTTATTTTTAGGTCTTAAGAAAGAATCATCATGGACCAATAAAATGAGAAGCCTTTAAGACCAATATGTCTAACTTCTTACAGTGAATGAAATATTGATTCCTAGAGAAAGTAAAGCTTGCCTTACTTTCTTACAGCTAATTTTTCTAAACACTGTTAGTTTCCATTATGCCTCAAGCAATCTGATATTAATATTTGTAATGTCATTAGATCAAGAAGTACCAGTTTCTTTAGCATCCATTTTTTTTACTAGAATTATTTCAACCATAATAAAGATGAAAGTAGAGAAGAAAACAAAGAAAAAATTTGAACTGCATTAGGATAAAGGACTGCAAAAGTACTCTTTCTCAGAGATGGAAAAACAGCGTGGTGTTTAAAAGAACATTGTAATTCTGCAGAAGACTCTGCTTTGGTCCCCAGCACCCATATTGCTCCACAAACACTTGTGACTACTTCTGATGCCATCTGATGGCCTCCACAGGCACCAGGCATGAGGTACACACATATACCTCATGCATGTTGCCAAACTCTCAAACACAGAAAATAAAAACAATTAAACCTTCAAAAGACTAACATTTACATAAATGAGTACAAATTTTTCAGAACCAGTAATGGTTGTGGTAATATACTAGAGGCATGCTTTAAAATAATATTTGAGAGCCTTTCTGTTTAATCATACTTGTCAAAACACCCTTTCCTTAAAATACCGTTTCTGGTTCTACTCACTTTAATGAAATAGTTTCCAGCCAGTGCACAGATTATCTATGCATCGGTAGAGCCTTTCTTACCAATTTCTTGTTTGTGCTCCCCATGACTCAACACACTAGAGGTTCTTAATTACATTTCCTAATGCTTGCACGAGTAGCGAAATAAGCCAAATGCAAGGAGGAGTATTGCATGGAGAAGAGATATCAACCTCAAGGTAGAATGTGGAAAACTCAATAAGCATAAGCCTTTAATATGACCCTGCTCATGAGAACGACATTCAGATTAATGCCCTGTACCCGAGGTATGAAGTGGATTATACAGAGAAGGCACAAGTATGAAAGAAAGCATGTAATTAAGGAAAGGCTGTGCTCCATCCAAGAAGCTGTGATTTTCTACATTGGATCCACTTGAAATTTGATTCACTCACAGTCAGGCAAAGAGCGTATAAGTCAAGTGCAGAGGCCTTTCTAGTCTGGATATTTTATAGGACCTCTTGTACCTCTGCTCCATTTATTTTCACTCCTTCCAGTAAGAGATATGGCCTCTGTGTTGGGGTAAATGATATGATCTCACTTCTTAGAGTCGTTCGCCTTGAATCACCAAAGCTCATAAATTTCTACCTACATCTACAGTGGTTGGGTCAGTGGAGACTTCGCACTGAGCCCTGGTCATGGATTCACAGAAGCAGAGCTTGAGTGAAAGCTATGGTTGCCTAGCTGACCTCATCAATTCAGTTAATTTTTGGTTGTTCTAATTCTTTGAACTAAAATGAAGAATATTTACTTCATGAATGTGGATGAGAGGATTCAAAAAAGAAGCGCACAAAACTTTTGAACATTATTCCTGATGTAAAATAGAAAACTTAACTCTGCCCATGACCTACAATTCCTGAAATAGTACAGAAGGTAGCATTCATAATTACAAGTCCATTTTCTCTGATCTGTTTGCAAATGGAGTTCCAGTTTTAGAATATCAGATTAGTTCATGGCAGGAGACTGTTGTCTGATATACCCACATAGCTGCTCTTCATTTTTTTTTTTATAGTCTGGACCACATTTTACCTAAACTAAGAGATTTTTCCCATAGTGATATCCTGTAGTCCTTTATTTTTCCTCTATAATACTTTCTTTTTCTTTCCTGAAAAATATTCTTATTAACTTAAATAATGTGTTTGTTTTTATGCATGTAAGTGGTTATATGCTAATGAATTGGATGTGCTGTTGATGCCAGAAGTGTTGGATGCCTCTGGAGCTAGAGTTTTAGGTGACTGTGTGTAATGTTGGTGATGGGGCACAGAGTCTCTGTAAGAGCTGCATACAATCAATGGTTCACAGTCTCTTCACCCTACTTTTTTTTTTTTAATGTATTTATCTCTAACCATGTCTAGCTGAAAAAATTGCTCTCCTTTGAGAGCAGGGATTTTATTGTTTTTCCTGAAAAAAGAAGAACGACTTTAACGCAAACACACATATAAACCATTCCCTGACCTATGAATGAAATATGAACCCTGTGAAATTGGACTTTCTGACAATTACATAACACTAGTCAATATTTTATTACAGTTATTTATGTGCAAACCTCTAGTGTTGGCCTAATCTATGTTAGTGTTCAGCAAGTACTTTTTAGCACTTCAGTGCAATCTTTTCAAAATGTGTGTGAGTGTGGGTGTGCGGGTTTGATTCTCAGCTGTTTCGTGAGACTGTAGGAGTTTTGTTTTTTAGAGCCTTATAGGAGGAATTGAATCACAAGTGTGGATACTGAGTCTTCACCCTGATCGCATTCTGTTGCCTGACTGCTTTTGCAATGTTACCAGCTCTTGTGCCCCTTCTTTCATGCTCAAGTTTCTATAAGAGCTTAGAACTATAAGAGAAAACAGGTGCATTCTCCTTTAAGTAGGTTCTTGCTGATCTCCATTTGTTGACTATGCTAGCCTCTGACTCACTCTCTTCATGAGTTAGCTTGCCAAGGTCAAGGTAATGAGAAAAGGAAATTATACAGCAGGTATAATACACTACATTGCCGTGATTATCACCATTGTGGAAAAATCATCTGCCCGTTTTTTTTTTTTTTATGTCACTGCAATTGTTTTCATTAAATCAAATCTGAACCATATCCAGAACAATGACTTATTTTAGAAAGAAATGATGGACAAGATAGGTAAGAAGGTAGAAAAGAATTCAAGGACCGAGGAGAAAATATTTGAGTGTACTAGAAAAAGTAGAATAAGAATATTCTTACTCTCTAACTGTGAGGGAAAAAAGAGGAGGAAAGAAGAGAGGTACATCATTTTTATCCTTTACTTTTCCTTAGATAATGATATGTCCAAAGTTAAGAAGTAAATTTTTTCATGGCTCATTATTGTTTGATAAAATTTTCAGCACATAGCAGGAGATTAATTTTAATTCAGTTTTGCATGGTCTTAGATTTGAATGTCTAATCTTAAGTATACATATTTCATTCTCCTTCCCTCCTATTTTCATTACTTATTTACTTTTTACTTTAATCTCCATTACATGTAGCATCTATATACTTTATGGCTTGAACTTTATTCATCATTCCTTTTACTCAGTTTGCTTAAGCTTTTTATTCAGCTATGATACTTTTACATCAAGAATAATTTCTCACCTGGTGATTTTTTTTTTATGATTCCTGTGTGTACTTAATTTATTGTTACACAAATTTTATATAAACCTTAATATCTTAACTTACAATCACACATCAAATCGTGTCAAATATACATGCTAGTAGAAGCAAGTAAAATATTCAATTTATGCAAAAATGCAACTTGTGATGAGAACCATCATGAGGGAACAGTCAGGGCCACTAGACTATTTTTAAGCATCACTGTGGACAACTCAGAAAGGGTACTTTGTATTGTTGTGCATCTGAAGATAGAGGTAGAACAAATCCCTTTTAGAAATGAAGTTCATTAAAGTTATTAGCAGGCCAGTGAAACTGAGGTTACTAAGAACTAGAAAACTGAGGCCTTACCATCTAAATCGTTCTCCGGGGTCTCTGCTGTGTACCAGTTGGAAGGCGGCCCAGTGCCATTGACAGTCATGGCTGACACTTGGAAACTGTATTGACTCCCTTTCTCCAATCCTATGAAAAAAAAAATTCCACCAGAAAAAAAAATTACTAAACAGTAAGAATTTCCAGCTGGGTTTCTCAAGCTTTAGAAAATGATGACAATAATTGCCATGCTTTAAATATTGTGATTGTTTTGATAAGTATTGTTATTTTGATTACAAAAGGAGAAACAGCATAGCAGGGAATGAAATTATATCTCATAAATTCTAAAAATTTTGTGCATTTTTTTCAGTTTATAAAAATGTATCATTGAAAATAGCCTCAAGGTAAATGCAGAACATAAAATATGAATGATGAAGAAATAATCAAAAATAGCAAGAGTCATTTTCCTCACTGTTCTGAGGAGCCTTGCCTATAAATCAAAAAGAGTCAACTTAAAAATTTATGCTCCATCATTCATTCAAGGTCAGTGATTATGTTTACGGGAGGGCAAGGAAGAAGAAGCCAGAACAAGTGAATTTTAGTAGAAAATAAACACATTTTCATTTTTTAAATTCTTCTCTCATACATTACATCTAGACCACAGCTTGCCCTCCCTTTGATCTCCCCAGTTTCTCCCCATACCTTCACTCTCTTCCAGATCCACTTTCCCCCATATGCCTCCCCTCAGGAAAAAAAATAAAGCAGCCCTCCCAGACACATCAACAAAACAGGACATAACAAACAACAATAAGAACATTCAGAGACCATGACATCAAGGCTGGACAAGGCCAACCAATAGGAGGAAAAGAACCACAATAATAGACCAATGAGTCAGTGAAACACCCAACCCCACTGTTACAATGCCTACAAGAACACTAAGCTACTCAGCCATAACCTGTATGTTCAGTACCTAGGTCAGATTCCTACAGGCTCGCTTTTCTTTACATGACTCCTTGAGTCCCAGTCATTTGATTCTGTTGGCCACCCTTCCAGTATATTTTACTACAGATCCCACCGTAGAGAAGATTGTGGTCAATCTCAACAACTTTTTGGGTCCATTATATTATCCACAGTACTGGCATTGAAGATTATTTTAGAAATAAGAGAAATGACAATTAGAGTGGACCCACAGATTATCATGTGATGCATTTAAGATTTTGATGTAAGAATCTATTCTTTTCCCCAGGCCTCAAAGGCATTTAATAACTTGACAAGTTGTTGTTAAACAAATAATTTCTGTTGTTCTGTTTTAACTGTTTCCCCAAAAACTCATGTTAATTTTTAATCATTTTTCTTACAGTTAGAAGAGACCTAAAGATGAAATTAAATCATGGAATATTTGCCACCATCCATGAATTAATGTTCCTGTGGCAAGAGGATTAGTTACTTCAGGAATGAGTACCCGGTACAAATGATGAATTTGGTCCCGTCTTCTTTTTTGTAAATTTGCTTGCATTTTCATAGTCCCTCATGAGATGACTCTCACCATATGCTGTTACCATGCTCCCTGACTTCAGAATACTCTTGTTTATTAAGCACCCAGTTAATGCAATCCCATTATAATAGTACAGATGCATAAAATATATCCTACACACATAAAAAATATCATAGTGAAACTCAGTATTTTGCCCAGTTCTTATCTGTCATACTTTTTAAGGAAACATGGGTCATTATTAAGACAATGAGAACTCAGTGTAAATTGTCTAAATTTTAGATCTCAATTAGTTGAAAATCTCATAGAAACTAGAATGTTGTCTGATCTGTTTTCTATTTTTTCTCTTCAATGATATGAAACAGTACCACTATTTTATATGAGACATTAAGTAAAATAGATTACTGAGAAATGATGCTTATATTATTTGATAATTGTATCTATTAGCCAAAAGATGAGTGCCTTGCAGCAAGGTAATTTCTGAATTCCTCCTCATAGGGGATAGTGTCAATCAGAATATTTTTAAGAATAGATATATCAAAGCTTACATGTAAGTTACACATATGGAGAAATCTATTTGCTAAATACATCCATGTAAACATTTGGTAGAGATCTTACTTCTAGATAAGCTTCTAGTTTTACAAAATGAGTAAGCACTGTACCTAAAATTGCTGTTGGTGGTTTATCATTGCTAACATTGATGTTTTAACTATCTACCCATAAACTATACTACAGTGCTTGGTACACTGAAGATTTTCATATAATTTTCATATAACCCTTGACAAATCCAGTAACACTGAATGAGCACAACAATAATTAATGCAAATGAAATATTAGATAAAAATACAACATTCGACACCATCATGGGTACTATAAGACCTATGGGAACATGAAACTTTTTTGTCATTCCTCAAGAAAGCTTATAATCATTTCATTTTGCTACTCATTCTGTTGATTGTTAAGAGGTATCACACTTTGGTCTTCTTTCTTCTTGAGCTCCATGAGGTCTATGAATTGTATCTTGCGTATTCAGAGCATTTGGGCTAATATCCACTTATCAGCAAGTATATACCATGTGCATTCTTTTGTGATTGCATTACCTCACACAGCATGATACTTTTTAGTTCCACTCATTTGCCTAAGAATTTCATGAATTCATTGTATTTAATAACTGAGTAGTACTCCATTCTGTAAATGTACCACATTTTCTGTATCCATTCCTCTCATATAGGACATCTGGGTTCTTTCCAGCTTCTGACTATTATATGTAAGTCTGCTATGAACATAGTGGAACACGTGTCCTTGTTATATGTTGGAGAATCTTTTGCGTATATACCCAGAAGTGGTATAGCTAGGTCCTCAGGTAGTACTATGTCCAATTTTCTGAGGAACCGCCAGACTGATTTTCAGAGTGGTTGTATCACAGACCACATGGAGCTCAAGAAGAAGAAGGACCAAAATGTGGGTGCTTTGGTCCTTCTTAGAAAGGGGAACAAAATATTCATGGGAGCAAATACAGAGAAAAAGTGTGGAACAGAGACTGAAGAAAAGGCCATCCAAAGGTTGCCCCTGTTGGGGATACATCTCCTATAGTCACCAAACCTAGACACTATTTTGGATGCCAAGAAGTGCATGTTGGCAGGAGCCTGCTATAGCTATCTCCTGAGAGGCTCTGCCAGAGCCTGATAAACATGGAGGTGGATGCTTGCAGGGTCCCCAAAGGGGTCCACAATGGAGGAGTTAGAGAAAGGACTGAAGGAGCTGAAGGGGTTTGCGACTCCATAGGAAGAACAACAATATCAACCAACTAGAGCCCCAAGAGCTCCCAGGGACTAAACGACCCACCAAAGATAATACATGGAGGGACCTATGGCTACAGCTGCATATGTAGCAGAGGATGCCCTTGTCTGGCATCAATGGGATGAGAAAGCCCTTGGATCTGTGAAGACTCCATGTCACAATGTAGGGGAACTCGAGGGTGGGGAGGCAGGAGTGAGTGGATGGGTAGGGGA
>NW_022196895.1:67331592-67358092 GCF_008632895.1 Mastomys coucha
ATTATCCTACCCAGTTCAGAGAAATAAAAATGTAGAGATGAATTATTTATCTTTGAGTGCATATTTTTGGAGGATGCAATTTAAAATGATTGTGCTTGAGGGAAAAATAACACAGATTTGTAATGGCCTGAATAGTGTCTTCCCTAAATTTGTGGATAGCAGGAATATTGCATTCAGCCACACTTGCAGACACATCCTTTGGACATAATAAAATCATTCTGGAATTAAGTAAGCACAATACAACTGAATAATTTGTCAGTCTTTAACGTGTGACTTATTACTTTTCATTTCACAAAACTTTCCATAAATAAGATAGGGCTGATTTTTCTTTAAAAAAAAAATCTATTAGCTAAAGATATTTATAATTTTAAAAACTATTTCCTATGAAAGTAATACTCTAAGGTAAATAAATTTTTGTTTAAAAGTTTTGAAAAATAGAATTATACCTTAGAATATGTCCTAAAATTTGGAAAGCTGGGTCTGTTTTGTATCTCTATGCAAAAAAATTGAACTCACAATACATATATGCTTATGTACATGTGCATATAATATATAAACACAGTGTTTTCCATGATGTTCTCGGATGTTATGCAGAGAATGGAAGTTGCTATGACTCTGTGCTCCCTAAATATACTGCCACTTACTTTTGTCATTGTTACTACAATTAAAGAAAATAATCACTCATTTTACCTCTGTTTCTACATTTGCAAACAAGATTGACTGTCTTACCATGTTTATTAGCAATTTAGAGTACTTTGAATTGAATTTCCAGTTCTTACTGTTTCTGTCCTTTGTCCATCCATTATTTTATAAACAGAGTTTATTTCATATTTTTAATGTTTTATGTGACAAAAAAAAATCTATTGACAAGAAAGCAGCAGGACCCAACCCACTGTATTCTATAAAAAGGCAAACTGAGATGTCTCCGTGCCTCTTTATGTCTAATACTAAAACCTTAGATGTATTAAAATATTTTTAGTAAGATTTTTTTCAAAAGTGTGATTTTTGTCAAAGCAACCACATGTCATTTTATGATCCACAAGCTCGATCAAGCACATAGGTCTTCCTTTAACATCAGTTATTTTTATCTTTCATGTTACTTCTTCATGGTTGAGGAAAATATGTCATAGGCTTGACTCTTTAAAATCTTTGTAAATAGTGTGTTGGATGTTATACCTGGCTTTTAAATTCAACCCGCAAAGGATTTTGTCGAGTTTTTTTTTTTTTTTTTAAGTAGGCAGTATTATATTCCATAATCTAACTTGGAAACATTCTCGCAATTACGATAAGATTGTACAGACAATATTTCCATGGGAACAAACTATGTTATTCTGAAATTGAAGATTATTGGCTAAGGAAAAGGCACTGTCTGTCCCTCTCTCTCTCTCCCTCTCCCTATTCCTCTCCCTCTCCCTCTCCCTCTCCCTTGCCTTTGCCTTCTCTCTCCCTCCCTTTCTCCCTCCCTTCCTCCCTCCTTCCTGTGTGTGTGTGTGTGTGTGTGTGTGTGTGTGTGTGTGTGTGTTATGATTTTAAATACCATTTGCTTCATAACTGGTCTAGAGAAAAACTAAGTAGTTAATTTCCCCATTGGCAGTGATAGTTTATTCACTAGACATAGGTAGATTTAAGTAGAAAATCAACAATTCTACTTACTACAAAAATATGTTTTGGTTTACCTCTAATCGCACGATCATGTGCTGTGCTGCTGTAATGGCTTACCATTGTCAGCTTGACTTGACTTAGACTTGACTTAGAATCACACAGGAGTTCTTCTGAGAATATCTTTGCAGCACTTCCAGAAAAGATTAACTGAGGTGCAAAGACCCATGCTGGATAAATGTGTTGCCCTTCCATTGGTTGGAGTCTCACACTGAAAGAGCTGAACACTATCGTCCATCTGCCACCGTTCTCAGAATGTTAACACACTGCAACCATTATCTCATGTTTCTGCTACCGTAATTTCTTGTTCGTGATGGGCTCTACCTTTAAAAACGTGAGCTGGAATAAGTTCTTCTTTTCTTACATTACTTTTGTAAAGTATTATGACACAGCATTCAGAAAAGTAACTGATACAGAAAATGGTCGCTATGTGTTGGCAGACGATGGGATAAAACTGATCATGTGGCATGTGGCCATCTGGAATTGGTTTGTGGGACAGACATAGAACATAGAGCTGAAGAGTAGAGAACCTTTGAATATTATAAGTCAAGCAATTCTGAAAAGAGTGTGCAAATATCATATTCTTCAATAGGACTCTTCTACCAGCAGGGAAGCTGAAGTCTATGCTTGTGAGGTTTCCGAGGTAAACGAAGCCTCTACTGGGAGCTGGACTAGATGTCTAACATATTATGTTATACTCTAAATCTGACTGCTTTCTGCCCATTTCCTGAAAAATATAGTAAGGCCAAGAGTAAAAGTAATGGAATAAATAGCTTATTATCTCAAGAGAGTACAGAATCTATGCTGCGTCTTGGTGAGACAGAGAGAGACAGAGACAGACAGAGAGAAACAGAGAGACAGAGACAGAGAGAGACAGAGAGGAAGACACAGAGAGAGATAGAGACACCGAAAGAAAAAGAGAGGGAGACAGAGACAAGCAGACACAGAGACAGTGAGATATAATCAGAGACAGTGAGAATATAAACATGTGTATTTTCATGAGTAAGATTCTATGAACAAATTTAAAGTTTCAGTCAAGCCTGGTTGGAAATGGAAGCTGCATAATTGTTAACGAGACTGATGCCACCAGAGAGAAGCCTGCTATTATGCACTTGGAAAACAGTAAAGGTGTCCCGAAGGCAACCCATTAGGAGTTCCAAGTTGTAAAACTGCAAGTTCAAGAGAAAAGAGAGCATGAATTGGGCATTGTGCTAAAGGGTTTCCTTGATCAAAACACCCACTGCAGGGAGTTCAGTTGCCAAAGTACACAGCTACCACGATAGCTTAGCAGATGGCATTCAGAATAGATCTGTTGCTAGTAGCAGGTAGTACTCTCTATGTACTGCTGGTTTTCCAGGGATGCAAAATGAAAAGAGAGTAAGTACATCAGGGAGGTTAGAACCACAGTCCTAGAAAGTTCCTGAGACAACCCGTGGCAGACAGAGATAGATTCCATGGGGGAAATCTTGAGCTGTGAGTGGAACTGCATTGCACTAAGCTGTGGAAGGGAACATCAAAGAAATGGAGAGCTGGGATGTTGTTTATGCCAGAGACATACATGGTGCAGAAAGCTGAGGCACGGAATAGAACAGGCAAAGAAGGAGCAGCTACAGTTGCAGCGTGTAGAGGAGTTACATGTGTGGGGCTACCCAAGCGTGATGGAGACTGATGATGTCTCCAGGAATTCCAGATGCGGGCCATGGAGTTTAAGAATTTGGTGGTTGCCTTTCTCTGCTCTTCCTTTTGATTGCACATGTGAGCCCCACACTCCTTCATCATGCCTTCATGATAGGATGCACTACACTCTTCTAAAATGAACCAAAAAAGTCTTAAGTCTTTCTTTTTTTTTGTCAAGCACTTTGTCACAGTATTGAGAACACTAACAAACACAAGCTCCATCTCTGGTTTGCTCAGCATGAACTCTGAATCGCTGTGGTGAACCACTAAACTGTGCTTTGTTCTCAAGGCCATAGACGTGTCTCACACTAGTTCTCAACCTATAAAATTCTGAACCTCGCTACCACCATAGTATAAAGTGTGGATGAAGAAGGAGACAGCTCCTATTGGCACACACCAAAAGCTCTGGTTTGCAGGGTCTTGCTATGCAATGTAGTCAGTCACTTGCCCTGCCCAGTGACAGGCAAGGGAAGCTGTGCACTCTTTTGTACTCTTGTACATAGTCATTTTGTACGACCTCCCAGAGCCAGTCCATGAAGTGTTCGAAACTGCATTTCTCCCAAAGTTATGGCCACCCAACTCAATAATGCATCACTATTTTTTTTTAAAAAGGAAAATATGTCCCTGAACTTTTCTCACTTCCAAAGTTCACTTGTTCTTGTCCTCCCAAGCATAGATCTTCACTGAGGTAAGTTTAGAAGAAGAGTTCCTTTAGTCTGCCCGCTAGGAACTTAGATGAACATACATTAAGGCTGCAAAATTATAAGGAAAAATATATTATTTTCTCGTGTTATCAAATCAGAAAATTGTATTTATGAAAATTGGATTCAGTTTTGGGAATATTAATGAATATTAATTAGTGAATCCTAACCTCCTATGAATTCCACCAATATTTCTGTGAAAGTAGACCTATGCATTTATAGAAAGTACAGCACTCTCCCTCTTTTTGTTTATTTTCACTTCATCTTGACATCTGTGGTAAGGAGGGAGTACCCCAGAGAGGAACATTGCCATTTCATTAGAAGCCTTTTAAAAGTTGTTAACTTAAAAGTTAAAAAAGTTATTAGGCAGTAAGAGCTTCTGAATCAGCGATTCTGGGAAGTAACATAGGTAAAAGTTCTAGGATACACTTATTGAGATGATGATACAAAGGGAAATGGGCAGTGCAAGCATTATAGGGCCTATCAAGTTAAAAATATAAAGGTTATTCTTGTTCAGGCCAATAAATGTCAGCTGCCAGGAAAAAAAAAAGTCGATGTTCCTTTGAAGTGAGAGTATATTTTATTCCTAAAGCATTTAATTCATCAAAAGCTTGCTAGACTGCACTGTGGGAACACTGACCTGTGAAAAGGTACCAGAGGTTATTTGGTTCCAGTGTTTCCATCTCACCCCTGCGGGTAGTCTTTCTGTGTCGAATTTTATAGCCAGTAATAAATCCATTCTGTGTTCCCGATGGAGGAGGAAGCCAGCTTACTTTGATACTCTGTAAAATAAAAATAAAATAAATGTAAATGAAGACATTGAAGAGAGGAAGACAACTGAGCAGGGTCAGAGAAGCAACCGAAACGCAGGTGTGAATAAAATAGAGAAGCAAGAATTATAAGGCATGGCCTCCATGTGAAATCCTTTCCTATAGTCGGACAGCAACATATCCGCTTTATTTTAGTACTGATGCATACAAGTTATTGGACTGATTATGTGCAATTGCATGTCTCCCTTGCCACCACCATTCAAATGATAATAAAGGATTCTAAATATTAAAAGCCACTGAAATCTCAGCTATCACAGCCAGGAGATTTCAGATGAGTGACACCAACAGGTTGGTGCATACTTAAAGGCAAAGGAAAAAGCTATGCCTAAAAACTTAAAAAAAAAATGAAAACCAAGATAACTTCCATTTAAAAATCAGCCAATTCTGGGACTTTTTTGCTTCCTATACAACTGAGTATGGTATTGAGGCATACTGCTGGAAATCGAGGTGACTTGGAAATCTCAAATAGGATTTAAACTGTAGCTTCTTACATCTAGCTAGTCCTCTAACCCTCACTGGCTAGAATAGCAGGGAGCTCAATGCTCAGAGTTGTTGAACACAAAGGCCAGAGAGTCAGATAAGAGGCACACCAGTGAGCAGGGATGTAGGAAGGGGTTATCAGGTCAGAGATGTGAGGCATCCATATTTTCTTTTCACATCCAGTACACAGGGGAACTTAAGTTAGCTAGGGGCAATATCACATAACCCTTCATGACAGAAAATTAAGAACTTTGAACTAGACAAAAAGACCCCAGCCTGAGTCCCCAACAGTGAATCCATAACTTAACAAGTCCCACCAGGAACCAGCGTTTGCCCTTTGCAAGTTTGAGTTTTAGAACTTCATTTTTACATATAATGGTAATTTCATATGACCAGATATCATCAGAGTCTGAGACACACTGAGGCAAAATGAAGGCAGAAGTGCACAATAAAGTGTCCTGAGAGAAACAATAATAACGTGCACAAAAGAACCCTGAAAATACAATTGTACAGCAAATATCTAAGAGAAAATGCTTGATCCTGGGAATAATGAAAACATGGTAGGTTGAGATTGTAAACAAGCCTGAAAAGTATGAGAGTAAAAATGAAAAAAAAAATCTATAAGTACATTGGAGGATAAATGAAAACATATTTCAAAATTAAGAAGGGAATAAAAAGAGTGCAGTGAATTGTAGAGAAAGGATAAACCACCAGCATCTAGTTCATAACCTCTATCAAGCAATGGTAAACTGAGAGAATGGAAAGGCAGCAAATATGAGGAAGAAAATTAGAAAGAAAAAATAAAATAGAATACAAAAGAAAAGATGGTAAATAAAGTTACTTAACCTTCCAATAAAAGCCTACCATATAAGAGGTGGAAGAATTTGGGACTAGCTTAGAGGAGATCACGAAGTATTTAACGGAACAAATGTAAAAGAATCACATAGATATAGTAGCTATACCTTTGTGAGAGATGTGTGGGTACAACATTTGAAAACTCAACAGTATAGAACGTAAAGAATCACACAGAGCTGGATAGTCCTTAAAATTCTGATCACTGACATTACAGACTGGTAAGAAACGGAAAGTCAAAAGTAATTCTGATGGGTTTAAGAACAGATTGTGCGTGTGTATGGCTTCAAGTTAACTATAAATGAAAACAAATAGTAAACAGGCAGTTAAAACTCTCAAAATATAAAAGTTGTCATCTTTAGCGGGGCAGTGGTGGTGCACTCCTTTAATCCCTGCACTTGGGAGGCAGAGGCAGGCGGATTTCTGAGTACAAGGCCAGCCTGGTCTACAGAGTGAGTTCCAGGACAGCCAGGCCTATACAGAGAAACCCTGTCTCGAAAAACAAAACAAACAACAAAAAAAAGTTGTCACCTTTGAGCAAGATGAGCTGGGAGGGGGTAGCAGTGTCGAGTGCTTTTTCTACCTCCACTCCTCTCTCTTTGCCTTCTGATAATATAGCAAGCAGCTTTCTCTGGTTTCTCTGTTTCTAAGGGCCTGAACAAATCCTGTAGCAGCAGATGGACGCTGGGAAATAGGACACCAGAGCTAGTGCAGACGGCCCAGATAGTGTCTGCTCTTTCATCCTACTGGTTTCTCAGAGAGACCACTTGCTCACCTTATGAAACAGCCTAAGGGTCCTATTGGATGCGCTCTTTTAAAGGGAGCCTGTGGTGAACTTTAACTACCTGACTGCCTGGCACACCTTTGAGTATCACGGTTCTTCCCCTCCATGCCCCCGCGACCTGAGACAGGGTTTCTTTGTGCAGCCCTGGCTGTCCTGGAACTCACTCTGTAGACCAGGCTGGCCTCGAACTCAGAAATCTGCCTGCCTCTGCCTCCCAAGTGCTGGGATTAAAGGCATACACCACAACTTCCTGGAGAGTATCACAGTTCTTATAAATAATATTTGCTTATACTTTAATAAGTGTGTGTGCCTTCAAAAAAGAAAATACTAATTTGATATAGTTTGATATGCTAAGTCACCACATTAAAAAAGAGCATGTACTGAATAATTACATTTTGATTAAATCCAAGAATTGGAAAATTTTAGGTTATAAAATTAAAATACAGAGCAATTGCAGAAGCAGTGACACTTTGGACTTGATCACACACAAATACAATCTAATGTTCCCTGTTGATGTAAATTTCCTCAACTCCAATTTCATGCTTGTTACATGAATGAAAGCAAAAATCAGATCTTTTTATGGCTTATTGAACTTTGCTGTATGCTTTTTGGTGTTATTTAACTTTTCAAAAAATAAACATGGGGTATTTTGACAATAAATTTATATTCATTTTTAAAAGTAGTCATTTAAAATTGTTCTTTGGAGGTAGTAGAATAAAAACAATCAGTTTTTAGAAAGAAGCCAGAGTCAAGGGATAGACGCTTGAGTCTGGATCACAAGCCAGAGTTTTTCACCTCCTTTGGTCTTGGGACACAATGGCTAATGCGGGACATTGCTCTCTAAGGAAAGAGCTATCCATGATCATTATCTCACATACTAAATAGCTGCTGCTTTAAAACAATTGAATATTTTATACAAGCAGATTAAGTCATGGAAGTTAAAGTTCTTTACTAAGTATCCTGACAATCATAAAATGTGGCAAACAGTAGATTTTCAATAGTTACCTCCCTTATTTTCTATTAAAACCTCATGAAATCCCAACTCTCAATACTGAAACATTGCTCCTACAGAAAATAGTAATTTGGATTTCTTCCAGGCTCTTATTACAAAATGCATGTCAATTTGTCTATAACATGGGCTTCTTGTGGTTTTCTTTTAAAATACTTTATTTAATGTTACTGGTTAAAATTGTTTTTAATACCCAACCTAACTTACTTATTTCTTAGTCTCCACAAGGCATATCACTGTCTTCTTGTATTTAGTGACATTGAAGAAACAGATGCTAGTACTACATTTAAGAGACACAAAACCTTATAAAGTTACTAATAAAAACAGATAATGAAAATAAGAGGCCAGTTAAAAAATACTTTCATTTCCAATGTGAGATTTGAAAGAAGAAGGTAAGATAAAGGCTAACAATATTTTCACTGTTCTGCCCAAGACCACAGAATGACCATTAATATTAAAATTGTAGCACTTTAGTGATTATTCATTTTACAGCTACAGGCTTTACAAATGGCAAAGATCAACCACAGTTTTGCAAATATATAACAGAATTAAAATATGTAAAACCTTCACACAAATTTTAAATATAATCTTATAAATTATGCAAACTATTCCTTATATCACTTGATTAACTTGTATAACATGACTGATTACCTTTATGAGAACATGGAATTACTGAGATTATTGCCTCCCACAAATACACTAATATGACAGGTAGGTACCTATATTTTTAGTATTTATTAACACCATATTTAATCCACCATAGGTGTCCTATTGGTACATACTTTACAAGAGGGATGAATTTATAGTCCTGATAATTTTGTGAGTTGCAATTCATTGTTTTGTCTTTTGTTCTGTCATATAAACTACAATGTAATGTGGTGAAGTAAATTAAAATCATGAGGCTTATAATTGGTGAGACAGTATTGAAGCTTAAATATGGTGATTATAAAGCTGGAATTTCATTGCAATTTAATATTGCCTCTCAAAGAAAGCTCACAACATTAAGAATCTCATTCATTTAGTCAGTATTCATTCACAGTATACACACTGGAGTAAGCAAAACTCAAGTCATGGCTCACCAGGTCAAACAGAAGAAAGAGACATAAGCTATGAAAGGCAGAGTGCCAAAAAATAGAGGATTGTCTTAGGGGCACAAGATGCAAAGATTGATTATGCCAAATATATTTCACTAAAAGTTCAACATTCAAATTTGAGCAGAACTTTATGGAGAGGATGAAAAAGACATTTAAATATAGGAAACAATAAGGTCAAAGGTAAGAAAGTAAAAATATGGTCAAAATGTCAGAACATGGTAAAGCAGCCTCAGGTCATGGAATATCTGATAGCAAGAGAACATGGTATTTGTTGGATGGCAAAATGTGAGAGGTATGCTTTTCTAAAACACTAAGAATGTCTCAGATCACGGTGGAAACATGAACTTGGATCAGCATGCACACTCAGAAGTCTCAATGCATACTTTCCCATCTAACTTCTTGTCTTCAATGGCTTGCCCCAACCCAATTTTGTATATATGAATATATTCTTTGCTAAAAGTGCTTTAGAAATTAGCAAGAAAAACTAGAATTTTAAAATCTTGCAGATTAGTATTTATGGTCACTTAAAGTTTTTGACTTTCAACATTTCAGACACTTCTAACAATTAAAGAGTGGGGTCTACTGAGTTATAGACTTCAATTAATGTTTACTCTGAGGTTGCTATGTGGCAATACTGGAAGATTTTTCTAGCCATTGAGTTCAATGTTCTCATTTTATACTTACAGAAAAATTGGGCTATTCTTCGGCAATATAGTCCCCAAAATCTCCTACTAAGATTACTAAAGGAAAAAGAGGGCTGTGGATATGTTTCAGTGGAAAAATATTTTCCTTGCAAACATAAGGATCTGATTTGGGTCCCTATCACCCATGCACATGATGAATACACCTGACAGTCCGTGTGTAATTTCCAACTCAAGAAAGGTGGGAAAAAGGGCGAAGTATGGGGAGCTCCAGAGTAAGATTGCAAGGTTGTATCAGTGATTATGGTAGTGAAGAGTTAGGACTATAAATTACTATTAAAATGATCTCCTTGACTGCATTCCAAACTTCTTGGGATAGTCTTGTCTAAACCAGAGACACGGATTTTTCAGTTTCATTGTCATCATTTTTGTAACAGCTTACTTGCTTTTCCATCTATATGCGTGTGAACAGTGCATAAGAAAACAAGAAAAGTAACTGATAAGCCCACCAACCCAAGTTTTCTCAGAAGCTCATATCATAAGACTCTATTCTTTATATATCTTCTATTTTAAAATGCACATCGCACCGTAAATTGATGCATCAGTTATCTAGTAGGATATTCAGATGAGAACTGGTCCATTTGGAGCTCCATAATACTCTCTCAGAAAATATTCAGTTATCTTACTCTGGTGGCATATCACAAGCTTTCCTATAGAAGGGGCTGGTAAGCAGAATTTGAAAAGAACTCAGAATGACCTTGAAGTAACTGCAGGGATCTGGGAGTTCTGGGAGTAGTTTGAAAACCAATCTAGACTTTCCATTTCCCCTCAGTACTTATAGTAGCTTGTGTCTCATAAGAAGTGGTTTGGATACTGAGATAAACATTTTGTCCTCATTTGGTCACATGCACTTCTTATTAAGACACCCTGGCATCACTTTGAAAGAGCACACATCCCTGATACCCCCCACTAGTATCCTTAATTACAGTCACTCTGTACTATCATCATCCAGATCTTGATTTGTGGACTGCACAGAGAATGTTTCTAGCTAGCAGGGATCACATGCTAGAGAGTCCTTCAGCTCACAAACTGAACCAGTACCTTCATTGCCAATGAGTGATTCTAAAGTGGAATATTTTGAAAGGAAGAAAGATTCAAGATAAACGATATTGAAAATACAGATTGGGGGGGGCATTTTTGTTGTTGTTGCTGTTTTTGTTTTTTGGTATTTTTGTTTTTTTTGTTGTTGTTTGTTTGTTTTTGACAACTTATTTAGCATTTTTTTCTGCTTCAAATTGACAGAGGAACCAAGAGAGATGAATCCGTAAGAATTGCATTAGGAACTACTATTCTTCCATATACATTTTCTGAGCATCTTTCTTGCATCGAATACAACCCTTATTTTTTATTTTAGCAAATAGAAACATCATGCCTGGGTTGTGAGAAAGCATAGAGCAAGGAGAAAAACAGAATAATCTGTAAAACTGAAGTTACTCAATAAACGTTTTTGGAAACCCATTTAAAAGAATTTGGCTATTTTTTCCAAATTTCAGCAGTAAGAGGGAAAAATAATAAGTTAAAAGCTTATGTGTCAGACATAAGCAGCTCAGTAGATGATAATAATTCACTAGGGTAAAATTGTCAGATAAACAACCCACTTAAAGAGTTACCAGAATCTGTAGCAATCAGAGAAATGCAAACTAAATCTATGTTGAGATTTCATCTTAGCCCAGTCAAAACGGTTCACAATCAAGGAAACAACTGACAACCAACCCTGACAAATGTGTAGAGAGAGGAACTCTCACTCATTGTTGGTCGCACTTCTATAGTCATTCTGGATATAAGTGTGTAAGGTTTCAAAAAAGATAAAAGTAAATCTACCATATTAGTCAGCTCTACTGGACTCAACATCCCACTCCAGAGGCACAGCCATGTCCATGGCTGCTGTCCTCACAATCTCTAGGCAGCGGAAGCAACCTAGATGTCCTTCAGCTAGTGGGTACAGAATTAAAAATGTATTATATACACAATAGAATTATATTCAGCTGTAAATAAAAAAAATGGATTATGAAATTTGCAGGGAAATGGTAATAGAAAACATTATATTGACTGAGATTGGGCAGGAGCAGGCAGAAAAACTGTGTGTTCCCTAATTCGAGGCTTCTACCTCTGTGTCTTTAGATGTGAGGACATAACCTGAAGTAACTACAGAATACAAGACAGGGAAAAAGTACCATGGTGGAGATGTCTAGAGAGTAGGGATTTTAGGACACATGTGATCTGAAAGAGGAAATGGGAAATGTGACAAGGGTGACAGGCTAAAGTGGGGAGAGTGGGTGATGGTAGGAACTACACTAACAGTATTTTAAAAACATTTAAACTATTAAATACACACACATATTACTTGGCTACCACTCAGGATACTAAGTCGTTATTGACAGCACACTGTTAAGGTGTTATTGACACAACTCACAAGATATAAAGTACGGACGAATTGAGCTATAACTGACCTGGAAGCCTCCCCCCACAGGACAAGCTCTCACATCGCCTCAAGATGCTTTGTAAGTTACCAAGGGAGAAAAGCAATCCATAGCCCTATATATCCTGTTGTAAAACCTGTGAACCATAACCGTGGCTAGTCCAACAAGATATCTCCAGTGGTTCAAACTTGGTGTTATATCTTTGGGGTAACATCTGTCTAATTGGATTTAAAGCCCATTCATTCTATGTGAGGAAATCAATGTCGAGTACTGTAAAAGTAGCCAAATACCCTGCAACTGGGGATGTCATGGAGTCTAGAGGAAAACCGACTACTGCTGTCTCCCTAAACAGATACAATTTCTAATCATATAAATATAATATATACTCCAAATCCTTATCATTACACTCATAGACAAGTGTCCCACTTACCTGTCCTAAACATGCTTCTTTTTACACTAGATGAAAATAATTACAGAAATTTATAAGTTAAAATGTAGAGAAGAGCTGACTAAGGGTAATTTCCTAGCTTTTCATTTAGAATAAATAGAATCAATAATAAAATCATAACATAGCATATTTTTCTTGTTATTGTAGTGATTTATTATATGATTAAAAATATATAATCTCTTCTCAATAAATGATGTTAAAATGTTGAGTTGCAGGTCAAAATTTATATTTGTGAATTCATGTGAGAGACTATTAGTCACAATGAAAAGAAGGGAAGTTGGTAAACACATTCAAACCAAGGCTTGTGAAGACTGAAGTTCATCACTGCTCCATAAGCTTTGAAAATTTGTGAATGAGTACATACAAATAAATTTTAACTAAAATTTTATAATTTTTTAATTCATAAAAGAAACACTACTTTATTTTATAATAAAATAGAAACTAACCTGTCATGAGCTTATTTTGTGACTGAAATAGTATGAGCACTTCTCTATCAATTGAGGCAGGAATGTTATGGGGACAAACATCCACCTGTGATTGGACTTGAGGTCCACTCTAAAAGAGTAAACCCATTCTCATATTAGAAACCTAGCCAACAATTCCTTCCTGAAGAGGACATAGGTCAACTATGTGAACTTGGTATTTTTGTTTAACTAAATTGATTAACAGTAACCCACTCTCTAAGTATCTGTTCTTATACCCATAGACAAAACGATACTCTCACCCATAATAAGAACAGCCTCTCTTTGCAATAAACTAAGGTAAATTCAGAGTCATGACTACCAAAGATGCTGAGCATAGATGATAGTTTCGGTCCATCCTGATGCAAGGTATTTATACCATCCCTTTTCAGCTTAGGGAATATTGCAGGAGCAGGAAGTATATAAGTGTCATGCTAGCCTCTAAGCATGACACAACCACAGCTACCACTAATGCACAGAACTTTTAATACTTATCTTGAACCTGCACCTGACGAGTCCCAATTCCCATCTCTTCCTGATGAACCATTGATTATTGGTGGATTCTGAGAGTAAAGGAGTCATTGCCTTCAGTAACGCAGTGCTGATGAGCCCATTGGGCTCTGGTGAAGAGGTCCAAACCCATGTTACATAGATGGCCCTGGTTAAATTCCATGATGATGATTCTCCGCTACCTTCCTGATCTTGCTCTTTTCCCTTCTCAGCTTCTAGCTCCACCTCTCTATTCCTGTTCAATCGCAGGCCTGTCACTGCCCTAATGTGATTGGACAGAGAAAATGCTGCCACAGACCTCCTTGGTGAATGTATACCACTTTTGACACATACAAAAATACGGTGAAAATGAGAGCAAGTTTACAAATACTGGATTCCCCAAGACATATTCTTTCATATGTTTGGATTTTGCAGACCTAAAAATAAGTGAATGAATAAGAGCATGAATTACTTTTATAAAATCTTAATCTGATTGCAAATAGGTTACAGATATTAAAAAAACTAGCATTTTTTAAGGCAAAATAATGTTCTTTATTATTCAGACGTGTACCATTCTAAATTTCTAATCATTTCATTCATTGAAATGTGTGGAGAGATGTTTCATTTATGATTGACTTTGGCATAGTCTTATTGGTAATACAGAAATACTTTACTGATTTCCCAATGCTGGTCCTCATATAAGAACATGTATAGCTCCACTTATTGGATTAAAATCAATTACATTTTCCTGTCACCTAAGACGTCTTCCCAAACAACATATAATTATCCTAGCACTTGTAAACCGATAAAGAATGTGACTGGGAATACAAAATATACTACAAGATAGAGTGAGCACAGGAAGGAACAAATAACAAATCATTCGGGTTCATATGAATGTAACTCCATTGAGCTTTAAGATACTGGACTTAAAATAGCATTTTCACATTATATTTGCTATCACTATACATAGTGTAGTAGCCAGGCCGGCTCACATCTGAGCCCCAAAATGGGAAATATAATTTTAGGAGGTATTCACATTTTGACAAAATTCCATTACAATAAAGCAATTTTGTTGCTCTCCAGAGTGTGTGATATAGTGATCTTATGTGCAGTCATTTTAGAATTTGTCAGTATCAATAGATTTTACTCTATAGTGCTTAAGTCATTCCCTAGAAGTATGCTGAATGTTTAGGGACCCTCATTGACTTTCAGAGATCACTAAGTCTTATTTTCAGACTATTAATTCCTTCCAAATGAAGCCACTAAAAGCAATAAAATAGCGTTGGTATCGGAGTAATACAGGAAAAGTGGAAAACCCATCAAGGGAGCTATATGTAAACCTATACACTTCAAAGGCACAAGAATATAAGACATATTTAATTTAATACAAAAATATTGTGTTCATTGATTTCTTGTTCCATTCTGTTGTTTTGTACTACTGAAACTAAGTTATTGTTTGAGCAGCCTGGTGAATGATATCACTGCTGCTGGTTTTTAAAGCTTTAATAATGATTGTTTCACTTATTATATATACCCATTTATTAAGAATAATCATGATGAATTAAAAATATTAGAAGTGTATACTAAAATATGCATGTCACTGCAACTCAGGTTTTTAAGTCACACATCAGAATACATACTGGTATTTTTATACATTGTACTCCAATATGTTTTAAAAGTAATGAACCAAAAACTTTAAAATTATTATCACTCTAGTTTCTGGCTAGTATTTTATGGAAAATATAATTGCCATTCAGTTTTCCTCTTATAGAATTATGCCCTTTTGGCTTTTGTGTACAGTACACTTAGACACAGCAAATATTTTGGGATGAACACAGATAGTGAGGTCAGTATTGAGGAATGAAGGAAACGCATATTATGAAACAATTTTTCTTTAAAAACAGAGCAAGTGGCGATTTAATGGAAGCACATCTTCAAGCAAACTGTCAAATTAGTCCAGAAGTAATTAATCTCAGAAACTAGCAGGCTTTCCATCGCAAAGCAGCCACCTCATAGACAAGACTTAACCATGTAATTACATGGGACATTACAATGTATTTATGAGGTCATTTGTTACAATGTACAGTAATTACAGAGTACTTACATAGCTATTTATGTCTCATAAAATGAAGTGAGACTAAATATTTTAATTGTGTGGAGAAATATGGGAAAATATTTGAGTTTAAAATGTCATGTAAAATTACAGGTCAGATTCACATAATTCATCTTCACAGCTGACTGCCTCCCGAGCCACCAATGTCTGATAGTGCTCTTCTGTTAGATATAGAGGGAGGAGACATTTTGATAAATATTCCTTCAGAGGATGTAATAAATGGAAAGGTTCTCTCCAATTTTCATCTTTAGGTAATGCCAGCAGACAGCTGGCTCATGGTATAATTTACTACGTACTCTTTATATCCAAACCATAAATATATGGATGTCAATAGAGTTTCTGGATTAAAAGCAATGTCATATACAATGCTATCATATAAAGGCATATGATCAAATCAGACAGAATGATAAAATGGCTGTCTATGCTTTTTAATGGCAAAATTGGTGCTTGCTTAGATGGCCACAGGCCCAACTCTCAATACACAAGTCAAAAAGGCATTCTCATTTCTTACATAAAATGGTGCATTTTAACGGTTTTGGAAGGTGTGGTGGTGGGTTTCTTTATCTTCTTTAATGTACTTAATGTCAGTTGGATTTAAAATAGGATTTTTTAGGCTAGAAGATGAGTCTTAAAAGTCAACTCAAAAATATTTTAAATTCTTGGTCCTCGGAGAGGCAGGCATGCTAGGATTGCATTGCCTTCTTTATGTAGTTGTTTGTAATTATTTGATGATGTTTTACACGTAGACTTCTGCTATACAGTCTGGACTAGAGTTCACAAATCTCTTTCATTAGTCTTGCAAATGCTGACACTGTGGGTCAATGGCAACACAGCCAACTTACATTCCTGATTTTTAGATTTAAAACAAACAAGCACATACAAAAAGCTTCCTCTGGATTAGTTCCCCACTGTTTGGAGGTATGCACTGCAGACACTGCACTGCAGACACTGCACTGCAGACACTGCACTGCAGACACTGCACTGCAGACACCGCACTGCAGACACTGCACTGCAGACACTGCACTGCAGACACTGCTCTTATTTGCAATCACAAGTTATACAGTGGAAATCTGAAGTCTTTTTTGTGCTCAAGGAATTGTACTCAAAGAGAATCATATTCACTCAAAAGAACCATATTTTTTGTTTTATTTTGAAGAGAAAACTTCATTTTATATTGAGAATTTATAAGACAGTCATCACAGAATATAGATTGTATTGTCCGGAATTTATTTCTTGATTATTCTGTTTCTGTCATCCAATACCTAGAAAATAAGGAACAATTTTTGCTTGTGAAAGGACAGGTAGGAATGTATCTCTCTAAGCTTTAGCCTGTCTTATGAATTTCAAATGACCTACAAGAAAATTTGTTTACATAGAAAGAATACACATCAACTCATGTTTGTAATGTGAGTATTTTAACTACCTAACATCTATGAATATGTGTCCTAATTAAAGTTTCTGAAGGCTGTCCAGTCGGCGCTTAGTAATATCTATTGAAGCATCATGGCAAAAGGGAAGTACTATTAATTTTTAAGAACTGCTATTTTTCCTATAAAAATGTACCAGAATTTACCAATCCAGACAAATAGGACCTACAGAAATGTTTGTATAGAAAGTTATTACTAATATACAAACAAGCCCATTCAGATTTACAAATTCATCCACTAGCAGGCCAGAGTGCTTCTGACTCATGTTCTTAACTTTTTTCCTATTTGCAAAAATATTTGGTACAGTTCCTTCTGGCTTCAGGAAATTTCCTGAGTCTAGGTAGGAGTGTGTTCTCCATATTTGCTTCCTACTGAAAAGCATGAACAACTATCAATACTTTAATCAGCATTCCAATTAAACCTGTAATCATAATGAGTCTAATTGATTAACAATTACCAGCACCTGTAGTTGGCTATAATTTTAATTGCTGATTATATTATGGCTGATTGCTTAAAATGTTATTGGTATGAGCACTGGTAGAGAAGAATAAAATAGTTCTAAAATAAGTAATCAATAAAATTGAGATCAATGTCAACTCAATAAAGAAGGAGATAATTTAGTTTGAACAATGCTAATGAATCATTCTCTAAAACATAAGATAAAGAAAAGTTATATATTCATCATCTCCATCCAACTAATCTTTATTCTATTTTCTGAACTATGTAGAAGCAAATGAGTCTAAAATAGAACAAATATTAGAAAGAAGGTCCTGAACATTAAATAAAAATACTCATTCCTAATGAGTATTTTTCCTCATTCCTCATACTTAAAGAAAATCATGTTCTTTTAACACTTTTTTGAGATAAAAGTCCTGGAGATATTACACATACATTAGACATACGTAAAATAATAAACAAAGTTTACAAAAATTCTGTAGCCAACATCAAATTAAAAATAGTGAAATTAAATTAATTCTATTAAATTTGGGAGCAAGACATGGTTGTTCACTACCTTCATACCTATTCAATATAGTACTTGAATTCATAGCTGGGGCAATAAGAGAGTTGAAGGATAAGGATATCAAAGTTATGCAAACTGAAAAGGAAGAAGTTAAAGTATCTTTACTTGCAATTGATTATATATATATGTATATGCATATACATCTATGTATACATATATATAAGTATACATATGTGTACTTACATATATGTATATGTACATGCATATACACATATAATGTATATGTATATATGTATACATATTGATTATAATGTATATGTATATATGTATACATATGTGTACTTAACAAATGTATACTTACATATATGTATATGCATATGCACATATACATACATATAATATATGTATATATGTGTATATATATACATTATATATAGTATATATAATATATATATAGTCTATAAGCTTAAAAATTCCAGCAAGTGCCGGGCAGTGGTGTCATATACCTTTAATCCCAGCACTTGGGAGGCAGAGGTAGTCAGATTTTTGAGTTCAAGGTCAGCCAAGTCTACAAAGTAAGTTCCAGGACAGCCAGGGCTATACAGAGAAACCTTGTCTCAAAAAAAAAAAAAAAAAAAAAAAAAAAGAAAGAAAGAAAGAAAGAAAGGAAGGAGGAAATAAAGAAAAAAAGAAAGAAAGAAAAATTCCACCAAGCAAAATCTACAGATGATAAATACTTTCCACACAGTTCTGGATACAACTTAATGGTCACCCTACCAAAAGCAATCTACAGATTCAAAGGAATCCTAGTCAAAACTCTGAAACAATTCTTCACAGATGTCAAAATGACACATCTCAGTCTCACATGGTAAAAGGAAACAAAACAACAGCAAGGACAAAAGGAGGAGATAAAACAACCCTGAGCAATAAAAAGAACTACCTGAGGGAGTCCCCGCATTCTTAATATCGAGCTGCACTACAGAACTGTAGTAATAAAAACTGCCGCATATGGTCATACAAACAAACATATTATTTAGTGGAATTAAAATGAAGACCCGGATATAAATCCACACAGCTCTGAACACCTGATGTTTGATAAAGAAGCCAGTAATCCATACTAGAAAAAGGACAGCATCTTCAACAAACAGTTCTCATCAAGCTGAATGTCACCCTGTAGAAGAATGTAGAAGAATCTATACTTATCACCACGCACAAACCGGAAGTTCAATGCATCAACTAACTGGACATAAAATGAAATACACTGAACCTGATATAAGAGAAAATGTAAGAAATTGAATAGACTTTACAAGTAAACTCTGGACAGGTAGGGACAGGAGTGAGAGATGAAGTGAGGAGGGAAAGACGTGATAGGGTTGAAGGAGGAAACCACAGAGAGACAGCAAGAAATTAGGAACAATTTGAGGGATGCTATAGAAGTGATTGGGAAACGTTTTAAAACATATGAAGGTGACAAAAATGAGGTCTTGTAATATGTGGGGCATGAAGTCCCATCTAGCCATATCTGGTCACCAAATGAGGCTTCCATTACTGGAATCTAGTTGCATTCAGTTGTGTTGATGGCCAAGAGGGTCCACTATAAATCCCAAATGACCCATGGTGTTCTTAAGACAATGGGTTGCTCTCTGCAAACTGAGAGTGGGCCTCATTGTCAAGGACAAACCCACACAACTTATTGAAGATGAAGAAGTCTGGCTGCTGCCCACATGGATTCTTTACCTTACACTCTCATATCTTAGGTGGGAAGGTATTTCATAGGCTATCAAAGGTGAAACACCAGTTCAGCCACAAAACTTTTGGCCTACAATTTGTCCTCTCTACAAATATGCTAAATCAATGGTAACACAGAGTTTATGGGAGTAATCAACCAGTTTCTGATTTGACATGAAGCCAATTCCACAAGACTGAACCCATACCCAACACTGCTCGGGTGACCAAGAACAATATAGACTAAATAGGCCAGAGACACAGATAATCAACTTCTAGGTTTGGTAAAGCCAAACTCTACTGGTATGTATATCTATCTTTAGGAGAAACTTTAGTCCTAAATATATTCTGCTATACTTGAAGATAGTAGCTTATTCAGTTATTATCAGAGAAAGTTCCTCTTGCAGCAGACAGGGACAGATGGAGAAACCCATGCCAGGCTCTACACAGAGAGCTTCTGTGGAAACACACAGACCTAAATGCGATGTTTCATCAAATCCTTCCCTCTAGAGATAGGGGTACACTTCAGAAGAGGACAGATAAAGAACTCGAGAGCCTAAGGAGATGGAGAACATCAGGTGAGCAAAGTCATAGCTTGTCCTGAATGAAAGAAGAAAGAGTCATATGAACTCACGGAGACTGAAACAATAAACACAGGGTCTTTACCAGATTGTTTATGTATTATACCTTTCAGCTTAGCACTTTTATGGGACTTCTGAGTGTGTGAACATCTCTAATTCTTGTTTGTTCTTGGAGCTCTTTTTCTTTTGCTGGGTTGCCTTGCCTAACCTCAATGTGATGTGTTTTGCTTTATTTTATTTTGTTATACTTGGTATTTGTCTCTTAGAAGCCTGTTTTTTTCCCAAGGAGAAACAGAAAGGGACCAGATCCATAGAGCAGGAGTGTTGGGAAGGAACTGGGAGGAGGAGTGAAGGGGAAACTGTAATCAAGATATTGTATAGGGAAACATCTAGTTTTAATAGAAGAAAAAATGAAAAATATGTTTTATCAAAGGAAAGTTTTGGGCTTTGAAGATAATTCAGTTGGCACAAACTTTCCACAGAAACATTAAGAACTGGGTTCAGATTTTAAACACCCACATAAAACTGGATGAAATCATAATCTATGTAATACCAGCAAAGGAGATAAGAAATAGGTGGATCCTTGGAGCTTGCTGTCCAGTGTATCTAGCCAGTTAGATACACTAAGAGACACTGTTTCAAAGGGCTAGTGACAGAATGGTTACAGAGACGTTCAGTGTTTATTTCTCATTTACACACACACACACACACACACACACACACCCCAAAGAGATACAAATGTTTGTTTTTCTTTGTTCTTCATGTGCCAGATTATTTAATATTTATTGTTTTAAAAAGTCTTGTTTTATGTTTTAGGTATAATAAGAATTTAAGAACAAATGTTTTAAACAGTAATATTTTTCTAGAACTGAAAAGTAAGATGTAATCTAGTGCATGCAAAACTAAGTCATAGTACCAAATATTTTAATGCACAAACTTCTACCTTTCCATCTTGCTATTCTGAAGAAATGTTTACAATGCTTTAGGATAATATCTATACCCTGGAAAATATAACTCTTTTTTAAACTTGAAAAACTTTACTCAGTTATCCTCATTACAGTATAATTGTTTCCCTGAGGAATGTGAACCACAAGAACCCATTATGCAACATTTATATTCTCTTTGTTACAAGATAATATTTTAAATTTCACATGACTTTCACCTACTCTGACAGTTTGATATTAATTTCTAATTTGAAACATTCTTTATCCTATATATCCAGAATCAGCACAACTAGAACGGCAAACAACAACACATCACACCTACTAGGATTCTTAGGATAAATCAAAAATAATACGGAAGAGGGTGTAGAGTAATTGGTATCATTACATGTATGGTAACAAATATTTTGCATAGACTTTGGACAGTTACATATTGTCAATTATCATGTGTGAACAACACCATCTCACACGTACAAGGATACTTAGGATAACATAAAATTATCATGACTAAGAATTTCTTTCCTACTTGAACACACATGATAATTGGCATATGTAATTGTGCATAGTAGATACAAAACATTTATTAGTCACATTGGTCAGAATAGAAAGAAAAGACTGAAAATATGTTAATGGTCAATAATCTGATGTACAGAGAAAATGTAATGTATCTTAAGAATGGAATAACATTTAGGCTTAGAAAAGGAACAGAATATTCATTCATGTTCTTCTGTGATAAAGAGAGGTGCTGTTGATAGCTATAGCATCTCTTTAAAATATTATAGAAATTTTACAATTAATAGAACAATGGTTATGCAACTTTAAGCAATTGTATCATACAGAAAACAAGGTACAATATGGGCCTAAAGCATCTATAGATGGCTTAGTTGTACATTAGCTCTAACAAAATCAATGAACAAGACTCATATCCAAAGTCCTGACTCTTGCATAACAGAGCATCATGGCAGAATGTGCACAACAAGTGAGATAGTTGCAGTCTTATTTATAGATATATATGAAAGTAAGCATAAAAATACATGTAGTTTTGGGAAATTATGATTCTGCAATCTTTTTACTTGCCTAAGACCAAGAGATGAAGTCAGAATACACTTAATATTTTTATAGGCTGCATACTTTCTTCCCATGTCATTTCCCACTTAGTCATTTGGTTAAATGTTTTATATTATTTTGGAACTTAAGATAAACTCTTACAGAATTGTATAATAGGGTTTATAATGTCAATAACGTATTAAGTTGGTAGTACAATGTGATGAGTGTTTGCATGTATTAATACATGCAGTTCATAACAGAGGTTACTTTCATTTACTCAAACTTCAAACAGATGCTTATGTTTTCTTTGTTAACAACATATCCATTGCATGCATGCTTTAAGACATTTGGAATGATTTTCATTTCCATGTGCAATGAGTAAATTACTGGAGTGTTCACTGGAAGGAGAGTATAACTCTTGTACAGTATGACCAAAGCTGGAAGACAAATATTAAAGTAGCTAAAAAAATGACCAGACTTCTGAGTGAACCTGACTTCCTAAATATGGATGACATAAGTTACAGTAAATGTTCCAAGTTGATAACTTCTACTAGAGAAATTATCCTTAAATATTATCCTAGTCAGTAACTCCTTCCTTAATCCACCTTTTAAATAAAAACACACAGAAAAAGGAAAACAGGAAAAAATAAGAGAGACAAAAGAAAGAATAAATTTTTTAAAAAAAATTAAAGAAAGAAGACAACTTCTTAATTATGTAAATCAGAATGCTTGCACTTATACTCAGTTTGACAAGCTCCGTACTTGCCCAGATTATCACAGAAAAGCTAGTACCAGGTAAATACTTCAGCTGTATAAAATTGGTGTCTGCATTATTAAAGACTTCTGTGGGAGCTAGTATTTTATGCTTCAAGCTTTATGATCCACAAAATTTATTGATTTGCTTGAAGGAAGGTATTGCTTAGATGCCTACAGGTCCACTGTGAAAATAGTCACATTGTATTAATTAGGTCAGAGCTAATGCACAGATCCTTTCTTTTGTATTCCCTTTGTCTTTTAATCACCACTGAGCTGTGCACATCACACAAAAAGGCTGCTAAGTATTACTGGGAAAGGGAGTGACCAGAAGTCATCAGCAAACATTCTGTACACATTGATTTTCTGTTTAGGATTAATGACTGGGGTCACTCAGAGCA
Organism: Mastomys coucha; assembly: GCF_008632895.1. Classification (NCBI taxonomy): domain Eukaryota; kingdom Metazoa; phylum Chordata; class Mammalia; order Rodentia; family Muridae; genus Mastomys; species Mastomys coucha. The sequence continues at coordinate 67,355,147 of NW_022196895.1, forward strand.
GGCCTTTAAATTTTATACTCAGTGGCATTTGTTTAATTAGAAGTTTCTTTTGCTCCCTGAATACATTCAATAACACGAGGCTCAGACTATGGCTGTGCATCTTATATATCTTAATTCGGAGTTAAGAATACATACCTGGTTTTCACTTTATGGTATCCTACCTCCAAACAAGGAACATTTTTAGCATTAGTCTTAAAGGGAAGGATAGCAGGAACAGTGTGGAGTGATGCTAACATTCAGAAGTTTGAATGTTCCACATTTACAATATGTATTAATATAATAAGCTACAAAGGTATTACATAGCTTTTCTATATGATCTTTAATGTAGTTCTTTTGCAATGAGTAAATAGAGGTGAGATAATCTTAACCCTCTGAGTTATGAATTATACAAATCATTAATTTTTCTAAATACCCCTCCAGAATTATTTTTTTAACAATAGCTTCTGTCTCTCTACATTGTATTAGCTTTTGGGAGGAAAATATGATAGGATAGAGGATGGGGAACTGGGGGTAACAACCAGAAAGTCCCAGATGCAAGGAAAGCATGCCAGTAGCCTCCCAGGACCTAACAGGGATGACATTAGCTGAAATGTTCCACAAAGGGGACGTAGAGCCTGTCAAGACCATATCGAGAGGTTAGGCATGGCCCTGCAAGCAACCCATCCATCTCCAAAATTGTAACCCAGAATTGCTCCTGTCTAAAGGAAATACAGGGACAAAGAGTGGAGCAGAAACTGAAGGAAAGGTCATCTAGAGACTGCCCCATCTAGGGATCCATCCCACTTTCAGACACCAAACCCAGACACTCTTGCTGACAGGAGCCTGATATGGCTGCCTCCTCAGCTCTGCCAGATCCTGACCAATACAGATGCGAATGCTCACAGCTGACCATTGGACTGAGCACAGAGACTCCAATGGAGGAGTTAGGCGAAGGACTAAAGGAGCTGAAGACCTTATCTGCCATCAATGGGAGGGGAGGCCCTTGGACCTATGAAGGCTTGATGCCCCAGTGTAAAGGAGTGCTGGGTCAGTGAAGCATGAGTGGGTAGGTGGGTGGGGAAACACCCTCACAGAAGCAGGATAAGGGGGATGGGTGGGGAAAACCAGGAAAGGGGATGATATTTGAAATGTAAATAAAGCAAATATTCAATAAAAAATGAGAGGAAATGAATTGAGAATATTAGTCCTACTCTTTGGTTGGTCTAGGGGAACTGTATGAGAAAGGAGAACAGACCAAGCTACAGTCCAGCCTCTCAACTTAAAATAAAACACCATAAAAAGGAAAAAAAAATGTTTAAAATGGATTTCATCTTCCTAACATACTGATATTGCCGCTTTATACCATAGTAGGTTGTTCAGTACTGGTTATAACCCCTTTGTGACTCCATGTGACTGGAGAAAGTATGCTATCTTATGTTACAGGGGGATGACATCGCAATCTGAAACTGAACATTTAGAAAAAAAAATTGTTACTTTGTCCTTGAAAGCAGATCCATATTTACTGGGTTTTCTTGGTTGCTAATGAGAAGATAATGGGTACTTTTCATCCTGGTGTGCTTTTCATTTTGGGTTTGGTGTGACCTTGTCTTACAAGGCAATGCCCTACAATGTTAATCAGGCCAAGTTTTTACTCTTGGATGAGGGAATTAAAATATGGTATGCCATTTATTACCATGCTCTGATTCACCTTGTTTTTAAACTAAGAATTCAAAACAAACACAGAATTCTTAAACCATAACTGAAAAATGAAGAACACACAGCAAACAATAACATAGGGTTGTAAGGATTATATACATCAGTCATTATCAAAGTCAGCACATTGTAGGTGTTACATGAGGAAATACTTCCTTCTCCCTGTAGAGTTTCTGATAAGCCTGAGAAATAAGTCTTCAATCAAGGTTTAGACAGCTTTCATTGTCATGTCAGTTAAGTAACCATTCTCCAACTGCTCCTCTTTCTTCCCCAGCTAGTGGTACACCACACTTCACAGTTCCATGTTTGGTTTTTAATGAACAAGACTTCTACTAAAAAGAATTAAGTCTTTCAAGGATTATGCTGTAAATGCTAGCAGAGTTAATTCTGTACTAAGTGCCAAATCCCATCCCCTCTCTCTCTTTCTCTTCCTGAATAGCTGGATTCTGTATCCACTTTCTTATGCTTATTCATGATTATCCAAAAAAAGGATATAATAATCATAAAACCAGGCATTAACACAAGACAACTTTAGATTAAAATCATTATAATTCACTGCAAGGTCTTTAAGACAATGCTTTTGTCTAATTCAACATGTTTGCTATATGACTACTCTCAATTGATATGCATATAGAGTTACAATGTTGTTTAATTCTGGTGTTCTCTTATTGTTATCAGAGCTTTTTCAATTTACAAAGAGAAAGGAAATAAAAACTGACCTGAGAAATTGAAGTTAAGAGTTTAAGTAAGAAATCCTACCTTTTATCTTTGCCCTGTAAAGTGATACTTGTAAGCCGTGAAAGGTCGTGAAAACATTGTTAAGTGAAAGTTCACCTGGCAGTGGTGGCACATGCCTTTAATCCCAGCACTTGGGAGGCAGAGGCAGGAGGATTTCTGAGTTCTAGGCCAGCCTGGTCTACAGAGTGAGTTCCAGGACAGCCAGGGCTATATAGAGAGAGACCCTGTCCCCTGTCTCGAAAAATCAAAAAAAAAAAAAAAAGTGAAGGTTCCAAAATTGTTTATAAATACACAGTGGTGTCACAGTGTTTTATCCAGTCACAGAATGTCAAGATTCCAAGATCCCTTGTAAGTTGTACCTATTCATTCAACCTAACATTGGGTGGTACCTCAAGGCTTCCTGAATGGACTTTCTGCATCTGGATGAACGACAGGCTGTTATCATACCAATACAGATAAAAGTTGCATCATGAAAATACAAGGTACTTTTGCTGGGCAAAAAAAAAAAAAAAAAAA
>NW_022196895.1:67358109-67370095 GCF_008632895.1 Mastomys coucha
AAAAAAAAAAAAAAAGAATTAAAGTCATATTCCTTGTTCTTTTTTCTTAATATTATCAACATAAGAATGCCCATTTCAGCCTGAATTACAAAAAAAAGTATAACAATTAAAAAAAAAAACATTGTTAATTAAGAAAAACAATTTGTCACAAAAGCATCAAGCATAGTAAAACCAGTAATTTAGTATGTGAGCACATACTATTGTCTTTCCCTCTAGAACCTTAAATGGAAACTTCAGGGGCAAAAATTAATATCACATGAGCTAACATCATAGTTGGTGTTTGTACAAATAAGCAGAGCAAATAATGCCAAGTCGTGCTGGCCATGAAGATAATGGCACACCTGCTGCTTAACTCTATGCAGTGAGGCACTGTGCATCTGGGGCTGTCTATAGAGGGTTCCTCCAGTTTGTTAAGGGATCACTCAAGAATAGTCTATGGCTAGAGGAAAGATTTCCTTGGGAAAGGAGCTTGGATTGCCTGTTCCATTGTTTTTCTCACAGTAGTGAGGGCAAAGAGAGATGGGGCAGGCAAGGGATTCTTCCACATCTCTGTCAGAAATTGAAAGAGACAAACTCATTCCATGAGATTCTCTAATTTCGTCAAAATTATATCTGCTGTCAAGTCAGCTCCCAGCACATTGAAGGCAGAGTGAAAGTGACAGGGTAGATGAATGTGCGGGTCGTACTCCCATTTCCCAAGCAAATGTGGCAAGTGAATAGAATAACGAGGACCAGAAGAGTAAACGTGGTCACCCCACAGGCAAAGCAAATGAACCACTGAGATTGATGAACAAGGTTACTAACCAGGAGTCTCAGAGTGTATGCCCTGGCCCAGCGGCAAACAGGCTTGCAATTCTATTCCTGGCTCAAGTTCATTGCTGACATTTAAGCTGGACAATAAGTTTTTTCAGCAACTCGGGCTGTCATTTACAGTGAAATGTACCTGGTGAAATGATTCATTTAGAGTTTCCAGGGCTCCAAATTGCCACTTCAAACAGGACATATGGATTAGCCAAATCCCACTGTAAGTACTGCAGATGCAGAGAGACATGGCCCAAATCCCCAGAAGACTGATTCCTGGCCATCTCCTCTCAAATTCAGTTTTTACCTTTGTTTCCTAACTTTGGCAGACAAGTAGGTCTCAAATGGCTTAATTGAAAGGGGAAAACACAGATCTGTCTGTTTTCTCATCTCTAACACCTTACAGGCTTACAGAGATACTGAAGTGCCTCAAATACTGTTTGGGGAAATACAGACATAAGTGATGTTAATTTTAGAAAATTATTTTCATTTCTGCTCATGTGTTATGGTTATCTTTAGAGATGTATTTCATAAAAGCATTTGCTTTCATTTCATGTGGATATTAATGGATGTTTTTCCTACATCTGTCTGTATATCAAATGCATGACGTGCCTACAGAGGCCAGAAGAGGACTTCGGAGTCTGTCAAACTAGAGTTTTGAGATGTTTGTGAGTCACCATGAGAGAACTGGATCTAAACACAGGTACTATGTAAGAGCAACAAAAGCTCTTAACTTCTATACCATCATCCTAGGGTCTAAACCAGTTTTGATCCAGTTATTCTGACAAGTTCCAATTCCTATTTGTTTCTACCACTGGTCAAATGGGCTTATATATAATATACCCTTTCTGGGCATGTAGTTTTACTTAGTTTCTGTGGTTGTATCATCAATTTCTGTATATCAAATATATGTCCCTGTTGTCAATAGTGATGCAAATCCCGTAATTAAGCCTTCTGGCTTGGTTTCTTGCATGTACAGTATAAAGACTTCTGCCAGCCCTAGTAAAATCCCTTCATCAACCATGACACTTTATTTTTCCAGGTTACTTTGGATCCAGTCAGGTCCTTTATGTTTTGTTTTCTTAGGTGCATACCAGACCCATTCTTTTCTATCAACAAAGTGAATGCCAAGTTTCAGCTGCAGCCACAGACCTGAGTTACCTCTAAGAAATTCCAGCAGCTCTGCAATTCTGTGCAGTGAAATGATACCATGTGTATCTTAAAACTGACAGACACACAAGACAAGAGGATATTTAGAGTCACACAGCACTGTTCTTACTCTCCAGGAAATTCACATCCAAAATACTGTTCTCTATGCTTGTCTTATTTTGATCAATTTTGGAATTGAAATTGGATGGCATCATTTCCTCTAGTCTCTTTTGTCCGTCCTTCCTCTCTTGAGTTCTCAAAGCTATGGCCTCCTTTTCCCTGTTATTACACACAAAGCTCTAAACACAACCTGATAAGACCATTCAGTGTTACTTGCATGTCTTGGATTTCAAGGCTGGCTACTTGGTGTTGGATAACCAATTGGGCTCATCACTATGGAAAACTTTCTCCTTCTCTCAGCATTCCTTGTTGTGTGTAGGTTCCCCTGGGAGTCTGCCCCATGAGAATGCCCCTTCTACATTAGCTTGTCTATTGATATTGGACTTTTTCAGGTCTTATTAAGGCAGTCAGGTTTGGGGAGTACCATGGCTGAAGCTTCCCTGTCATTTCCAGGAGTCGTTTTGTTTGTTTGTTTGGTTGTTTTTTTTTTGTTGTTGTTTTGAGAAAAAGTCTCAGTTATATATTCCAATTTCTCTCTGAACTCAGTTATGCATCCCAATTTGTCTCTGAATGTACTATGTAATCTGTACTAGCCTCAGACTTGCAGAGATCCTTCTATCTCAGTCTGCCATGTATGTAGTTAAAAGTATATACCAACACACCCAGCCAAATTATCGTATAACAACTGTATTCAAAACAAAGTAAGAATAATGAAGGATGATGTAGAATCCATTTGTTGTATTTACAAAGACATAGCCTGATGTTGAAAATATTTAAAAATAAAAATAAATGTATATGAATTTTAGTTTTTAAGAGAGGTTATAAAGACCATTTAGTATTATAGGATGATTATAGGATGATGATTTTTATTGATTAAGGATCTCCAATTTAATAAGGGTACAGGTTTCATTGTAGATTTTATGTTTAGTAGTTTTGTAAGTCATTCCATTGAAAATGAGAAGAAAATGTCAAAGTTTACAATTTAACTACAAATACATAAATATTCTTCATATAAATTTTCTATATTAATGGACAAATTAATATCAGCCTGCAAATCTTCTGAATTAAGTTATTAATTATTGAAATCATTAAAATATTTTACCTATTCATTTTTATTTATGCAAGTCATATCAATTTCTTTAAAGTAGTTTTACTAATGCATTAAAATGATATTTGGGTTTTAAAAAATAAACTTATGATTTCTTCATAATTGTGTTGTTAATATAATGTTTAAATTGAAAAGCTATCATGACTCAAAATGATTCTTTAAAAATTAATCCATACTATTTGATCATCTACACTGTAAGAGAAGACCTTCTGTTAGCACTGACTAAGTGGGAAATAGCCAACCCAACCCTAACAGAGTGAGGAAACCAACACAACATTACACAAGACACTATCACTACTCAGAACTATCTATTATGAGTGCGTGTGAGTCTTGGCCTGGATACTGCACCAATGATCATAATATATGGTTATGACTTGACTCCAAATGCTTTTGATAAAAAATCTTTTTGATCCAGACTTCCCATAGTACCCTGAAACACAATGCAGTAAAGCACACTAGGAAGTAAATGTTGAATATAATGTTAACCACTTAAAAACCAGTTAGAGACAACTCTCTTCCTGTGGCGTGTTCAGTCAGACAGAAGAATTCAAACTTGTGATACATAGAGAGTGCTGACTTTCTCAGAGGTCAGTAGAACGTGGGGACAGCAGACACTGAGAGAAGAGGGACACTTTCCTTACCTCCTCTGAGCAGTGCCGGAGGCATTACACACTAGTTACCCTTATATGAGTCAACTGACACTCATGTTTTTAGGGTATTTGACTTTATAGGAAAAGGACACAATTTGAAGCCTTGAGGCACAACCTTTCTCCTATGCATTTTACAGTGCAGATATAATGATCTGAGGCTCTGCAGGATACAAGAGCCAATGAGGCATTGGTGGAAGTTTAGGTGGAAACTGGTAGTCATTGGTTGGCCCCCGAAAGGGATTCTAGTGAGGCTTTCACTTGTGCACTGGCCCTGATAACTCACATTAAATAACAAGGACCTATTTAGTTTCTGAACGGAACTGGGAAGCATCATTTCAAAGCCATCTCTTCCCATGCATTGAGAATATTGTCTAACAAATATTAAATGCAACCAATTTAGTCATCTACACAGTTTGCAAGGACATCTTTGCCCATAGCAAAAACACAGAATCAAATGACACTGGCACCTAAGCCATTTTTTTAAACTTTACGAAGACCAGTGTCCATCTTTTAGTCTACGAAACAGATCCTCTTCAATGACTACAATGTTTTGTTTGTACACATGTGTGACCTTTATTATACATGGGAAGCTTTTCTTCTGTTTAGTGGCTTTCTAGCCCTTGTTACCATATAATCCTTGAAGTGTCACATGTTCTTTAATGCCTTCCTTAAACTTTTTCTACCCCATATCCGTCCCTTCTTAAAAGGTAGAACTCACGTCCCTTTCTTTGTTCCTATGAAACAATGGACAGTGACTACAACCAGATAAAGAAAATACTCTTGTAGTAAATTGTTTAGCCTCTGGATACAAATATGTATAAATTCATTCAGCCACTATAGTTGTGTTCTGTGAGGTACACAAAGGGTCCAATACAGTCTCTTTATACCAAGCTTTATAACTGTTGTAGGGAGATAAAGGAAATGACTGACATAAAAAGCTCTGTCAAGCTCAGAACAGCAGGGTAAATACAGATTGAGTTAATACAGCCCAGGGTACTAGACATTGCTTTAGGGAGGTTGGGCAAAGCATTTCTTAATAAGTCTTGCTTATTCTGCTTGAGACTGCAGGATAAGATGGAGGAGATATGATCATGGAAGGCTTTGGGAGAATAGGTATTCCAGTAGGAAGAGACATCAAGTGCAGAGGACACACAGAGAGAGTGCTAGAATAGATCTACATGAACATTTCAGATAGCAAATAGACATACATACGTATGCATGTATGTAAGTATGCATGGATATGTATGTATGCAGGAGGCAGAGAGCAAGGAGAGAATAAAATGCAACCCAAAGTATAAGGGAAAGGTGAGTTTCCTCAGAAACCAATTGAAAAGGCCAAACTATGAAGAGGGAGATTACCTACAGCAGAGCTAAGGCCCGAGGATTCATCCTTCCATAGCTCTCTACCATTCAAGAGCTTATGTTTCAAAGACAGGCAAAGATCTCAGTGCCACTTAGCTTACCACCATAATTTCTTTTTTTGTTTGTTTGTTTTTTCTAGATAGAATTTCTCTGTGTAGCCCTGGCTGTCTTGTTATTCACTCTGTAGATCAGGCTGACCTCAAACTCAGAAATCTACCTGCCTCTGCCTCCCAAGTGCTGGGATTAAAGGTGTACACCACCACCCTCTGGCGCACCATAATTTCTTACATACACCTTGTACAACTAACACCCTATTAACATATAGCTCATTAATAATTGATCTCTTGGCATTGAAAGATTATTCTGGCTAGGTCATACTTTCATCTAAAATTACATGCATGGCTGGGTTTTAATTCAAGATTTATATCTGTCAGAAAAGCTGAATACCTGATCCAATCCTGTTGAGAAAAACGCTAAAGAAGGGAGCGGTGAGTAGTACAATGTGCCTTGTAATCTCCACGTTTCGATCTCTTAGTACTCGTGCTGCCAGCACATGGTAACCAAGCCCTCTATGATCTGCAAAAATAACATTTCCCATATAACACCATGATGAAGCAATATGTTAAGAGCTGGAATTATAATTTGACAAAGGCAAGCTGTGTGATGTAGGAGCAATCACAGTTAGGCCCTGAATACGGGGCATGATTGATATTGCATGCTATGATCAGTGGAATTGATATTCACCCTGGCACACAAGGCCTTTACTGAAATATAAAGGAGTTTCAACTCATAAACAAGAATGTATGCATCTGTGCTTTACTTCAAATTAAGTAATGTCTGATAGTGTCTGTGAAGAAACCTAGCACACCTTCACTCTGTCTTTCCCAGATTTCCATGCTAATATTGTTAGTAATAGTAATAAGAAAATAAATCCTTTTAAATATCTTGCTGCTTGCTAATGATATCTGGCTACTCTGCATTCATTGATGAACCCTTTTCTCATTTTGGTGTGGGGTCCAATTGATTTCTTCTATTGCATGGTATTATGAGTAGAAGCGCTTTTCTATCTGTGAAGTGCAGGGCCTGGCATGTGAATGAATCCCAGAGCCACATGTGATGTGTGAATTAAATCAGATCATTTCTCACACGTGTATAGTGAACCACTATTGACTTGAAAGGTTTCATACTTAACTGAATGATGTTTCTAAAAGGCAACAAAAATGATCGAGTTGAGGAATTAAACTAACAGCCACAGAGAGGAAACAATGGTTTTCAATCACAAAAAAACCCAAGCAAAGATAAGGACATCTAAAACTTGATTGCAACTCTCAGATGATGCCAAGAAATTTATTCTTAGTGTTAAGGCTGAACTCAGTGCCAAACAATTTCATGATTGAGGATTACAAATTCAGTAGCACATTTTTATTTTGAAAACTATTTTAATGACATTTTATCTCCTTAAACCCCAACCATCTCACACTTTGCTCATCTTACCAATCAGGTTCTATTGGGCTTAAAATCATTCATCACACACACACACACACACACACACACACACACACACACGTACACGTACACACACATGTATACACACACACAGACACACACACAGACATACACACATATACACACAAGCACACATATAAAAACACATATATATACACACATACACAAACATAAATACACACACATATATACATACACACATACACAAACATAAATACACACACATATATACACACAAACACACACACATACATATATACACACACAGAGACACATACACACACATACACACACAGACATATACACACACATATGCATGCACACCCATACATACACACATATACACACATACACATACATACATACACACACATATACACACAAACATACATACACATATATACACACAGACACATTCACACACACATAAAGACACACACACAGACACACACATATACACACCCCCACACACATACATACATATACACATACACACACACATTCATACACACAGACACATACACACACATACATACACACACAGACACACACCCATAAATACACACACATACACACACATGCACACACATATACACACATGCACACACACATACACAGACAGACACAAACACACACATATACACACATATACACACATACACACACATGTACACACATACACACATACATATACACATAGACACACACATACACACATACACATATATACACATAAACACACACAGAGGGAGAGATGAGAGAGATGAGTCAGTCAACCACTCAATGTACGTTTGCAGAAAATCGTATCACCCATAATAGGTAAAACCAAAAGTACTAACTTACAAACTGAAAGGAAATTTGAGATTCATTTATAATTTCATTTCATGAACATAGAATCATAAGATGATTATTATTCATAAGAGCATGTACTTTAGGCTCCATGGAACTAAATGAAATTGTGAGATCTTAAGTATAATCATAACATCACTGCATTTAATTCACAAGTCTACAGCATTTGTCTGCATGTGGCTGATCTTGGAGCTCTTTAAAATGCAGGAATAATCAAGCTAAATTATTTCCACTTAGTAATGGATCATTATCCCTGCTTTACTATTTGCTACTGACTCATAATCAAGGTTTTGAACTAATCAATAATTGTGTTTTTTTCTGACTGAGCTAATTTGTATTTCTATGTTTCAGTTGAATCTTTTATTTATTTTCATATAAGTTTTCATTCCTTGAGAATAGCACACAAGTTTTGTGAGTCAGTGCACCTTTTTTGGAAACAAAGGAAAACATAATTGTTTGAAGTTTGTTTTCCAATAAAACATTCTGAAGTAACTTAATTTGTTTGAACTCAGAATAAAATAATTTATATTAAAACTAAAAAGCTTTTCAAACATGTGTAAGCATGAATAGGTCAATTACTAAGCCATCCTAGGGATGAAAATCATTTTTGTAATAATAATTAGAAGAAAAGATGCATAGATCTTTCAACAAAAATTCTGATAAGGTATTTTGGAGCAAACTTGATAGTGTTTCCCTGTAATCTGTCCACCCTACTCCAAAATTATTATTTCATTTGATAATTTTTAAGTTCATATGCAAAATAATGTTTTTTTTATCATGACATTATACATGTCATCCAATTTTTCCCCATTTCTTTACCTCCCTTATATCCTTCTTTCTGCAGATAATCTGTCCTTCTGCAACCACATGTTGTATTAACCTCGCTTAGTCACATAACGGCTCGTGACAGGAATATGAGTTGGCAGAGCAGTGAGAAGTGAGTTCATAAGTGTGCATATATCATAGTGAATATTTACACAACCTGAAGTAGGTGAGGCAATTTTATAGAGCCACTGTTGTCTATATAGTATATCGTTGCCTGGCATGTCACTGTTAAGTATGCAAATGTAGATTTTCTTATGGTGATGTGGATAATAAGATGGATGATACCTGAGATACTTCTCAGATCTCTAGTAATCTATTGGTCTCTGCACCTGACTGCCCCAGCTAAGCAAGCGTGTACTACAGAGGGCTCAGAAAGGCATGCCAATTGCCTTCCCAATTTAACCACTTGTGTAATGTAGGTACATGAATGAGTTGTTTCTACGAAAATGCTATCTCCTAGCCCTGTAACAGAGGGACTGGTTATGTGGAGGCAGACACTGTAATTAGAACATCTTATCACTACAAAGCAAAGCAAGAGAAATTGGTGTGAAGTTAATGGCGTGTACACCGATGGCCTGTTCCTAAAAGAAGCTTTGAATAGAAAGAAGTTGCGCATCTGTTAACTGTAAGACAGGCGAAGAGACAACAGACTTAATGATCCTTTACTACCTCAAAAGATACAAACTTAGGCTGTCTAAGGAAGAAATATAAGTGGCAGCCTCAAAGAAGGTGTACAATGAGCCCAGACAATTAACATTTATGGTCAGTCCTATCTGAGCAGGACCTACTGGCCTTATTAGAATATACAGAATGCAGCAAACCTGGTGGTGGCAAGAAGACTATTATGTCCTGAGTTTTCCTGTCCTACTATGAAGGAAGCTATCCACCACATAACAAGATGTGCTCCGTAAGGTCCATGTAGTGAGAAAATGATGGCAGGAGCCAAACATCTAGGTACTTGGAGGCTGTTAACAGTCAACTCTGAGCTGTGATGCACATTGATGCTAGTCAAGCTTGCAGCTGTGATTGGGACTCCAACGGATGTCTTGATGACAGCTTCATTGAGAGGCTGAGCTGCCAGCACCTAGATAAATCACCCAAGTTCTCAGTCTTGCAAAGACCGGAAAACAGTATACATTTGTTACTTTAAGCCACTGCTTTTAGAAGTAGGTTTTAACATGATTGCAAGGGAGGCACTGGGCAGCTGCTTGGAGTCGGTACAGGACATAGTCTGTATTGCATGAGGTATCAAAGGACTAAAGAACCAATGTACATAAAAAGCACTGTAGCAATGCTATTTCCCTATAATGGTAGTGAAATCTTCAAGATCTTTTCCTTGGTTATTGGAAAATATGAATGATACTTTAGCAACATGGCGTGATCAATAACTTGTGTACAGTTCCCATATGTAGAGGTTGAGATCACAAAGTGTTCTTTAAAAACAGATAATAGGTGTTTATGTGCTGTATGATATTTGGACCTAATTATAGTCTCCGCATCATAAAGTTATAAAGGTAAAATCTATAAGAAGTAGGTATTTGAAAAAAATCTGTCTTCTAATTGTTTTAGGTTAACCTCGAAATCTTTAAACCCCAGAGATCAAGTTGACAGGCATCTCTTTAAATAAGCCTCTAAAACAGCCATTTCAATAACAAAATCTGTCAAAATTCCAGGATCGAGGCCATATAACTAGTCACATGTAATTATGGTTTAATTTGAAACAATTCTCCCATGTTTTGTTAAAAAAATGGTGCTTAACACTGCCCTATGTAAGAAAAGACCAAGAATTACAAAAAATTTCAAGTTAGCAGACCTTTCCCATACAGTCTTTCATCCTTAAAACATCTCTCAACAATCTAAAATGCTTTAATAAAATACTGCAAGAGCAAAAAAAAATAATTATGGGCATAAATCTTTTAAATCTAGTGGGAAAATGAGTGATTGTTGACATCTGCCCAAAGAAATAGAAGGTAAAGAGAAATGTGGTAAAATTAGTACTTTTTTTTTTTTTAACTTCATCATGCTAGAAAGAATGCCCTTTACAATTCAGAGGATTTCAGAAGGATTCTGCCCCTTCCTCTAGTTATCTCGGGTAAATAGTGTAATGGATTTGTACTTATAGAAGAGAACTAGTTTTTGAGGAAAATTGCAACATTGTTGTTGAATGTAGAATACCATCATGAAACCTCTCAATTTTGAAAATTGAAGAATAAATTATATATGTATGTTAATAAAACAATAGACGAAACTAAAATCATCTGTCAAAACAATAACTTATTACTTTGTAACATATATGTAAGGAAGTCCAGTTGTATTTTACTGATCTTATCAAGAAAGCTAAAGTTAGAGAGAGGGAAATCAAGATAATAAGAAATCAGATAATTTTGTGAACGTTAAACTTGAGTAAAATTTGCCCTGAGATTCCGTTTTATCTTTCCCTAACGGCTAGTATTCTTTCCTTTAAAGTCACATGTATCTAGTGTGAGTGACCTACCCACGGCACTGTGGAAAGAGCAATTGCCCTCTGTCCCAAAGGTGATATTTGGAACCTCCCCTCCCTGTTCCTCATTGCTCCTCATTCCTGGCAGCCTCTGCCCTCTGGCCATACCAACCCTCTGCCCTTCAACCAACAGAGAGAGCATCTGTGTCCCTGCTCACATGGTCACCATTAACACTGAAAGAGGACAGAGAGAAGCAAGGCTTCCTGAAATCAATGTGACAGCCTCAAGTTTTGCTTATAAAAATCCTGCCATTTTAAACTTAGGCAAGTTCAGCGATTAGACAGCGATATGAATCGTGTCATTTTCTAAGGCCACATAATGAAGAGAAGAGAGAATAGGACAATGAGAATGGCAAGCCAAATGAGAAAATTGAAGGCTGAGAAATTCTGATTAGACACATTCTGGAGAACTTACTGAATACGTAAGAAGACAATTAGGGTTTCATATTTTGCTGGGTTAAAAAGAAGAAAAAATATTTCTAAGACTTTATCAAATGTACCTAATCAGTGATAATTCTTGATATTAAATTTTATTAATATTGAAAAGACAAGTTTTGTTCATGCTTCCCAAATGTATTTGAGGTTAATTTAGACTAAGTACATTCATCACATGTTCTATTTACCTAAGTGTCTGTAAATAAAACTCGTTTTAATTTGGGATGCTGACAGACATACAGAGGTGTTCCCAAGTACAGAGGTAAGTTCTCTCTGATAAGGAAAAAAGAATCACTCTGAGACAGAGCCCCAAACAACACTTAATACTAATCTTATTTTTCACTAAATGTACCTCAGAGACATTCTACAAACTCATTTTTGCTACCCGTGTTCAAGTGGAAATCAAATATTACGGATACAATGGAAGAACAGCTATCTCCAAAGTAATAATTTTGCAATAAGGTGTACACACAGGGAGGCTTTGAGTGTTTTTGAAGTACTTATTTTTTATAACAGCAAAGCAATTATACCTGCAGTTAGAAAAGAATCCATTTCTGCTGTAACCGAACTGTACCAGATTTGAATAGTGCTGACTATAATGCTGTGGGGGTCTGCTTCTTATGGACGCACATCCACCTGAGGCCCCTCCGCTTCTTATGGACGCACATCCACCTGAGGCCC
>NW_022196895.1:67370459-67383720 GCF_008632895.1 Mastomys coucha
TCTCTTTCAATCTCTTCCTATCTATTTATTACTCCTATTACCAGAAGAACCCTTTATTTTATTTACGTCCACCTGAGGCCCCTCCGCTTCTTATGGATGCACATCCACCTGAGGCCCCTCCGCTTCTTATGGATGCACATCCACCTGAGGCCCGTCCGCTTCTTATGGATGCACATCCACCTGAGGCCCCTCTGCTTCTTATGGAAGCACATCCACCTGAGGCCCCTCTGCTTCTTATGGACGCACATCCACCTGAGGCCCCAGCGTAAAGCACTGTGCTTTCCTCATTGGAAACATTAAATTTGTGCTTTGAAAAACAGGATTCTAAGAACCACAGTTCAGAATAATGGGACAAGTTTTATTTAAATGGCAAAGACATAGAGGAAACCAGCAGTCTTGCAGCCCAGTCTACAGCTCTTGTTTGAAGAAACTCTGCACTTTGGAAACTTAAGAAATTCATCAGAATTCCGATGCTTCCTAAGATAAGCCTAAATTTTGGAGTATTTCCCCTGCTACTACTTGTGGATTCATGAAACTTTAGAATATTAAAAGGAAAATTAATATACAAGCAAATCAGGACAAAAAAAAAAAAGCTAGTTCCAGAGAAACATTTGCAAAACCTGGCAGCATCATTAGCCATTGGTGAAATATAAAATAAAACCATAATGAGATAGATTTTACTTTAGGGTTACTGAATGCACATAATTAAACACAGAGCATACTAACAAAGGTTAACGAGAATGATGGAATGTTGGAAATCTCACCCACAGTGGGTAAGGATCAGAATATCATGGCAGCTTTGAAGAAAAATGTGTTGAACAGAGTCATAATCTGACTTTGTATTGGTGAGGGATATGGGCTTCAGGAAGAAGTAGGAACAATGTCCCAGGCAGAAAGGGACCCTCAGCAAGGCTACAGACAGGGGAGAGACATCAGCAAGGCTAAAGAAAGGGACCCTCAACAAGCCTAAAGAAAGGGAAGGGACATCAACAAGGCTAAAGAAAAGGGACCCTCAGCAAGGCTAAAGAAAGAGAAGAGACATGAACAAGGCTACAGAAAGGGAAGGGACATGGCAATAAGTCTGGAATCTGAAGTGTAAGAGAGTTCAGTGGGTTCACCTGGGGAAACTGGTAACAAAGGTAATACCATTAAAAAAAACATTTTTGGAATAGTAGCAGTAATATGCTTTAATGTATCTATTGAAGAGATAGCAATTGAGCCCTCAATAATCCAGATAATACATGGTTTAAGTGTCTGCTGCATATCCAGCTAGGATTGTGTGTGTATGTGTGTGTGTGTGTGTGTGTGTGTGTGTGTGTGTGTGTGTGTGCGTGTGCGTGTGCGTGTGCGTGTGCGTGTGTGTGTGTGTGTGTGTGAGAGAGAGAGAGAGAGAGAGAGAGAGAGAGAGAGAGAGAGAGAGAGAGAGAGAGAGAGAGAAGTTTTATTCTGGAACTATTCAATTGCTGAGAGCTGTTTTTATTCTCTGCCAACAATTGGAAGCCGATAAACTGTGTTAAATGTGAGTAGGCTAAGATTCGGGAAAACTGAAATGATCCGTTGGTAAGAAATGTAAGCTGGGCTATGGAGTGACTCAGTAACTAAAGTGCTAGCTATGCAAAGAAGAAGACATTGGGTTTGAACTTCAGTAAACAATGAGAGTCTGAACAGGGCTCTTGGAATCCTCCTAGCACCAAGGGAAATGCCTGGGGCTTGATGGACTGTCATTTTAGTAAAATTAGCCCAAGCTGAAGGTCAGTGAGAGACACTGTAAAATTTAAAATATTTTACATCAACCTATGGCCTCAGCACTCTAAGTGTACGCATGGGTACTTGCACTTACATGAATAACACATGTATATATGCATGTGCATATGTGTATGCATGTGTGCAAGTACACACACACACACAGAGACAGAGAGAGAGAGAGACAGAGACAGAGACAGGCAGAGACAGAGAGAGAGGCAGAGACAGAGACAGAGACAGAGAGACAGACAGACAGAGAAAGGCAGACACACACATACAGAGAGACAGTGAGAGAGACAGAGACAGAGACAGGCAGAGACAGAGAGAGCGAGACAGACAGAGAAAGACAGACAGACACACACACAGAGGGTGGCATAGGGTAATAAAGTTTGTTCCAGATTCCCCACATATCATGTTTTTTTGCAAAAGACAAGCCTGTGCCATCAAACATTACCTATCAGTATTTGATAATCATGAGTCAACAATTCTGTTATCTTGTACAGATATTCAATCCACAGAACACTTGTACCACTGAAGCTCGTCTCAGTCATTATTTACAATATAGGGAATTTCACATTTCCCTGCAAATTTCTCACAGGCTGTCACTCCTGTTAGTCTCCTGAGTCAAAAATCTTAGCTCTAATGAGGCTGAGGATGCAGGCTCTCATTAAAAAGCATGTGAGAAGAAATACTGTTTTCCATAGACTGCATCCTTAAAGTCATCCAGTCACTCATGAGAGGAAGCTTGCTTTATTTTGATCAACCCATGTCATAAATGGGAAAAGTCCAGGACTGCTTGCACTGATCATCCCTGAACACATATCAGGCAATATGGAAGAAAATTACACACACCCAAGGAGCACTTGCTGAGTGTGCACACAGGCAATCTTGAATAAAAATTGTTCGTAAGAATGTTTCCTCATAGAGGCCCTTGGCCCTGTGAAGGTTCTATGCCCCAGTGTGGGGAATGCCAGGGCCAGGAAGCAGGAGGGGGTTGGGTAGGGAGCAGGGAATGAGGGAGGGAACAGGGGTTTGTTTTTGTTTTTGTTTTTATTTTTATTTTTTTCTCTTTTTCGGAGGGGAAACTGGGAAAGGAGATATCATATGGCATGTAAATAAAGAAAATATCTAATTAAAAAAAAACTTTCCTAAGTAAATAAATGCAAAAAAAGATTGTTTCCTCATAATAAATGTTACAGGAGAGCTTTCCAGGATTTTCTTGGAAACTCACTGCCACTTTGTGAGGTCATGAAATATTTTCCTCTTGGGTTATCTGACTTCATAACATACTGCTCTGCCAATTTGTTTGTTGTTGTTTTGAAATTATAATTGTATTCAATGAGAAGTGAAAAGATCATGGAACTAAAGGAAAGCCTCTGATGCCGTCTTTGTTATGCTGAGAGGTAGATGGTCATCTGCCTGATCTCACAGGCTCATAGCAGCTTTTGCAAATTCAGAGAAGAAAAGAAGGTACCATTGACTCCATCTAAGAGATAGTCGCATATGACAGTTAATCACAACTAAACTGCAAGCAGAGGACCTTTGGTGTGGATGGCCATGTACTTGAGACTGATGCATGTTCGTTTTGAATATCACTTATAAAATGACTTCATTGACAAAGCAATCCTATGAGAGAACACCACAAAGCAATTTGATTGCCAGACAAAAATCTCCAGAAAACTTCTGCTAAAGGACTATGTGATTCTCAAACACAAGACACATGGCCAGGCAAGCAGCTAGGTTAAGTGAAGCTCACCCCCTGCTCTCTACAAAATCAGATTCCTCAGTCTCATCTTCAGCTTTGTAGTAGACCATCTGCTGAGCCCCACTGCCTCCTTTCTGGCCCCATCTCCCCTAGATGATATGTAGCTCTTCTCCTGCAACCATCCCTCAGTACTCGCTCTGTTACCTCAGTCTTCCAGCAGGCTCTAGCTAGAAAGCCTCCATCCAAGTCAGCCAGAGAAGCAAGTAGGCCACCAAATACATGCTTCTAATTTTCACTTTCCTTTCCTACACAACAAAAACCATCGAACAAATTAATGATAAAAGAAAAGGCCAGGTATCAGCACCTAAAATTATAATTACCCCAAACCCAGATGCCCAAAGCCAGAGTGGAAAAACACAAGTAATGACAGCCAAGACAATATGTCCTCTATGTCCTCTTTAGAGCCCAGCAATCCTGCCACAGCAGTCTCAGAGAAAAATAAAGTTATAGAAACAAAAGCAAATGCTGAGAGGAAAGGAGCAAAACAGCTAAAGACTTAAAATTGGAAAAGAATTTTAAAAAATAAGACCCAACTAGAAGGAAATCTGGAAAAGAAAATTTAGGAAATCAAACGTGGACCTCAAAGACAAGCCTCACAAAGCAGAATATGAAAAACGGAACAAGATTCTCAGGCATTGAAGACACAATAGGATACATGAATACAATACTAGGTCAAAGAAAATGCTAAACCCAATCTATGTCTATATCTATATCTATCTATATATATTTATTTATATTAGATTATTTAAATTGCTTTTATTGTGGTTAGGTGTGGTTCTTATATTCCTGGTCTCATCAAATCTTTTATTATGAAGAGATGTTGGATTTTGTCAAAGACTTATTCAGCAGTTAATAAAATGATCATTTGTGTTTGTTGTTGTTTTGCTTTTAATTTTTTTATATGGTGGATTATTTTGACTGATGTTTGTATTTTGAACCATATATATATATATATATATATATATATATATATATATCACAAAACACTTAGGAGACAGTATGAAAGACTAAATCTAAGAAAAGTAGAAATAGAGAAAAAAATCCAGTTCAAAGGCACAGAACATATTTTCAACAAAATCATAGAAAATTTTCCTACCTTATGAAGAAGATGACTTTTAAGGTACAAGAAGCATATAGAATACCAAACATACTGGGCAAAAAATAAATTGTCCTCTATACATAGTAATCAAAGCACTAAATGTACAGATCAAAGAAAGAATATTAGAAGCTAAAAGGAAAAATGATCAGGTTAACATATAAAGGAAAACCTATTGGAATTACATTTTACTTTAATACAATTGCTTTGAGTTTCTCTTCATTTAATTTGATGTTGGCTATTGGCTTGCTGTAAATTGCCTTTATTATTATAATAATAATCCTTATAATCCTTATATCCCTGGTCTCTTCAAAACTTTCATCATGAAGGGGTATTGGAATTTGTCAAAGGCTTTTTCAGCATCTAATGAGATGATATTTTCACTGATTTCCGTATGTTGAATCATTCCTGCATATCTGGAATTAAGTCTACTTGATCATAGGGTTTTTGGATTCAGCTTGGAAGTATTTTATTTAGTGTATTTGGATATATGTTCATGAGGGAATTGTTATACAATTTTCTTTGTTGGATCTTTGTATTGTTTGGGTATCAGGGTGATTGAAGCCTCATCAAGTGATTTGACAATGTTTATTTTTCTTTTTCTATTTTGTGAAACTATTTGAGGACTGTTGACATTCACTCTTCTTTGAAAATAAGGTAGAATTCTGGCTTAAAGCCATCTGTCCCAGGGCCTTTTGTTGTTGTTTGGGAGATTTTTAATGACTACTTCTATTTTCTAGATGGCCAGGAACCACATACAGGACCGCTGAGAGATCCAAGATAAAATCAAGCATGATTTGCAAAAATGAATAAAAATTAAAAAGTCAATAAAATGATTCCTAATGATATTCTGCATGAGAGATAGGTGTGTGAACCCGGTGTCTTCAGAGGCATCATACAGCAACTGATGGGAGGAGATGCAGAGACCCACAGCCAAAAACTAGACGAGCCAGGGAATCCCACAGAAACAGGGATTGTAGGAGACAGAGGGTACGAGAATGCCATGAGAACATGGCCCACAGAAGCAACTAAGCAGTACTCATAGAGGTTCACAGAGGAGACTGAAGTCACAAATACAGAATCGACTGAAGTCACAAATACAGAACTTACACGGTCTAAGCTAAGTATGAGCACTTTCTTCCTAAGAGCTTTTTCTGCTCATAAAGCCAATGTAATCGAAACTTATTTTTTGTTAAAGGCGTCTTAAATTTTGAATCTTCTAAAAGTAGTGTATGACAGATTAATAGTTTTTCTTCAAGTACTGCAAAAGGAGATGGAGTAGGTAACAACTAGACTACTATATACAGACAAGATAACAACTATAGTTTAAATTGTCTTCTTACATTATCTTGACCATATTTTCCCCTCATGAATCACTTCCCATACCCTCTCCCAAAAATGCAGTTTTGAAATCATGCATTCTGAATAAAATTGAACTTACTTCAAAGAGCAGATATTTTAATTGTACATATATATTAATATATTATATATGCATGGTATACTGCTTTATATATTATAGGCATAGCTGGTCCTCCCAGTCTCTACAATTCTCAGTGGAATTTTTCATTCCTAAAATGTTCAACAATAGGGAACCAAGAAATCCATAGATACCCATATTTGTATTCAAAAAGATGTGGCAAACTCAGCATCTAATATTTGTCATCTTTTGTTACAAATGAACAACTCTACTCATTTTCTGGAAATCTCATGAAATTCATTCTAGGCAGAAATTGATTTCAATATTTTATCGGATGGCAGAATAATGAATTTATTGACCTCTTGAAAATACTTGTGCCATTTGCCACTCTCAACTCTCCATTACAGTTCCTTAACCTCCTTAGAATGCAGCACAGCCAGGAGTCCTCTGAGCAAGGACTAACAGAGAAAGCCATGCAGCAAAGCATTTTTATTTATCTCTCAGAATTTATCAGTATGTTCTACGAGATAAAGTAGAATGCTTATTGAATTATCTATCCCCTTGACTTGTGTCATCTCTCTGGGGATCCATGCTCGGTACGAGTTTAAATATGTGAGTAAAAATTTAGCAAACATTATGTGTTATGAAAGTATAATATGGTCTGTAGACTCAGATAAGATTTAAGATTTTAATGTCTGGTCAGTAAATCAAGGAACAAAACACAATATGAAAATTACATTATCTACAAACGTGATGAAAGATAAAGGTTATGCCTCTCCCCCTTTTTAGTTAGCCTCTGAGTCTGAATGGTGTTGTCCACAGGCACATAGTTGTGAGGCAACCTACCGGCAGCCATTCTCCCTGGGGAAAAAAATGACATGGAAGTGGGAAGGAGACATGTTGGGGATGAGGTGGAGCCAGAGGACTTAAGAACTTTATGAATAAGATGCGAGGTCTGTACTACATATATTGAAATGTCAAGGCACAAACTTAAAACAACAAAGCAATATCAATCAACCAGACCTCCGACCCCAGGGACTAAACCATCAACCAATAGGATCCATGGCTCTAGCCGCATATGTAGCAGAGGATAGCCTTGTGGGGCATTAATAGAAGGAGAGGCCCTTGTTCCTGTGAAGGCTCAATGCCCCAGTGTAGATGAATGCCAGAATGGGTAGGTGGGGGTGGATGGGTGGGTGGAGGAACACCATCATAGAAGCAGGGGCAGGAGGATGGGATAAGGGGTTTCGGGGGTGAGGGAGAAATGGGGAAGGGGGACAACATTTGAAATTTAAATAAAGAAAATATCCTTTAAAAGAAAAAAGGAAAGAAAACCCCACATAAAATTATGTGAGGATGTCACAAGGGACTCAAATATCAGAATTTAACAAAAGAGTATTTGGTTGTTTGCCTGCACATATGTTGTTTGAAATTACTTAAGGTTCACAGGAGAGAAAACAGGGAAGCAATGGGTATGGAGTTACCTGTCAGATCCACAGACACTGGATTAGTCTAAACCCCACATTTACTGACTCATTTGTATGACATTTGCATGTAATCTATAGGCATCTGCCTATATTCTTTTTTTGTTTTGTCAGACAATCCATAGTCATCATGCAATACTTATAATCTTTAAGTCACTTCCTAATTAAATCTAATGAATACTAGAGCAGAAATGCTAAATATGTGTAGCCACGATATTCACATTGAAGGTTGTGATCTTATGGATATATAGTCTCAAAATAGTAGCTGAGAGAAATAAGCCTGCAATATCAAGTTAGGATTACCCACATGACACAGAAATGGGAAGGACAGAAATATAATTTCCCTTGTCCTTGCAAAAGGACAAGAACGAAACGAACAGGGTGAAGAGGGAATGAAGAAAGGCTAAACACAGACAGAAAGAGGAGAGCTGGGGTTGGTGTGGACTCATGGTTGGCGAGGCCACAGAGACTTGGACGCTCAGTTTTACTATTTAGAGTTGAGCACAGATGTAAGGCTATTGTATAATACTGAGAAAAAGAGGTAGGTTTTATAGTGTCCAGCTGAAAAAGGAGGCAGGTCTAACTAATTCAGTACGTCTGACCCTGGGAACAATCCTCAGGTCATAAATATCTGGCAGGAGAAAGCTGCAGCGGACATTTTCAACATTCACACAGGCAAATGGGGGAAATATGTGTCACCTACCAGATTCTTGCCTTGGGAAGGATTTGCAGTTTTCAATGGCCTAGAGCATTATTGTCTTTGAGATACCCAAGCCCATGCCTATCAGTACACACTCACTCAGGCCTTTATTCATTTCCTAAAGAATCTACTTCCTTAGACCTTTAAAATTGCAGAGTCACTTAGTGCTTCGTGTTCTTGTTTGGGAGCCAGTAACAAAATTGGGCTCACATATAAGACAAACCTGGTCATGATAGGAACAGAAAGCTTGAGTGATACTCAAGAAGTTGTCTGTGACTGCTTCCCAGCATACAGCTGAGAATGTCTTGGATATCAACTGAGGAACACTTTCAGACACAGTGCCATTGGTTCTAATATCTGATTGTGCATTATTTGAAATAGATCCATGGATCACAACACAATGAGCTGAGGTGGGGCTATGCTGGGATAGGACTATATCCAAGTCAGCTCTTGATTAGGAGTAGGAGTAGAATAGAAATACTAATATAGAATGTTATGAAGGTGTTTTTAATCATATGTAAGGCATTTTACATTATTACAAATATGTATGCATCTTATAAAATATTTGTAATATGTAATTATTAATCTTAATGATAATATATAAAGTAATCACCACAATTAATTTTATAATTTTTTTTCATTTCTTTTGGGATTAAAATTTGTATCTTTCCTCTCCTTCTTCCAAATCCTCCTATAAATACCTCCTTGTTCTCTTTCAAAATCATAGCCTCAAAAATTGTTGTTACATGCATATTTTATAGATCTCTGCATTTGAATAAAGGTGGTGTGGTGGTGTGTTCACATATAGATTTATAGAAGATTAAACACTATTTTAAGAATCAAAGGAGGGAGCACATGAGTCACAAGGAATATAGACTCTGTCTTCCAAGTAGATTGGACTTAGACATTCAATTTTTGCCATTATGATAAGTCATATGCTGGTTATTGAATATGCCTTGTGAGGGAGGCTAACTGAGAAAATTCATTACAAATTGAGTTCATTGGGATTATTAAGCAACTTTTACCCAATATAGTGACAAGCAAATCTGAAAAAAGTGTCATTTTATTCAAAAATTATACTACTATGAATTTATACAAAAGAAATGAAGTTAGTATGTCAGGCATATACCTTAATTCCCTTGTTTATTGGGGGATTATTAATATAGTCAAAGAAGAGGAACAACCTAAGGAAAACAATCCAAGTACTGATTAATTGAATAGAAAGAAACACACACATATTCATATATTTATAAAATATTAGTCAATTACTTGAAATAACACAAATAAGGGACTCCCTGCCAAACAAATGATCACGTATCTTGATATAAAGGTATCTAAAAGTTAGCCATATCGAAGTTAAGGGTAGAATTCCGGTTCCCTGAGCCTGGAGACAGTAGAAGGCGAGGAATGGAAGCTAGGCCAATACATTGTACGTTAACTAGAAACAGTAAAGTTGATGTTACTGTACATTTAGATGACTATAAATTACTCAGGAAGCTATCTCAAAAAGTTACAATTATTTTGAAAGTGTTTGTCATAGGAAAATAATAAATGTCAGAAAGGATATATGATTTAACATGAATTTAGCACCATGCAAAATATACATTTATATATACATTTTTATGTTTTATTGTGTCAGTTAAAATGTCTTAAAATGAACCTCATTATCACTGATTCTGACTTTGTCAAGTGAGTTCTTTCTCTTGAGGATTATCTCATTATTCTAGACCATAGAGTCAAGGAAGCTCTTGTTACCTATTTTGTTTAAGTGTTATTTTACAAGAAGGGTAAAGATGTTGCATGATGCTAGCGCTAACTACCAGGTAAGTATTCACTCACTTCTTACAAGGAGGAACCTTAGAAAAATACCTTCACTCATTAACTAATAGCTGTTCAAATGTTTTGCCTTCTGAACTTATGTGTTCATTTTTGCTAAAATGCTTGAGGAGAAACATATTACATTTAATCAGGCCTTGTCATTGCCATGAAACACAAATTCATACATACCCTTTATCCCCTTTGCTAAGGAGAATCATAGGTCCTCAAAGTAATTCATCATTATATAGGAGAGCATGTATAGATGAGGTTGGGAGAGAGATCATCCTTTAGACTGAGGAATACTTAGTGGAAGAAGGCTGCTCATCTAAAGGTGGTCAAGAAGCAGAAACACAGAAGATCCACAAAGAAGGTACACCCTTGAAAATCATGCACTTAGTGACCTACTTTCTATATTTGTGCTCTGTTCTTTAATAGTCTGCTCATTAACAATTTATCAGTAAATGATCCCATTGATGAGTTGGCACTTTCCCAACTGAATCAAAATTAAGTGAAAACACCAGGACAACTCCTTAGACACAGGAACCTGTGGTGGACAATTCATATTCAAAAACAATGCTCATACCAACCACCTAAATCCAATATCAAAAGTCTTGTCTTTTCTTGACGTCTTCGTTTTCTCTAAACATCTGCTATATTATAATACCTTAAGTCCAGTTTGTATTTTATGTTCATTGTATAATGTCTAAAACCCTAACTCATATAAGTCATGGAAACATATATAGGCACACAAACCAGAAAACTATATATTATTTGAAGAGTCGTCTTGGAAAAGCAAAAAAATATGGTATTTTCTTTTTAAATCAAATGCAATAATTCAGATTAAATCTGATAATGTTTTCTTTGATACTATTTTTTAGTATTTATAGGTTTAAATTCATATGCACCTATTATGAAGTAGGTAGACTATTCCTGAAATGTAATACTATCTTTCTGTAACTGGTTTAGATGTTATACCAGAGCCTAAGGGGAGAAGTGCTTAGCATGGTGGGACATTCAAGACTACAGTATTTTGAATTATGCATGGGTGGAGAAATGACTTTAAAGTAACAGTAAAAGAAGATTAAGTTATCTACTAACTTTTATAGAACATAGTCATTACTTCCTGGAGGATCATAGTGTATACTGTTTCTTTAATTTACCCATGACCCTAATAACAAGTGTCTTTCTACAGTTCCTTCTGTTCCTTTTTGTTGTTGTTGTTGTCATGCATACATATTTGGCAATGTGCCTGCTTATTTGTACATGTAAAAAAGTTGAATGCTTTTATTGGTTGTCCAGATTTTTTTTTAAGATGAGAACATTAGAATTACATAGAATGTAAGAAGATTTTACAGTAACTCAGAATTGGGTTACAGGAATAATTGAAACAATATCCTGGTTACTCAATATACAATTGTAGAACTAAATAATTACGTTGGGGTTTGTAAAATTCATAGGACTCCCACAACACTGATTCTATTTGTATGAAAAAGAACTATTTGAATGAAATAATTCTTTTCAGGAAGAAAAACACCTAGAGAACAACACAACATTGAAAGGAAAGCCTTCTGTGCAAGGACAGACCCATGCAGAAGGGAATAAAAGACAATTACGGCAAACCTTACTACGCAAGGATGAGACTGGTCCATAGGCACTGGAGAACCCTAAGGAGGAAACTAATATAATTATCGAAGTGCTTTTGCTATAGCAGAATGAAAGGAGAAGCACGTGTGTGTCAGGGGAGAGGGGGTAGATTCTTAAAGAAGGCTTGGGGACTGTGACTGGAGAATATCCATAAGAGTTCAAGAAACCTTCAGTTAAGAAAGAGATACAATGAAGGAAAGCCACAGGAGAGAATGAGAGAAGAATGAGCCAGTTGAAGACTCACACCCCGCCCCACAAAATAAGTATTATGTATTTAAAAAAGAACAGAGAAGTCATAAGTGACCTTGAGGTGAACTCAGAAAACCAGTGCTAAAAAGTTTGCTTATAAAAATTGAAGGGTCAATGTCTTAGTCGAGGTTTCTATTCCTGCACAAAGTATCATGACTATGAAGCAAATTGGGAAGGAAAGGGTTTATTCAGCTTACACTTCCACATTGCTGTTCATCACTAAAGGATGTCATGACTGGAACTCACACAAAGTAGGAACATGGAGGCAGAGTGGATGCACAAACTATGGAGGAATGCTGCTTATTAACTTGCTACCCCTGGCTTGTTCAGCTTGTTTTCTTATACAACCCAAGGCTACTAGCCCAGGAAAGGATTTATTCAGCTTACACTTCCACATTGCTGTTCATCACTAAAGGAAGTCAGGACTGGAACTCAAGCAGGTCAGGAAGCAGGAGCTGATGCAGAGGCCATATAGGGATGTTACTTACTGGCTTGCTTCCCCTGGCTTGCTCAGCTTGCTTTCTTATAGAACCCAGGACTACCAGTCCAGGGATGGCACCACCCACAAAGGGCCCTCCCACCCTTAATCACTAATTGAGAAAATGTCTTACATCAGGATCTCATGGAGGCATTTCCTCAAGGGAGGCTCCTTTCTTTGAGATAATTTCAGCTTGTGTCAAGTTGACTCACAAAAATCAGCCAGTACAGTTAGTGTAGCTGCTTGTATTAGGAATGCTAATTAAATCCGGAAAAACTGAAGTAGAGTGTCTGCCTGTTTGTAGCTTCTGGCCCCAGTTAGTTCTGATTGGTAAATGAAGATGCAGGCAGGCAATGACAGGGTATGGTAGACAAAGGCGGGACTTTTAGGATTCTGGGACTGGGGACAGAGAAGAAGGAGGAGGACTAGATCCACTATTCCAGGATGAAGAGTCGTTTGAGGGAGCCAAAGAGAGCAGCCAAGAAACTGCCTGACTGAGTCCAGGGTAGCAAAGATAAAATATAGGATTTAGTAAGTATTAACTCGGGATTATTGGCGGGAGGTAGATTAACTGTATTGAGGTTAAGAAGTAGACTAGCCATTGAGCTGACTAAGGCATATTAAAATACAAAGTCAGTACATGTCTTTGATTCAGTAATCCAGAATATGAGGTAATTAGTGTGAACCCGCTACCATGATTTATTTTATTATTATAATTCTACAGGTCAGAGCAGGCAGTAGATGTAAGGCCTGTGTGTGTGCGAGATTCAAAAGTACATTATTGCAACGAAACAAACTTGAGTGAGATCTACGGTAGATGATCACTAATTTGATATATTCTAGTGTGGGGCTGGTAGCCAGTGAGGA
>NW_022196895.1:67383730-67401282 GCF_008632895.1 Mastomys coucha
GAGAAGGAAGGGACAATTAAGACTCAGGTCGGAAGAAATCAGGAAGAGATGACCACAGAAAAATGTATCTTTGAGAGCTCGAGGAAGAAAAGGATGTGGCGTATTGCTTCACATTCAGATCTCTGAACTGAGAGGCGTTCAGGCCAGGAGAGTGAGTAATGCAGAGAGCTCTAAAATCTTGTAAGGAGAATAGAATCAGTTGCACATCACTGACTGATAATTCCCTCTTCTCAGGGTACAACCACAGTGCCGCGAAAACATCAACCATGGACGCTTCAGGATAGGGCCACTTATTTCCCAGCTCTCTATACTTTTAGTTTTTCTATTTCAATTTGTTTTGTTTTAAACCAAATGTAATATTTATAAAACACGTTTTTCCTTGTGAAATTAAATATTTAAATATTCTATCTGGTCTGCCTTTAAATATCAAATAATTTCTCTTGGCCTTCTATCTGTGTATTTAACATCCTCAGGATCAACCAAATACAAAACAGCATTATTCCAAAAGAAGTCTGTGTTAAATATGTAGACTTTCTCATTAATTTGCATAAGACCATATGTCTTCAGGATTACAGGTAATCTAAACATGGCTTAACATGTATTTTAAAATATTAACCCCTTTCTATAAGGGAGTTAGGCATTAGGGGAGTATCCCATGTTCTTGAATATGGCCCACAGATCATGATGTGTCTTAGTTACTGTTTTTGTTATTGTTATACAATACTCCGACAGAGCTAAAGAAAGGGGACAGATTCTATGTGGCTCTCAGTTTTAGGATACAGTTTGTCCTTGCTAGGGTGTTGAGGGAGCAGGAACTTGCAGAGGTAGTCATGCTGTGTACACAATCAGAGAACAATGACAGCTCGCTGCTGTATCTCCATTTACACACTTCAGGGAGCAAGCCCGGGAGGGGATGGTGCTACCCTCAGTGGGTAGATAAGCCCAACCTCTATGAATGGTACAAAACAATCCTTCAAAGCATGCCAAGGTGAGTCACGATTCTGTCTAGATGATAATTATCACTAATGATCACAATGAAAGGCACCCAAATAATAATGGGGGGGTCATTTAACCTAATTACCAATGTATCAAATCTACTTCCTGGAATGGAAATTCAACTCTACTTTATTTTCATGAACGAAATGATTTTCTTATAAGGAGGGAACCCATTAAATATGTAATTTTAAGATATTCTAATGTCTTTTAACACCATAGAATGTCTGAACTTCATCTCTCTGAGAAGGGTGTTACTTCCAAATTCTGCCTACAGATTTTTTTTCTGCCATTTCTATTAAAAATCTAATTAAAATTTGGGGAGAGAATCTATTTTAAAAATCTAATTTGACTTAGTGCTTATAAAAAAATCTGATAAAAGAGCAACTCACCTGGGGAGCATTACTTTAGCATACTCTTCATGTCTTTAGAGATTCATCACTAATCGCAATGCTTTTAACTTTTATTGGATTGTGATATAAATACTGACTACACAGACAAGCTGTGTGTCAGCTAAAATCTGCCCAGAAGGAATACATCCATGCAATAAACTTACGTTGAATAGGCTATTAAGGAAAACCAAATATGTCACACTTTCTATTATTAAATATTTAATGAAACTGGATAATATACTGTTTTGAAATTATGTAAAATATACAAAACAATTATTTA
Source organism: Mastomys coucha (assembly GCF_008632895.1). Taxonomy (NCBI): domain Eukaryota; kingdom Metazoa; phylum Chordata; class Mammalia; order Rodentia; family Muridae; genus Mastomys; species Mastomys coucha. The sequence continues at coordinate 67,385,396 of NW_022196895.1, forward strand.
TAGTCCATTTTTCAAGGAACAGGCCACTAATATCACAAACAGGTGTAGGTTTATGACTCTGGAATGCTGCACCTATGCATCTTTTATCTCAGTACCTCTTTGAGAAGTTGGGTGGTAGAAACTGACTTGAAAAGAAGGCTAGAGCAACAAGGCTGGACCACAAAGCACTGTAGAAACAACAGGAAGTATCCTGGCTCAGAATGAGGAGACAGCACCAACTTCCTAAAGTTGTCCTTGACTTCTGCATGTGCACCATATTACATTTGTGTGTGCATTGTGTATGCATGAATATCCATAGTAGTAATAGGTTTTAAATGATGATCAAAAGGTAAATAAATAATAACTTTTGGAACTGTCCATCTACATGGTTTTTGGGACATGTTAGAACAGTAACACATTTAAGTTGCTTTGAGATACAACATACTGTTTACAATTTCTCATTTTTTTTGCTAATATCTAATTACTAGACACATTAGAATCATTCAGTAAGATAAAATATATGATCTCAGTAAACCATACAGTAGAATAGAAAACAGAATAATTTGTCTTTGCAAACTGTGTACATTCTTAAACCACATGGCAAACTGTGGGAGTTCCCAACTCATGCTGACATGTGGTGTGACCTAGCTGTCCTAAAACATGCTAAGTCCAAGAAACCAGTGAGATTTCAATGCTAAAGTTATTGAAGAAAATTAATACAAATTCCTGAAAATGGCAAACAGAAGCAAGAATAGTCAATCTACTTTAGTATCAATATGAAAAAAGTTGGATAACTCAGGAAATAAAGAGAATAAAGAAAAGAAAAGGAGATCAAATCCCCATGCCTTTCCCCTAAAATATATACTTGCCAATTTTATGGAAATATTTAAATGTTTGCCTTTGGGGCTATATACAAATAAATTAGCAAAAGAGATGAAATTATATTCTTTTCTTTTTTTTTTTTTGGTAAAAAGGGGACAAAGGATGTTCTTCTATCTTTTACATTCTGTACAAAACAGTTAGCTGTGGAGAAATTCAAATGAGAGGTGGAGACAGGAGGCCCTAGACATTGAGAGCAGCCACAGCTACAGAGTGAGTTTCAATGTAGCTTGTAGCACAGGAAAACCTTTATGAAAAAGACCAAATAAATGCCTAAATGCATACATGATGGAATAAATATGGAAATCATTTAGTAAATTATACATAGAGTTTTTCAAACAGAGCAGGTGTTGTTTAATGAGAATGGTGATTTTGTATTAAGTTTCAGAAAACCTAATCTGTAATACATAGTAAGGAGTTCAAGAGGCTCCCAGACTTGAAGGCTTCGTGTGTGCCAGGACTACCGCTTTTCTTCCTTTCTTCCCTTTTCCAGACTTGGCTCTCCTTCATGGAAAGACTTGGTCCTTTCCATGCCAATCAAAATCTCCAAAGGTATAATGCCTGAGATCATAATCTCAGACGTTGAAATTCCTCCAAATCAAAATGCCTAGAAACTAAAAACTCAATCCCCTAGAATTAAATTCCCAAATATTGAAATCGTGAAATTTAAAACTACATAAACCATAGTTATCATTATTAGAACAAAACAAAGCAAAAACTTTGTAAGAGTGAAAAGTTCTGGAGAAAAGAGAGATCGATAAGTTTTGGTGAATTCATGATAGCTGCATCATGTTTAGGGGACCAATATCTGTTAGCCCGAAGAACAATGTTTTCTTATTGCTCTGGGGTTGTATCTAGGGAATAGCATATCATACAAGTGAATGAACTGTAGGGGATGTGCCCTAGGTGTCAGTGGATACCTTAAAATCAACCAGGATATTGGAGGTAATGCTTAAGATGAACTGTTCTCTCTCAGAATCTGAGTTCTGTTTTGTCTGGTTCCTTGAAGATCAGAGTGTCTGGATCAGTAACATCAGGCTCTAGGACTTAGACCAGTAGAGGCAAGATCCTGATTTGGCTTTATTTTGTCAAAAGAACTAGATGGTCTCTGTATTATTTTCTAAAATTTTATTAAATACCTTACAGAAACTATTTTATGTAGGGTTAGCTTTTGTTACAGTTTGGTGAGTGGAGGTTGGGGGGGCACAGTGGCAAGGATCACAAGGCAGATGGTCACAATGCATCTCTAGTTAGGAGGCACAAGTAAACCAAGGCTGGTACTCAGGTTGCTTTGTTCTTAAGGTTCTGTCCAGGACCTCAAGCCACAGAAATGTGTTTCTCACAGTTATGGTGGATTTAACCACCTTGATTTGATGTAATCTAGAAACTCCATCACTGATATTCCAAGACTGTTGTCACAACAATGATTATAATTCCTGATAAACTGACAATGAACCATCTCAAATGACTATAGATCTACAGATGTAAATCTGGACACATGCAATTACCAACTACAGTACTATGAACTGTATTGTTTCACATATGAATATGGTATTTCTCTTCATTGTTGGTTTAGTTGTATTATTATACCTGATAGTTTAAGTTTTAGAAACCAGGACTCACTCATGGGCATATACCCAGAAGATGCTCCAACATGTAATAAGGACACATGCTCCACCATGTTCATAGCAGCCTTATTTATAATAGCCAGAAACTGGAAACAACCCAGATGTCCCTCAACAGAAGAGTGGATACAGAAATTGTGGTACATCTACACAATAGAGTACTACTCAGCTATTAAAAATAATGAATTTATGAAATTCTTAGGGAAATGGATGGATCTGGAGAATATCATCCTGAGTGAGGTAACCCAATCACAAAAGAACACACATGGTATGTATTCTCTGATAAGTGGTTATTAGCCCAGAAGTTCGGAATACAGGAAGAACAACCCACAAACCACAAGAAACTCAAGAAGAAGGAAGAACAAAATGTGGACATTTCATTCCTTCTTAAAAGGGGGAACAAAATACACACAGAAGGAGTTGCAGAGATTAACTATGGAGCAGAGACTGAAGGAAGGACAAGCCAGCCTGATATAGCTGTCTCCTGAGAGGCTCTGACAGTGCCTGACTAATACAGAAGTAGAGGCTCACAGCCATCCATTGAACTGAGTACAGGGTCCCCAATAAAGGAGTTAGGGAAAGGACCAAAGGAGCTTAAGGATGTGCAGCTCCTTAGGAAGAACAACAGTATGAACTAACTAGTACCCTCAGAGCTCCCAGGGACTCAACCACCAACCAAGGACTATACATGGTGAGACTGATTGCTCTGGAAGCATGTGTATAGTAGAGGATTGCAAAGTCGGTCATCAATGGGAGGAGAGGCCCTTGGCCCTGTGAAGGTTTTGTGCCCCAGTGTAGGGGAATGCCAGGGCCAATAAGTCAATAAGTGAGAGAGGGGGGGCTGGTAAGCATGGGAATGGGGTAGGCAACAGGGGTTTGTTCTTGTTTTGTTTTTGTTTTTTTTTGGTTTCTTTGGTAGGGGAAACTGGGAAAGGAGAAATCATATGACATATAAATAAAGAAAATATCTAATAGAAACTAGGATTCTTCTTTATAGTTACTTGTTTAAAATGGAAATTTTGCTGTTTTGCTTTATAATTTTGTGAAATAAATCCCTCTTGGTATGTAAATGATTTTTTTTAGTAATTTTAAATTCTCTTTTTAGAGTTATATTTTGGGAATTTTGATCTTTGAGTATATTCATCTTTGAGTATTTCAGCATTTGAGATATAGAATTCATGATTGTATCATTCAATATCATGTCCCAAACCAATTCTAAATCAGACTTTCTTTACAGCCACAAATTATAGGTCACTGGCAAGTAATTAGGATGCACATCCATTGAGAAAGGGGGCAAACTGAAGTGGATTTCTATTGTTCATCTCTAGAGCAGAGGAGTACTTTCTGAAGACCCACGTCAAATTCTTTCTTCAAGTCTCATTGGCCAGAATTTATTTACTGAATCTCTATGAAAGTATCCACTGACAAGATTATAGGATTTCTAAAACTGCCAGATTAATCTTGACCCACTTCTGACATTCCTTAGGGCGTAGCATTTCTCAAGATACCTGGGAAGTGTTATGAAAAAATAGACATATGATCCACATAAAATACCTCTTGGGAAAGGCAAGAGCAGGAAGGACAGTGGCCAGCAAAGAGCAATTCATGTGTACGTAGAGTATCTAACTCTGATATGCTTGTTCACCTAATAAATATAGAGCATTGACTATATTTCTGGTACTTTAAGAAACCAGGAAGAGCAAATGTGTCAGCAGTAAACCAAAAAGTGTGGTTAAGTATGTGTCTGGAAGTCCATGAAGTTTGAGAATGTCAAGGAACCATCTAGTATGGAACAGGGTGTTCTCTGAGTACTGAAACACTCAGGCTTAGATATAAATGGTTTCAGAAAGAATTCTCTGACTATGATTATAACCAAGACATATTTCAAATTCAATAAACTTTAACAGGGTCTTAGTGGTTAAGTAATAAATAAATAAGCAAACAAAGAAGTAAATAGAAAAATATAACTATTTACAAAGCAAGCAGTTTCCAGGGCCAATGCCTATGAAATAACTGAGTAATCAACTACAGACATCATGTTTATAAAATTAACAGCATGTTGAGTAATTTAATGTGCTTTATAGTTACAACAAATCAACATCGGCCATCATGCCTTTAATATAACACCTCACCACACATGCATATAAAACAAATTAGAACTCAACAAAAAACTGTCTTATTCAACTTGGCAGTTGGCCATTTGGTTCCCATATTTCATTACTCAAGTCCATGTCCTGCTAGATCAGAGATTCTCAACTGTGGGTTGCAAACCCTAAGTTTACTTTCACAAGGATCACCTACAATAATCTGCAACCATAGATATTTACATTATGATTAATAACAGTAGCAAAATACCAGTTATGACCTAGCAATATAAATAGTAATAAAATAATTTTATGATTGGGGGTTGCCAGTTTGAGGAGCTGCATGAAAGGACCTCTCAGCCTTAGGAAGCTTGAGAACTACCAATGGCCATTGAGTCTTGGATGGGCTTTCCTATATAAATTTTCAACTTTAGGCAACTTTTGTTTTTGTTTTGTTAAAACTAATTTGAACTAGCTTGGGTTTCCTTTATATTTCTGCTATCGCAACATAGGAAATACCTCACAAAATAGCTCTTATTCACAGAGGTCCTCTATTCACATGTGTTTCTTTTTTTTTTTTTTTCTTTTTTTTTTTTTCGAGACAGGGTTTCTCTGTGTAGCTCTGGCTGTCCTGGAACTCACTCTGTAGACCAGGCTGGCCTCGAACTCAGAAATCCGCCTGCCTCTGCCTCCCGAGTGCTGGGATTAAAGGCGTGCGCCACCACCGCCCGGCCACATGTGTTTCTTATTCATCATTCATAACATACATAAAAGTAACAATTCCTTCACAACCTTCCTTAGTCCCGATGCAGGTTCTGAATTCTTATAGCTGTTATGCGCCATTGATAGATAAAGTCTTTGACTAATAATATATTTGTTCTGATACCTTTATGACTTTTCTCACTTTAGTTTATTTGTTTTCATCTGTAATATAGTTCCACATAAAATTAGGTAATGTCAGCTGAGGCATTTATGTCTGCACTCTTTTGATTCCTAACCTCAGTTTTTATCCAAGTATCCCACTCTTTGTTCAGGCCGTGAACAATGGGGGAGAAGAACAAGCAGCTGAAGGGTTCTGCTTACTATTAGAGTATGCTTTTGGTTTTTCAAGATAAGGTTTCTCTGTATATCCCTGGCTGTCCTGGGACTCACTCTGTAGACCAGGCTGGCCTCGAACTCAGAAGTCCACCTGCCTCTGTCACTCAAGTGCTGGGATTAAAGGCAAGTGCCACCACTGCCTGGCTAAAGTGTACTTTCAATGTAACAGAAAGAAAACAGATTTTAATAATTTTCTGAGAAAGATACTAAAAACATGGCCTCTGGTTTATTGTGGGGCAGATAGCAAGTGACCTAAAATCTCAAAGATCAAGTTTGTCTGATAGACAAGTTCATTTCTAGGGGGAGATCGTAATAAACAAGCCCTTGCTGATGTTGTAGAAATAGAGTAAAGCCGGGACCTTTTAAAGTAAGACCTGTAACAGCAAAAATGATCACAAACCCCCATAAGCTGCTGCTGAGAGACATACCGACCTGACACACACAGGGTTTTGGGATGAAGAAGATAATGAAGTAGGGATGAGTTGTAGAGGTTTGATACTAGGAAGTAATGCGTGACTGACTTTGAGATTGATGGAAGCATAAAACATGGTATCACTTTTTGTGTGTAGTTATTGAGTAGAGCTTTCTACTTTAAAGTATCTAGAAGTTGATGGATGAAACAGTGCTTTTGGTGAACAGAGTCTGTTGTTTCTAAAGTAGTGTTGCCTATGGAAGCCACCATCATGCAATTTGTCAATCCTGAAAACAGGAAAATTGACAATATAAAGCCTCAACTGATTATGTCTAGGAATATATATGTATATACTTAGATACCTATGCATGCAGTAATAAATTTGTGTAAAAGAGGCCATGGAATTGGAAGAGAGTAGGAACAGGTATATGGAAGGGTTTAAAGAGGAGTAGGGGAAGGAAAATAATGTTGAGATTAAATTATACTTTCAAAAATTAAGTGTTTTCTCATCGTGGGAAACGGATCAACTTGTAGGGTCTGAATTAGAACACAAATGGTTTGGTCTGACATTTCTCTGCCCTCCCCTCTATTTCAAATGCAATGCATTTATTTCACCAGCATTTACATAATGGTCTTTATACACTAGCAACACTATATTACCCAAATAAACTCATTAAATTTGTATACAAATTTATGAAGCCCTCCCTTGAGCTGTTGGTTAGTACTATCCAAGTGACTCCTAAAACACATCCTACTGCTGTAGCCGAGTTACCACCCCAGATGTGAAAAGGGAGTCCTTAGTGCAGAAGGTACTCTGCATCTCAGAAGTAGGGCAAAAGACCCCAGAACAAATCCAAATGCCCCTCATTGAGAACTAGCTTTCATCATAACCAAAGGTGCCATGTAAGATGAGGAATGCAATCTTAACCCTATCCTGCTATGGCATGTATGAACTACATTAACAACCAGCATGACACAAGAACCCTAAGGCTGTAATAATGACACAAACACCTTGGCAGTAACCAACACCTTTCTAAATGGCTTTAAGACCTGTTCATCAGTAGAAATAATGTTCCTGGTAATTGAAACACATAGCTACTTAGTGCTGTCTAAGTCATGTTTATTGGATACAAATACATACCCAATAATTTACTAAACCAGTATCATCCCAACAATCATCTATAAACAATTGACCTCATAGCCACAGATAACTGAAGTCTTCACCTCTGTCCCGGAAACATAGCTTTACAACAGATAGATGCTGTCAGAGAAAAACTACAAGTCAAAATGAAGACTTGTAGCGTCTAGTTCCAGGAGATAAATCTGTAAAACACCCCTGTGCTTAAGGCCAAGGGAATATTTCAGAAGAGAGGGCCAAAACAATGTGAGAGCCAGAGGATTAAGGAGTTTGCTGTGAGATTCCATTTCCTGGTAACATCAGAGGTCACACGCATCAAGTCTCACCAACATGAATGCCTAAACATGAGCTGAACCAGTGTAACACCAACAGCCAGGCCAAACTGGATGGGGAAATGTCCACAACAGTTCAACCTCACACAAAGAACTATAAGAAGCAGAGGAAATCTGGGAATGGGAGTGGTGCTATCGGCTGAAGAGTGCTTATGTAGTCAGCACTGAAAACATGACTGTAGACTAGAATTAATGATGCTTTACATAATTATGTAGGACTATGTTCCCTTTTGCCCATCCTTTAGCACCATGATGAAAGATAAACAGAACTACATATTAGTGTGTTTCCTGAAGATGGAAGTAGAATTCTCCAGTTTCCCTTACAGTTGCAAAGGAAAGAGACTTCGACTTAATATGTATATAACAAGCTTAAAACATTCCTCCTCAGTTCGGTCACTGTGAATTATGAATTGTACAGTGCGCGTTTCTTTGACTTGCCATCTGCCCCCTGGACTTGCCGATTAAAGCCTTTCTTCAGGATGGCTTCCTTGAGATTTGACAGTCCTGTAAGCCATAAGGAAGAAGGTGCATGACTATAAAAGCTTTCTGGCAGCTATGCCAGAAGCAGCATTTTTAACATGTGGAAGCGATATGACTCAGACCTATAGGTATTTTTGGATTCAAAGGAGAAGCAGAATGAGGAGGAAGTCAGTCCTGTTTCAGTAACTGTGCCAGAGAAACTGCATTGGCGGAAATGTCACTTGAGCTGTCAAGGAGTTGGGTCCTCATTAGGAGCATATGGACAATTTCTATGTATAATACAGATATTCTGAGGGGCACTACTCTCTTAAAACAGAATGATGATAGCACAGCTTGGGGAAGCTATTTCAACAGTGACCACAGAGTAGCAGAGCAATTCAAAGCTTGAGAGTTCAGGAAGGCTTTGGTACTCTCCTGCTAGCCTTAAGAACCACATTTTAAGGATCTCCTTCTGCGGCAGACACCGTGAAAATCACTTCAAGTGCTTACAAGGGGACTCGTGTTATCCTTGCTGCAACCAGAGAGTAATAAACGTTGTGAGACAGGGACCAGTTGCCACTTTGCTTTTGAACCATTTACAGTAGCTTCCATATTAACTGAACCAGAGGTGGGAAACCCTGCAAACTCACAGTGCTTCCAGAAAGGAGAATAATTCACTAGCCGATCATGCAAGAGAAGAAGCTACAAGAAAACTTGAGCCACTCCCCCCCATCTGAAAACTACTAAAAAGGCAGGATTTAGGCTTTACTTTTAAGTGAGATTTTTCATGGAGTGTCATTAATATACAGTAATGGGTCTAAGCAGAGATAAGAGGTGAATCTGACCACAGATTTAGCTTGTTTCTGAGAGGAAATTGAGTCCTAGAAATCATCCTTTGAAAAACAAGTTAAATCTTCAATTATCATGCAGGCAAGCTTGTTATGCAGGAAGTAATTTGGGTTTTAGGAGACAAAAGAATAATCTGTTAAACATAATGACTTAAGATACAGAGTAGCTAATACAGAGCTCCAGGTAGCTCTCTTACGATAATGAGGACACAAGGAACATCCTTCCTGTGTGCTAGACATGAGAATTGAATGCTCTCATACAGCCCTGTGCTAGTAATCAATGTATGCAACAAGCCACCCAAAACTGTGACTTCTCAAGGAAGTCATACTGAAGAAAGGCTTTAATTGGCAAGTGCAGGGGGCAGATGGCAAGTCAGAGAAACTCACACTGCACAACTCATAATTCACAGTGACCGAACTGAGGAGGGATTGTTCCTGGTGCTTCTACTGCTTGACCAATTTGAGCTGTAAGGCTCATTTGAGCACATGGTAGACTAAATTTGACGGGATGCAAGTGTTCAAGGTGGCTTCGTCACATTGTTGGCAGTTAGGATAAATCCCAACTGAGAGTTCAGCATGTTTCCCATCAGTGTGTCTTCTTTGTGCTATGTCGGTATATTTTACTTACAGTTTGGACATCTCACAGATTGGCAGCTGGGTTTCAAAATGGAATGTACCAAAATGGGACCGAAATACCATAAAATAATTATTCACCATGGCCCATGAGTACAGGAACGACAAGTAAGAGTCTTTATTGTTCATGGGTATCAACTCACGTACACCACAGAATCATTGTTGTGTTATTAATATAATTCCAAAATTGAGACCATCCCAGTCATTATTAAGTTATTGATGTATTAATTTCATTAATTCAATAATTAATTGAAAATGTTAATATTCTACCCTAAAGAAAGACGTGTTTGGGCATCTCTAAGGTGTAAAGAACATTTTTTTTCCCATCACAAAACCAACAAAATAAATGTATCTTCTATTCTCCTCATTTAATTGTAGTCTCTGAGGCTTACTGTCTAAGTCTGCTGACCTAGGTCTAGTTTTGGAAACTTCTAGTCTCAGTACAATCTTATCTAGGCCTAGAATCTTTTTAGCTCTGAGACTAGCTGCTGAATAAGCCCACTCTTTCTTCTGATCTCTGACTGGCTGATTCTATTCAGCTGTTCTGGCTCAAACTCCTCTCTAAACTGACTGATTCCATTCTCTCTCTCTCTCTCTCTCTCTCTCTCTCTCTCTCTCTCTCTCTCTCTCTCTCTCTCTCTCTCTCTCTCTCCCCCCCCTGTCTCTCTCTCTCACTAGTCATAACACAAAGCCAGTTCCTCTTGAAGTTCTAACAGATGGTGCAGACAAAAGTTAGGTCTCTCTAGCCAAACATAATCTTGTGATTACAGTATTCCTAATCCAGGCTCCTGTAGATTGCTTCAGTGCTCTATTTACTGATCACCAGGACCCAGACCTCCATATGAGAGAAAGAGAAGAACTCCACAAAGAAGCTTTTTCTTTTCTCTGAATATGTACTAGGAATGTTTTCCATTCCTAGCACTTCCTTTCTCAACATCGAGACCCAGTATCATGGGACAACCAAAGCTTGTGGTTCAGCCTCCCTTAGCAAGAACACAAGCTCCTTGACTCTGAAAATCCACCTGTCTTCTCTGGTACAATTTGTTTGAGAGAGAGAAAACTGGGGAGAATATGTGATTTCTCTGGTTAAGTGCATGACTAATAGTTCTGTTGAATTTATTTCACGGGACACTTTGAATTCTTCAGATCAGCTCTCTCTAGGTCAGACTTGAACATTTACTCAGGCAAGGACAAATGAGGGTTTTATGCCAACTTTATATAAATCATCATATATCTCCACCTTTCAGCTCCCCACAGCCCTAACTTCCAGGAGTTCCCCCAATGAATAGAGTTGGAGCTAGATACTGTGTGAAAATTTTCCTTGCTCTTCTTTCCTTTTCTTTTCTTTTCTTTTCTTTTCTTTTCTTTTCTTTTCTTTCTCCCTTCCTTTGTAATTTCTCTCTCTTTCTTTCTTTCTTTCTTTCTTTCTTTCTTTCTTTCTTTCTTTCTTTCTTTCTTTCTTTTCTTTTCTTTCTCCCTTCATTTGTAATTTCTCTTTCTTTCTTTCTTTCTTTCTTTCTTTCTTTCTTTCTTTCTTTCTTTCTCCCTCTTTTTGTAAAGGGCAGGGTCTGATTATGTATTCTTGGTCAGCCTGAAACTGCTTGCTAGTAGACTAGGTTGACCTTAATCTCACAGAGGACCACTTGCCTCTGTTTCCCAAGTGCTGAGCTTAAAGACATGAAAATTTTTTTTATAAGGTCAGGGATTCCCATTCCCAAAGCAGTGACATTTCCATTGACTACCTATTTCCCCAATGCTTTTTGAATGCTTCTGCATGAAGAATATAGAATAGTGAAATTAAACAAGAGAATGTGCATAAAACTAAAATAAATGTCATTATTGTGGCTGCTTTACTCAAAATGAATAAACTAAATGCACCTTTTGAAAAACAAAAACAAGAAAATGCTACTCAGAAACCAGTTTGTGCAAGCAGAGATATCCTAAGAGAAAATAAAAACCTCAATAATGAAAATTAACAGATCAGTTTCTATCACATACATATTATATAGGTACATGTATTACATTAGGAAGCCCTACATAACAGTGTTTAGTGGGGCTCTGGCATAAGTCTCATTTTACAGGTTAACAAAGCCACTGTTAGATGGTAAGTTCGTACTGAGAAGGTCAAAAACAGAGAAAGAGGGGGTTAATATTGAATTTTGTGGAAGTTATGCCTTGGAGAATAGATCTTTCACAAATATTAATGAATAAATGTCAGCATACATGAGGCAGTGTTACTGTTGTGCTTCTGATTGTTTTAGAGAACTCAGATCTCTAGTTTGCATTCCTGAAATTTTAATGCATATAATTGACTCTTGTTATGGAAATCACTGAGATAGTTGCTTATGATCCTTTTGATCTAACTCAAAACATGTTGCAACATGGGTCTCTGCAATGGAACCATGGTTAGTTAAGGGGCAATTAAATGAGAGCTATGTGTGTTCGTTCCTTTTGAAAACTCTAAGTTAAAAATTATTATAAATGTTATATTTTATTCTTAGAAAACCTTAGCAGCTTAAGAAAACTTTTTTTAAAGAATTTAGAATTAAAATTCTGATATTGTAATTATTTTGTTTTCTTACTATACATTTAGAACAAAAATAAATTATAGCCACTGTCTCATTGTTTCATCTTATTCTGATTAAATATATATTATATTATATTATTATTCTGCCTAGGCAGTGCTTTTTTGATAAGACAAAGGGTGCAGATTATAGAATTTTATCAGAATATAACTATTTAAAATAAATATTTGTTTGGCTATTTGATATTTGGTAATCTATATTAATTTCGCTATACTCTAAGTGAAATCAAGACAAACTAACGCATGTCTTTTGTCCCTGGAAATAGATTTTATTGTAAGCTCTCATGTGTTCTTGATAAAAATATAAAAATGCCAATTAAAATGCCCAATGACATAATCCTCCGAGGCCCTCACTGTAGGTGCATCGTTTTTGCTAACTTTGCTGAACTCACTCACTGTTTATTAGACCAATTCTCCCACGTTCTTTAGCTTCCTCAACCAGAGCTCAAAAGGCTTGGTCCAGAGAATGTTAATAATTGACAAGGAAGGAAGGGGCACTGTGCTAATCCTTGTTTGATTTTGAAGATGGGCAAAAAGATACAACAGAAAGAAAATTTGAAAAGTCAGCTCCTATTTCCTTAGGTCTCTCCTTTCCTAGAATTGGTTTATGTAACTCTAGAGTGGGAAAAACATAACAACCGATTTGGTGGGTTTGTTTGTTTGTTTGTTTTGGTGTTGTTTATTCTTTCGTTTTTTTTTTTTCCTGATCACTTTTACTCAAGGCTAAATAAGACTGAGTATAGCATAGGAGAGATAGTAAGTTTCTTTTGATGAACATCAGCCTTGAAAGGGTGAGCATTCACCTTTCCAATGGTAGATTTTGTCCGGCCCTGGTTTTGTTAGTATTCTTCTCTCTTTCAGGAGTATGAGCATTTTTCATGTTCAAGGCTTCTCTACATTGATTCCCAGCATCTGAGACTTTAAGGCATACAGCCACAGAATGTATGTGAACTAAGACCAGTAGTATCTCTCTGATTGTTTTATTTCACTTCTGACTGGGTGTGGTGCCACGTGTTTTAATCTCATCATTCAGGATGAAGAGTAGGCAGAGCTCTGTGCCTTCTTGCCCAGCCATGTCTACATAGCAAAATCCAGCACAGCCCGGGTAGCATAGCAGAAATAATCTGTCTTCAAAAAATTTTTAAAAAGTATGGCATGGGCCATACTTTTGGAATATTAGCATTCAAGGTTGCAAGAATTCTGCCATTGATTGTTATTACAAAGTGTTTTGTGTTTTACTCGTAATTTTATCAAAGAGAAACATGATATATATTTAAAATATTTATCCTTAATGAGTGGTTCATATTGTACCATTCTCTGAGCATGATTCATGCATGCAGCCTTTCCTAGACCCAAATTCCATATATCATCCACTTAAAGTATTAGAGCATTAACTTACAAAGAAGAAATAAATAAAAATTCCACAACTAAATTGTATTTAACTATGTGTGTAGTAAATTTAACTATGTGCTCGATTATTTGCCCAGATACAAACATCAAGTATATACATTACATAAGTATAATATATATAAGAAACCTAAATTATTGTATCTATAAAAAATTTGTCTCCCATACAAAGGTCAAGGACAGTGCTTTGTGAAATAAAAAGTCATAAACATGAAGGGTTTAAGCAACTAGTTTTTTACCTCTTTTTAGAAATAAAACTTTACTATCAATAAAATTGTTTATTTACAATGTCCAGTAGTAGACTAATGAGATAGCTCAATATGCAAGAGTGATTTTTTGTGTGAATGACAGCCTGAGAACCCTCTATCGAAATTACGTCTGGCCTGACATATCTATAATCCCAGGTCTGGGGAGGCAACAAAAGGGCCAATGGATAACTGAGGCTTGCTGGTAAACTCAGTTCCAGAGTCAATGATATCTATTGTCTCAAGGGAATAAAGCAGAGGGTGAGATAAGAGTAACCTCCCCAGTGTTTTTGCCTGGCTTTGTATGCATACACAAGTACAAAATCAATCAAACGGACAAACAAACAAATAAAAAGACAGACAAAACCAAAATTATCTCAAGCCTAACTACACTAAATATCCTTTCTGCTTTCCTACTCTCTGTCAATCATTCTCAAATGTTTATTTTTATTGTCACAGAGAATAATGGATCATAATGCATTATCAGTACTAATGTTCAAGCTTGAAGCTAAATAAAAATAAAGCTGGGTTTATACAGGTTGAGAACTCTCGTTTGAATTGCTTAGAAAAGGAATTGTTTGAGATGAGGATCTTGTTGCTTTGCTTTGATTTTTTTCTTTGTGTAGTTTGAAATCTTTTGTTATATCTAATGTGATACCTTAGGGTTGGGTTCCAAACCTAAGTATAAATTTCACTTACAATCCATCTTGTATATCATACACATTTCCTGAAGGCAAATTTCTATAATATGTTAGTGCTCCTAAATGTTGACCAAGTACTTAGGACTACATGCAATGTTTTGTTGTTGAGGCATAGTACCAGGATTTAAACAGTTTCACATATTTGAGGATTTGGAATTTTCACATTCAGGATATTTATTCTGAATTACCTGGTTATGTGGTATATCTATAGCAAACAGGACATGTTGGTATTAGTGTAGGACTAAACAGGTAAACCAGTCAAAGGGCATAAAGCACAGAAATAACACAAACCTGTATGTGATCTGCTGATCTTATGTGAGTTATTAAATCATTCAATAAAGAAGGGAAAGCATTTTAATAAATCCTTTAATAAATACTGTTAAGACTATTTGTAAATATTTTTGTCCTTTATTTACACCATGTACAAAAATTAATTATGTTACATCACAGGACTAAATGTAAAGGCTGATACACTTGCCAGAATTGTATTATACCTTACAATAAGACAGGCTTTTATAAATAAATGGGCAGAGATAGTAAGTATAATAAAAAATGGCAACTCTGACTTCATAAAATTTAGAAGCTTCCAATTATATCAAAAGATAAACTTGTCTTGGTTGAAAGCAAAGAAAAAAAGTGTATAGAAATCTCATTTCTTGTCTACTGGGTTAAGACTCTCATCATTTTATATGCTTTCATACTTTGTGGATCCTTCCTACAAGAAAATGAAGGACTGAAAGATAAGGATCTGTATGAAGGAGCAATGACTTATTTTTTTTTAAAGTTCTTTTCCCTTGTAACTCTTCTCAGACAAAGGAAAAATAATCCCAGGTAGCACATGTCATTCTAAGAGGTTTAAATTTTCATTAAAGCCAGACAGCAGACAGGATTCCAAGGAAATAATGTGAATCTGTGCCCATATCCAGCAGGGATAATCATTCTTTTAATTATAAGTTACTGGGCCAAATTCAAAAAGACATGATGGGCAGGCATTAGGTAACTAAATAATAAATAGTAATTGCATTTCTTCCTTTGCATTTTAAAGGTTGAAACACTTGAGAACCTCTATTTGATATTCCTTCTACAACGTTCTCTGTGTGTCATGAAGTCATTTGAAGTAATGTCATTTGATGCTGTGCATCCAATAACTTTAAATAACATCATTAGCATCAGAATAAAAAGAATGGAAATTGGCTATCTAGAGGGCATCCTTCCTCATTTGAAAAAGGTTTGTCAAACAAAAATTATGTGACTCTCCCTTTGTTACATGTATTTGCCTTGTATAAATAAAAAATGAATATATTTATAAGGAAGAAAAAAAGGAAAGGAAGAACATACCATCTGACTATCAAGAGCTTCAGCTTTGAAGCCATCATGATGGAACAAAATCATTGTGTTCTCTAGAGAGTCAGTAATTAAAGACAAGGCCAAATCACCAGTGTGTGTGCGTGTGTGTGTATGTG
>NW_022196895.1:67401292-67405677 GCF_008632895.1 Mastomys coucha
AAAGAGAGAAAGAGAGAGAGAGATGCACATGTCTGAACACACATTGTGCAGCTGCAATTTCTCTCTGCACAGAAAGGAGAAAGCAGAGTAGTTTAGGGAGAGATTTGGAGTACGGGCTTCAGATATACCTCACGGTTGCTGAGGGATTCCATTTACCTGTACATTTTATGTGGTCTTCAAAACCACGAGCTGAGCTAGGTTTTGCTTAAGTTCCTTAAAGTATGTTACACTAAGCCATTTTTTTTAGAGAGAAGTGGATTCATATCAATAGCCTTTGATTTGTGTAAAATAACTGGGTGGGACTGATTTAATAGTTGATATTTTGAAGAAGATAAAAAAGGCTGATGGTTAAGTACATTTTAACCCTATTAAGGTGGATGACATACATCTTTCATGTGTGAGATGTGCTTTTGAACTGACAACCCAAAAGTATTCTCTATCATGGAGGTTCATAATAAACATTCAGTCAGAAAAACAAAGTATCTCAAGAGAATTTTAATTGAGATCAGGTTTGGGTCAGTGGAGAAATCAGTAAGTGAATTGGGAAGACAACAGTTCTCAATTCCTTTTGCTGTAGTTTTACTTGGAAACTGGCCAATTCATTGATATGAAACTTTAAGGATTCAGGTACAATGGAAAGGTGAAATAATTATTAAAATAAGTCCCCCTCATAATCCTTATGTATATGTGTCTATCGTGTCTGGTGATGTGGTTTTATTTTAGAGACAATGATCTAGGTCAGGAAACTCATATCATTACATACTACATGGTTTTTGTTTTTTGTAATTTGCATACAAGCAAAACAGGAATTTCGACGAGGAGAATGAGCACTTGGATTATTTATACGAATGTCACAGGGAACTATATATAAGACTAGACCTATTTTGGGTTGAACCTGATTTCATATGAAAAAGTGGAAATGTTAAACAACGGAAGGTATAGACATTTCTTTATAGTCATCTAGAAAAATTCAACTTATTGCTGGTGTTTAC
This sequence comes from Mastomys coucha, assembly GCF_008632895.1. Classification (NCBI taxonomy): domain Eukaryota; kingdom Metazoa; phylum Chordata; class Mammalia; order Rodentia; family Muridae; genus Mastomys; species Mastomys coucha. Next base: position 67,402,285 of record NW_022196895.1, read on the forward strand.
CTCATATTCTCAGCTAGCCTGACTTTCTGGCAGGGCACTACACAAGATTAATAAATGATAAATGTGAGTGTTCTTGCAAAATAAATGAAACGAAAATATCCTCAGGTCTGGATGCAAGTAGCCACACAGTTAACAAAGAGTCCAGTTTGAGAAAGAGTCTGAAATAAGGAAACTTGAAATATAAGTGAAACAATTAGAATGAAAATGTTTATGAAATGTGCCCATTCTTGAGAGTGAAGATCACAGAAATCTGGGAAAAGGAAAGAACTTAACGATTTTAGTGCAAATCTTTTCAAAGGAGATTGCCCGTGAAGGAAGAATATTGCACAATGTATCAAATAGCTGGGCCAAAAATTGTAGCGTTTCTGTAGTCTGACATAACAGGATTGTCATCAACTCTTATATATTGATGTTGCACGAGTCCATAAGATTTCCAAGGGATGATGAGAGGGTATGGGAATAAGCCTACTATAAGACAATATGTCACAAAATCCCATAAAGTGATACGGGATGTATGGTAAAGCTTAACATAAATATAGTAAAGGACTCGGAGACTGTCAAAATTATTCTTGAACACTTTAAGATTCGCACAGAGTAAGATAATGTGTCGTCTCTCACTATCAATGTGATTGGAGGTTATGTGAATAATAATGAAGTACTTAAATGAGGAAGGATCCCGTGGGGCTTGTCTCAGATTCACATGAGATCTCTAAACTGAGCAGAGAGGATGACATATCAAGTAGGGAGCTGACAAGCACACAAGAAATATTTGTGGAAGCTAAGAATATTTAACTTGTAGAAAAACATTGATAGAAGGACGGGGGCCTGACATCTTCAAGTAATCAGACCCATGCTTTATAATTCCCAGTCTACTGTTATTTATAGCCCCTGGAGGAATAACTATGGGCAAAGTGTAGATGCTATAAAAGAATACATCTTTGAGTATAAATTCTGCAAGTTAGACATATATGTAACTGAACAGCTGCCTTTTGAGAAAAATAATCTGTCCTCAGAATAGTTCAAATAGGAGTAGAAAACGGTGATATGAGACTTCTGAACAGAGAATCTGAGTTTCATATCATGTGGCACATATTTTCTGAAGTCTGAAGGGAAAAATCATAATTGTTCTGTTTACTTTAACTGTTAGAGATAGTGGGGACACTAAACTGGAAAAAAATATGATGAAGTAAACTGCTAATGTTGGCTAGATGATTCATCTGACATTTGAGGATTAAATAGACTTTGTTCAATTCTCATACATTTTTAAAGTTTAGTCAATACACAAGTAAGTGTTATGTTTTTGGATGTGACTTAATCAGTTCATCAAGTAAAGAACACTAAACTGAAATGTGTCTGCAGTCATTTAAGAAAGCACATTGCTCACGCTTTCCTAATCATTAAACACAATTCTCTGCAAGTGCAGGCCAAGGCTTTCTGCTGTTTTATTCTTGTATTATTAATGTCTATTTCATACCCCCCCAAATATATACATCTATAATACATGTATTACAATAATAAATAGTGTGTTCATTGTGGATTGTAAAGTCACTAAGACTCATTCTAAACACAAGTGACCTAGTGAGAAATACATTTTCTAAGAATAGTATGCTAGTAAAGGTGTCTTTATACTTTGAATCAATGTGATGTCACAGCACAATGGATGCTTTTCCCTTTGGCTATAGAGCATTGATGGGAACATAAATGTCACTCTCTCACAAGACCGACATGCCACAGAATAAGGATGTTTTCCTCTTGGTAACATGTAACTTGTTTGTGCCTCATTCCACAAAGTTTGACTCAATAGTAAAGTTCTTGACATATATGCCCCCAACAAAGGGAAAGTACTTCATATATAAAACAATATATATAAAGCAATAAAATGTACAAGTTATTCTATTTTGTTTATATTACCATATTTTAGCTGGTTCATTTTATTTATCTAAATATCAGACTATTTAATTATAAGGTGTATTATGGAGATTCAAACATCTAATTTTTAATAATATGTGCATAATGAGTTTTAAACAAGTGAATAAATGAAATGAATGAATGAATGAATGAATACCTATTGAAACAAGAGACAAAAGATTACACTTCATGCAAAATTATATAGCTTGGGTTACATTAAGAAAAGACTTTATTCAGTATAAATTGAAAAAAATTCCAATCATTTCAGGTTTACAAGTAAAATAATCTCTTGCTAATGAAATTATTCATACTCATTATAAAGGTATTATTAAAGGCACTAAGAAATTCTTCTACTTTATAGACAAACAAAATTATGTGTTAGGGTTAAATCTAAAAGTACAGTTTAGGAACAACACTAGGCAGGAAAAACACCTATAAATATATTTGCTAGAGCTAATGTCAATTGCAATTTTAATGTGTAAGAAGATGTCTTTATGTCACAGAGGTGCTTATTATTCACCACTGAAGAGGTAGAAGCTTTTGAGACAGACAGAAACAGAGACAGAGAGACGAGAGAGAGAGAGAGAGAGAGAGAGAGAGAGAGAGAGAGAGAGAGGAGAGAGGAGAGGAGAGAGGAGAGAGGAGAGAGGAGAGAGGAGAGAGGAGAGACAAGAGAGAAGAGAGAAGAGAAGAGAGAGGAGAGAGAAGGGAGGAGAGAGAAGAGAAGAGAGAAGAGAGGAGAGAGAAGAGAGTTAGTTCCAGGACTTACACTTGGGAGACTAAGCACTGACATTCCCATCCAAAACATTTTTACTTCTATGATTTATGTGCTCATGATACAGAAGAACATTTCACTTCATTTCTTCCTCTTGATTTCTCTTTACCATATTATGTCTGTAAATACAATGTAATCACTCTAGTGCTTATTTTCTTTTTAAAAAAATAAACTATGAGCAGACAAACAATATAGACTATCTTGTGAAGGTCTCTCAGAGTCTATCAAGAGAACTGAGGTCAAGGCTAAGACATTGACATTCCTTGCCTTTCCCCATGGGAGACACTTTTGAAAAGTAACTAAAAACTTGTCTTTGGGGAGGAAAATGTTTACAATGTTGCATTTGTTGAATTTTGTGGTATAACATTCACCACAAGGCCAATTTCAAGCTAACAGCATGATGTCTCTGAAAGAAGAATTGGGGACATGTGCACGGTATTCTTAACGTGCACATAAAATATGAATATCCCTACATGAAGAGGTGCTATCAGGCTGTAATGATATTATGATAAAATGGTAGACTTGGCATATGAATTTGTTCAAAATTATTTAAATATGAGTTTATGTAATTATTTTAATTATGTCTTTGTTTAAAGATTGGCTGTATTTCAGAGACTTTTTTTTAGAACTTTATTTTTTTTTAATTAGATATTTTCTTTATTTACATGTAAATTTCTCCTTTCCCAGTTTCCCCTCCAGAAAACAAAGAA
>NW_022196895.1:67405761-67406499 GCF_008632895.1 Mastomys coucha
AACAAACCCCTGTTGCCTCCCCCCTCCCCATGCCTGCCACCTCACCCTCTCCCACTTATTGGCCCTGGTATTCCCCTACACTGGGGTACAGAACCTTCACAGGGCCAAGGTCCTCTCCTCCTATTTATGATCAAATTTGCAATCCTCTGCTATACACATGCTGCCAGAACAATCAGACCCCTTCACTTACAGTCCTTGGTTGGTGGTTGAGACCATGGGAGCTCTTGAGGGTACTAGTTTGTTTATATTGTTGTTCATCCTAAGGGGCTGCAAACCTCTCAGCTCCATTGGTCCTTTCTCTAACTACTTCACTGGGGACCCTGTACTCAGTTCAATGGATGTCTGTGAGACTCTACATCTGTATTAGTCAGGTACTGTCAGAGCCTCTCAGGAGATACCTATATTTAGGCTGGCTTGCCCTTCCTTCAGTCTCTGCTCCATAGTTAATCTCTGCAACTCCTTCCGTGGGTATTTGGTTCTCTCTTTTAAGAAGGAATGAAATGTCCACATTTTGGTCTTCCTTTTTCTTGAGTTCCTTGTGATTTGTGGGTTGTTCTTCCTGTATTCCAAACTTCTGGGCTAATAACCACTTATCAGAGAGTGCATACCGTGTTTGTTCTTTTGTGATTGGGTTAACTGACTCAGGATGATATTCTCCAGATCCATCCACTTACCTAAGAATTTCATATATTTATTGTTTTTAATAGCTGAGTAGTACTCCATTGTGTAGATGTACCA
>NW_022196895.1:67408148-67409226 GCF_008632895.1 Mastomys coucha
TTGGTACCTGGTATCTATCAAGAAAATTGTCCATTTCATCCAGGTTTTCCAGTTTTGTTGAGTATAGAGTTTTGTAGTAGGTTCTCATGATTTTCTGGATTTCCTCAGAAAATTCTGTTCCTCAGAAAATTTTCTGTTGTTATGTCTCCTTTATCATTTCTGATCTTGTTAATTAGGAAACTATCTCTGTGCCCTCTAGTTAGTCTGGCTAATGGTTTATCTATTTTGTTGACTTTCTCAAAGAACCAGCTCCTGATTTGGTTGATTCTTTGTATAGTTCTTTTTGTTTCTATTTGGTTGATTTCAGCCCTGAGTTTGATTATTTCCTGCCTTTGACACCTCTTGGGTGAATTTGCTTCTTTTTGTTCTAGCGCCTTAAGGTGTGCTGTCAAATCGCTGGTGTATGCTCTTTCCAGTTTCTTTTTGGAGGCACTTAAAGCTATGAGTTTTCCACTTAGGACTTCTTTCATTGTGTTCCATAAGTTTGGGTATGTTGTGGCTTCATTTTCATTAAATTCTAGAAAGTCTTTTAATTTCTTCTTTATTCCTTCCTTGACCAAATTATCATTGAGTAGAGTGTTATTAAACTTCCACGTGTACGTGGGTGTTCTAATGTTTATGTTGTTATTGAGGAGCAGCCTTAGTCCATGGTGATATGATAGGATACAAGGAATTATTTCAATCTTCTTCTATCTGTTGAGGCCTGATTTGTGACCAATTATATGGTCAATTTTGGAGAAGGTACCATGAGGTGCTGAGAAGAAGGTATATCCTTTTGATTTAGGATAAAAAGTTCTATAGATATCTGTTAAATCCATTTGTTTCATAACTTCTGTTAGTCTCACTGTGTCCTTGTTTAGTTTCTGTTTCCATGTTCTGTCCATTGCAGAGAGTGGGGCATTGAAATCTCACATTACTATTGTGTGCTGTGTAATGTGTGCTTTGAGCTTTAGTAAAGTTTCTTTTATGATTGTAGGTGCCCTTGCATTTGGATCATAGAGATTCAGAACTGAGAGTTCATCTTGGTAGATCATACCTTTGATGAATTTGAAGTGTCCCTCCTTATCTTTTTTGATCA
>NW_022196895.1:67410368-67420399 GCF_008632895.1 Mastomys coucha
ACTTGTGATCTCCTGTAATTCTTTATGGGATTTTTTTTGTTTCTTCTTTAAGGGCTTGTACCTCTTTATCTGTAGTCTCCTGTATTTCTTTAATGGAGTTATTCATGTCCTTCTTAAGTTCCTCTATCAGCATTGTGAGACATGATTTTAGATCCAATTCTTGCTTTTCCAGTGTTTTGGGATATCCAGGACTTGCTCCAGTGGGAGTACTAGGTTCTGATGAAGCCAAGTAGTCTTGGTTTCTGTTGGTAGGATTCTTGCGTTTGCCTTCCACCATCTCTTGATTTTTGGTGTTAGATGTTCTTAGTGTCTCTGACTAGAGCTTGTCCTGTCCCTGCAGCTCTGCAAGTCCCCTGCGACTCATGGGGCCTGTGCCTCCTGGCTGGCTGTTACAGTCTTAGAAACTCACTGGAGAGAAAATGCTGACTCTCACCCAAGTCCCTGGGTTAAGGTGCTGCCTGGAGATAGGCCCTCCACTTGCAGAGAAGGGGCAGAGAAGGACATTGATCCACCTCTGTCACTCAGAAGCTGAGAGGATCCTGTCCCTGCTGCCCTGCATCTCCCCTGGGACTCGTGGGGCCCATGCCTCCCAGCTGGTTCTAATACTTGAAGTTATTTCTTATGAACAGGTACAGGATGATTCCAATATAGATGTGCCATTGTCCCAAGGTGAACAAATGGCTGTATTTTTGTCTTTGCAGTTTATACCAAGATCAGATTTAACATATTAAAGACATGAAAGCCATGGAGTTTATGAAAGTTAGAAGGATATGCAGAACATCTATAGCTATCCCATTTGTTCTGATATTTGAGAATGCAAATACCTTGGACGGGGAAGTAGAAGAGTCATGAGTGTGTTTGTGGGTGCAGGGGAAAGGCACTTTGAACCAAGGTTATCTTTTAAAGGATGGCAGGTTCTTTGATGTTTGACCACTTCAGTTCTGATCACCCCACATCTATCTTCCAAAGTAGAGCTGGTAGCCAATTCAGCTCTTGTCAGCTGAAGTACATGGATAGTCCAGATGGTGAATAGTTTTACAGTTACCTGCAGCTGAGAATCAGGTTCACTGACCTATTTTTCACAAATTAAAACAACCTTGACTAAATTACATTGAAGTTAAGTGTAATGAAATAGCATCAGGCTTCTCTAAAAAGTAGGCAGGCAACACCCAACTACTTCATTTATTGTAGGAAATGAACTAATTGCTTTTGTAGAAGTTGCTCAGTTCCAGGCACTGTTATTCCTTTGTTTCACACTAATGGCTGCTTTCATGAAAGTGTGGCCATCAATTAATGTAGTAATTCCTATATTGAAATGGTGGGGCTAAGTAATGGTGACTACTGTATGCACATTCATTAAACAAAAAATATAATGAACAAACAAATCAACTGCCCAAGAAATAATTAACCTAAGTGTATATCAAAAATTATTTTTTTAATTCATTCTCTATTCTCTGATAAAACTTTCAAATTAAAATAAGATTTATCAAATTTTATATAAAAACAGAACCCCTGATTTTGTAAGTGGCATATTATTTGATAAACTTATACTGCAGTAAGGGTTTCTATTGTTGTGATAAAACACCAGGTGGAAAAGCACTGTAAGGAGGAAAGGGTTTATTGTATCACAGCCTGTCACTGAGGGATATCCAAAGCCGAACAGCCAGGAGTTTATCCAAAGCCCAAGAAGGATGGCTGCTAACTGGCTTCCTGCTTATAGCTTGCTCAGTCAGTCAGTCTCTCTCTCTCTCTCTCTCTCTCTCTCTCTCTCTGTCTCTCTGTCTCTCTCTCTCCTCCTCCTCCTCCTGCTCCTGCTCCTGCTCTTCTTTCTCTTTCTTTCTTTCTTTCTTTCTTTCTTTCTTTCTTTCTTTCTTTCTTCCTTCCTTCCTTTCTTTGTTTCTTCCTTCCTTTCTTCCTTCCTTTCTTTGTTTCTTCCTTCCTTTCTTCCTTCCTTTCTTCCTTCCTTTCTTTCTTTCTTTCTTTCTTTCTTTCTTTCTTTCTTTCTTTCTTTCCTTCTTTCTTAATTTAACTACTTTTTTACTTACTTTACATCCTGATCACTGGATCCTCCTGATCATTCCCTCCCACAATCCTTACCCCTCGCATTCTCCTCTAAGCAATTGGGGATCTCATAGGTATCCCCCGCCCCCTGTTATTTCAAGTCTCTGAGTGGTTAGGTGCTTATTCTCCCACTGAGGTCAGACATGGTAGCCCAACTAGTAGAACATATCCCACATACAGGCAACAGCTTTTGAGATAGCCCTCACCAGTTGTTCAGGACCCACACGAAGGTCAAGCTGCATATCTGCTACAAATGAGCAGAAGTCCAACAACCCAAATAACCCAATTAAAAAAATAAAGTATATAACTAAACAGAATCCTCAACAGAGAAATCTTAAATGGCAGAGAAGCACTTTAAAAAAATGTTCAAAGTCCTTACTCATCAGGGAAATGCAAATCAAAACAATTCTGAGGTCCTATCTTACACTGATCAGAATGGCTAAGATAAGAAACTCAAGAGATAACACATGCTGGTGAGGATGTGGAGCAAGAGGACCACTCCTCCATTGCTGGTGGAAGAGCAAACATGTGCAACCACTTAGGAAATCAATTTGGCATTATCTCAGAACACCAGAAATAGTTCTCCCTCAAGATGCAGTTATACCACTCAGCCTGCTTTCTTATAAGCACCCAGGGACACCAATCCAGGAGGGACAGCATCTACAATGAGCTGGGTCCTCCCATCTTATCCTCCATTCATAATTCAAAATAAATCATCAATCAGGAAAATGCACCAATGTTTGCCCACTAGTGAATCTGGTGGGTTATTTTCTTAGAGATTCTTTCTTCAAAAATTACTCTAGCTTGTATGAAGGTGACATAAAACTAGATAGAACAACAACGTTATGTGCATTTGCATCTAAATTAAACTTAATATGGTTTTCTTAAGAGAAAACATATATATATATATATATATGTCATGAGGCATTTGCTTACACAGCAATCCTTATTGTATACACCTCTTCAACTTATTGATGTAAAAAAAAATAGAAAACAATCTTTTTAATGGCTTCTGTCTCAGTGAAAATGCAAAATGGTCTGTCAAGTTGATATTCTGATGGTTGAGAAATGCTTACATGGGTCGAATTTGAAAAAAAGTTGAAAAGAAACAAAATAAAATAAATGTTGCCATGACAATCTAGAAAGCATATTTAAGCATTTCGAGCAGATAAAAATAATTCTTCCCCATTACATTAATATTAGATATGCAATGTGATAATTGGTGCTCTGAAATATTTAATTATTAAGTGTAAAATATATTACCCAGCCCTACTATTGTGATTTTAAAAAGATAAAGGGATATTAAGATGTGTTCTATGGGGGTGTGGTGAGGTGTGGGGAAAGGAAATGTTTCACCTAACCCATACCAAGGCATCTCTTCCCTCTGAGGGAACAACCACATGATGGTATAGTATAGAATAGAGTTTATTCAGGGCATGGGGAGGGGAGTTAAGAGGGTAGTAGAGGCAGAGAGAAGGAGAGAGTAGAGAAGTAAAGGCCAGCCATGATCATTTGGAGAGTGGGGTGAAGGGAATGGGGAGAGAGGAAGAGCAAGGGGGCAAGAGGCAAGAGGCAAGAGTAAAAGGCAAGAAAGAGTAAGAGAATAACTGTGGGGCAGAGCATACCTGGCTGTTGTAAGGTAACTGTGGGGGCGGAGTCTAGACAGAACACCAACACCTACAAAATGTTCAATGTATCCGGAAAACTCAGTTGGAATCATAAGAGCATTTGAGGAAGAGTGCTTGGGAAACTTGATGAGAAGAACCGACAGACTGTGTCATATGAAGAGCTCTCCAGTGGAAAGAGAGACAGTTCAGACAACTTGGAAAAACCATTGAAGGCCATCAGGTTTTGTGGGGGAAGACAGCGTATAATCAGGTTAGTCTATAGCTACCACTGCCTCAGATGGAATTTAGAATTCAAGCAGATTAAGTAAGGCAGGGGTCCTTTTTGTTTTGGTTTGTTTGGATTCAGGTTCTGAGACCATGTACCACTTTATAAGACAGATGTCCTGTATCTCATTAGGAATGGTAGATCTCGAACTCCTAAAATCTTAATCCATTCTGGTCTTAATATCATAACAATCATCTTTGCACCAACTTTGCATGTGCCATAGTGGTTTTCTTTGTTTGTTTTTTCTTTTCTTTTGTTTTGTTTTAAAGAGATTAAACTTAGAGGACTCAGGGAAAGAGATATAAATATCAAGTTTGGTTACAGAGGAAACTATACCTTAGGGTCCTCTCCCATTTAGACAGGTATACTATTATCTGACAACATATCTTCTGTAGTCATCCAATTTATGTAACCTTGGCTTAGCTTTGTTTCTTACTGAAATTAATAATATTTGATTATAAAATATGTACCTCAAATTATGGTTTGCATTTGCTCTGTGTTTAGCATCTATTTCTGCATGGTTCCAGAACAGTGGTGCTAGATAATTAGAGGCTTTATTTGATTGCCAGCCAACCTTGGGGGCTAAAATAATGGCTCATTTTTGTAATTCCAGCTTTTGCCTGAAAACTTTCAATAACAAATGCATTCTGTAACTTCAGATTGAGAAAAAAATAATTACATTTGGAAATGCCCCAAAATTTCAAGTTAGTTTCCTAAGGTTTACTGAGGTATCAGCTTTGGTCTCTTGACAAATTGCAATTCCTCCAATTTTTTTTCAGAGAGAAATACATAATTTTGAGATACAGAATCTTCCAAAAAGGTTCATTCTGGGGTAAGTGATAGTGTAGATGTGTTTGTTACTTTTCTGTTATTTATGACAAGATACCAGACACTAGATAGAGGAATTATATATTTGTTTTACAGTTTCAGAGGGTTCAGTATATCAGTACCTTAGCAGAATGCCACTGTAGATACAACATGGGGAGGAGAGCTGAAATAGAGACCAATATAGAATGGATCAAAAGATCACACACACATACACACACACACACACACACACACAGAGAGAGAGAGAGAGAGAGAGAGAGAGAGAGAGAGAGAGAGAAAGAGAGAGAGAGAGAATCTACCTACTTTCCTATTTTATTCAGCCTAGTTCTACCTCCTTTTCTCCTCTTTCTAGAACTATCAAAATCAGTTCTATCTAAGATCCTTCTTAGGACCAGATATTCACACCATGAGCCAGTATACGACACTACATTTTCCAGCCCAAGCAACAGGGTCCTTTCTTCATTCTCCTTTTTACCTAGCACACTTGGATCTGCCTTATCCTCTATTACCTAAACAAGTTCCTTATACTTCCAGGATGGGTAAACTTGTCCTAGGTATTGATCTAAAGCTAATCTTCTGCCTGGGACCTAACTCTACAAAGATCATAAACCACTTGAAGGTAAGATTTATTCTGTCTTGTTTTATTTTTTTTTTCTCCTTAATGTCTTCCCTCTTGGCATGAAATTTAGCACCAAGATGTAGTGAAGTAAATTGATCAACAGCCATAGCTTATTATCAGATCACAATGTCATCACTTTGTCATTCTGGGAAGATAACTGAGCTTTTATAAGATTCAGGGTACTTTGGAAAGTAGAAGTCATAAAATAATTCATTGACCTTACCATTTCTCATTACCTACCATCTTCCAATTCGCCTCTACCTCAGTTGACCTTCTTAGAAAATGTAAAGAGCATGATTGTGATGGTTAGTTTTTTTGTTTTTTGTTTTTGTTTTTAATTGTTGACTTGATTACAATGTAGAATCACCTGGAATGGGAATCTGAATGTGGAACTGCTGAGATTACATTGGACCATGGCTATGTCTGTGAAATATTTTCTTATTTGGAATTTATTAGGTAGGAAAACCCATACTGAATGCCATAAGTACTATATCACAGGCTGAGCTTTGGACTAAATGAAAAATAGAGAGCAAGCTAGTTCTAGAATGTATGCTAACCCGCGGCTCTCTGCTCTTGACTGTGCGTGAAACATGGCTACTTCTGTCATGTGTCCATGAAACATGGCTACTTCTGTCATGTGTCCATGAAACATGGCTACTTCTGTCATGTGTTCATGAAACATGGCTACTTCTGTCATGTGCCCATCAAACATGGCTACTTCTGTCATGTGTCCATGAAACATGGCTACTTCTGTCATGTGTTCATGAAACATGGCTACTTCTGTCATGTGCCTGTTGCTACTCTGCCCCTCTGTAGCATACACATGGACTTGTGAGCAAAATCACCATTTCTCCTTTTGTTGCTTATGTTTTAGTATTTCCCTAGAGCAATAGATAAACTAAGAGAATGAGCCTCCTTATTTTCCAAACCTTCTAACACTCTTGTTCTTTTTCCCAGAAAATTACCCACCTTCCCCAAACCTCATCAATTCTTTGACAACACCATGCATGCAATGAAGTAGCTAGTCATGGAAAGAAGAATAAATAGCTTTGTGGTGTTGTTTCACTTTAAATATGACAATAATCTCAAATGCTTGATCTATTTTGCCCAAAAATTACTGAAGCATAAAAAGTTAGTATTGATTACTATAATGTTGGATAAGCACAGAACCTCTCTTCCCAGCTTCAAATAGTCAATAATTTCTTATGCAAGTCATTATATTGTAGTGATGACATTTTCTTGACTGGCTGTCTTTGAAGCTTCAAAAATACTAGAATCCACTATCCTCTCTGATCTTGTTCCAATTAGCAAGACAATACTGTGCCCTTATTTATTTACTAGGTCTTGTGACATCTTCTCTACCAATAGAATTACATAATTGTATGCTTCCATTCTATTTTCTGAATGGTTAAATTTCCCCTCTGAGTTATTTCTAGAAATGTTAATATCTTACAAGTTTGTAATGAACACAATCAAAGCTATCAAAGCAATAGACTCAGCTATACCACTCCTGGGCATATACCCAGAAGATCCTCCAACATGTAATAAGGACACATGATCCACTATGTTCATAGCAACCTTATGTATAATAGCTAGAAACTGGAAACAACCCAGATGTCCTTCAACAGAGGAGTGGATACAGAAATTGTGGTAAATCTACACAATGGAGTACTACTCAGCTATTAAAAACAATAAGTTTATGAAATTCTTAGGGAAATGCATATTTCTGGAGAATATCATCCTGAGTGAGGTAACCAAATCACAAAAGAACACACATGGTATGCACTCTCTGATAAGTGGATATTAGCCCAGAAGATCAGAATACACAAAATACAATCCACAAACCAAACTCAAGAAGAAAGAAGACCAAAGTGTGGATACTTCGTTTCTTCTTAGAAGGGGGAACAAAATACCCATGGAAGAAGTTGTAGAGACTAACTATGAAGCAGAGACAAAAGGAAGGACAATCCAGAGACTGTTACACCTGGGAATCCTTCCCATATTAAATCATCAAATCCAGACACTATTGTGGATGCCAGCAAGTGCTGGCTCACAGGAACCTGATATAGCTGTCTCCTGAGAGGCTCTGACAGTACCAGACTAATACAGAAGTAGAGGCTGAGCAGAGTTTCCAATGAAGGAATTAGAGCAAGGACCCAAGAAGCTGAAGTGTTTGAAGCCCCTTAGGATGAAAAACAATATGAACTACCTAGTACCCTCAGAGCTTCCAGGGACTAAACCACCAACCAAAGAGTACACATGGTGGGACTAATGGCTCCAGCAGCATATGTATAGCAGAGGATTGCCTAGTCAGTCATCAAGGACAGGAGAAGTCCTTGGCCCTGTGAAGGTTCTATGCCCCAGTGTAGGTGAATGCCAGGGCCAGGAAGCAGAAGAGGGTGGGTTGGTAAGCAGGGGGAGGGGGGAGGGAACAGAGATTTTTTTGTTTATTTGTTTGTTTTTTAGGGTTTTTTAAAATTTAATTTAACTTTTTTTTATTTTTTATTTTTGGAGGGGAAACTGGGAAAGGAGATATCTTATGACATGTAAATAAAGAAAGGATCTAATAAAAAAATGAATGTATTTTAAAAAATCCTCTTGAACATTTAATTCCCTTTTAGGTATTATCAAACATTTTCCCTCCACTTATAAGACAAGCATTCTCAAACCAACATTCATTCTGTTCTGTCCCTCAGCACTGTGTCTATTTTCATCTCCTTCCCATAGCAGTATTTTTTAAATTGTCATTACTTAACTATATCTTTCATCTGCACATGGAAGATTTGAACAATTCTAATCTTAGCTAATGTAAGGCCATCTCGCCTCTTCTTCCCATACTTTCTCCTTGTATATGACTAATCTCACTATAGTTTGTGTCAAATTTTGTCTTAAAATCATTTTCACTAGCAGCTAGGTTTACTAGCAATGCATTCCTTTGAGCTTTCAGTAAGCCTCTCTACTGGTCTTGGCTCCTGTGTCATCTATTTCTCTGGTCTCAAAACCATTTTCTATCATGTTGGTGTGTCTAATTTTTTCAAAAAAAGTATCACTCTCATGGTGAGTTTTTCAACTGTGTACTATTTGATTATAGTTTATGAAATTTAAATAAACCTAGGAAATAATGGTGCTTTATTACCTTTCTTAAAAGCTCAGAGTTGAAATTACTGTAATTCATTTTATGAGTAGCACTTACAGAATTATAACACGTAAATGAGATTATAGTTGAGTTGCTAAGCACATTTCTAGGCACAAAATACCACCTGCACTTTAGTTACTTCCACTATTTGTTGCTCATTAAACATGATAAATAATGTTGAATCCAATTAGTCATATCAGTGTGTTATCTCACATTAAAATAATTATATTTATATAGTTCAAACATATTTAAAACTATACCAGTGAATATTTTATATAAGTGAACATTTTACAATCTCTAAAATCAAATCACATAGTGCCTTCACCTACTGGCAGGATTGAACCTATTCATGTTCTCTGACTAATCAACCATTCCAACTATAAGGGCAACTTCCATGAGCTAAATTAAAATCAAAGACCTTATCACTAGACCTAGGTTCATTTAATTTAAGCCTATTATTAAACCTCCTTCTTTTCAAAAATGAATGACTTGAAGGAAATCTCATTAAGCCTCATGGAAAGGCTAAAGCAAGCTCTGACTGCAGAGCTAACCTGAAATGGGAACATTAGAAATATGTATGATGAAGTTTAAATTACATGTGATAAGAGAATGAAGTAAAAACTCCAAAGGAAATGGTTCTGTTATATAGTTAAGCTCTTTGTCAAAATACTCTGTGTGTATATACTAAATAGCAATGGTTGCAATGAACTTGAAAAGGCCAAAAATGTATCAAATCTTAATGCACAAATAGTTCTCAAATATACATATATATTTGATATATGAATATTGAGAAGATTCTATAAAATCTTTGCTAAGTCCCATTTACATGACTCAGAAGGTCACACTGGCAAAACACACCTGAAAGGCACTGAAATTTATAATAGACATCATAAGGATATCTGTGGGAACTTTATAAAGACTCCTGGATTCCCCATCATATGACAACTTTTAGTTCTTCATCTAGAATAGCACCATGTGCAATTTCTCCTCCATATAGCATAACATCAACAATTGTCATAATATTTGTCTTGGTCTGACAACAATAACTGTTGAAATTTCATGTGTACATTTTCTTTGTTGTGCATAGGGGACATTACGTAGCAAAATATGTCCTGACTGTGTAGCTGTTAAAATCTTTCTACTCACTATTATATAATTCTTCTTAGAGTTATGTTCAAGGGTTGAATTGCACATGGATCTGTGAAGGTGAACCAATACTTGCACATGATATTTGATCTCTAGTGGTTAATCCTGGATATATGAACATATATCTATTCACACACAAGAGAAATAATTAAAGAAGAGATTGTCAATATGTGTGAGTGCATGAGAGAAGGTTACAAATAGGAAGGAAACAGAGTCAGGAAGGTTTAAATTATATAAATAGACAGTTCATCTAAGAAGTTCTTCAAAACTGTTTTACTCAGGCTGGAGAGATGGTTCAGCAGTTAAGAGCACTGACTGCTCTTCCAAAGGTCCTGAGTTCAATTCCCA
>NW_022196895.1:67420499-67463991 GCF_008632895.1 Mastomys coucha
AACCATCTGTAATGGGATCTGATGCCCTCTTCTGGTGTATCTGAAGACAGCTGCAGTGTACTCATATAAATAAAATATATCTTTTAAGAAAAAGAAAAAAAATTGTTCATACTGACAAGTATGTGGGGTAAAGAGATCACTTATCCATTACTAGTGGAACTATAAAATTTCTGCAGTGACTATAAATCAATATTGTGATTCCTTGGGAAACTGTGAATATATTTGAAAAAGCTATAAAACTCTTGGATGTACACTAAAGACTCTACATTGTACTACAGAGTTACCTACTCAACCATGTTCATGGCTGCTGTATTTATAATATCCAGAAATTGGAAACAGCCTAGATATTCATCAATAGACGAATGGATAAGGAAAGTGTGGTACACTTAAACAATGGAATATTATTCAGCTCTTAAGAAAAGCATAAATTTCTCAGGTAAATAGATAAAACTAAGAAAATAAAGATCCTAAGTGACAATAACCCAGACCCAAAGTAAAAAATGTAGTTTTATTCTCTTACATATGTATTTGAGCTATAAACCTTTGTTAATCATGGTTAATAACCATGTTATATCATTTAATCTGAAAACAACAAATATGTTATTCTCTTATATACGGGTGTGAGCTATAAACTTTGGTTGGTCTGAATTACCACAGAAATAAGGAATAGAATAAAGGACTAAAAGAGAGTGAAGTATCACTCAAAAGGAGGGGAATAGAAGTATAATTAGAGAGAAATGGGAAGCTGGAACATGAGGATTAAATGAAGAAAAGCAGAGAAGGGGGAATTACAGGAGAGAAGAAGGGAAAGGGCAGCTAACACTGACAGTTATTTGAGAGGTCAGATAATAAATTAGTACTGTAGAAGCATCCAAAAATAAGTACATATATGAAAGTAACATAAATGTAATCACCAACTAAGGAGGGAAACCAAGCCCCAGGTGATAACTTCCAGTGTCTAGACTGGGTCACATACACATTGAGTTGACAAAAAGGTCCTATGGAACTGTTAAACAACTCAGACCATTGCATTGTCAATGCTATTGGATTCTTTCAAGAATCTAATGGTAAGTCCCTGTTGCTGAAGAAAAAATATATTGTTTTATACAATTTCTATTATTAATATGCATAGTATCCACGATGCTTGTAGATACTCTGCATCGCTACCATAGTTGAAAAAAAAGATAAATATCCACTCTGATAAAAACCCTTTTATCTAAAACTGTTGAATGAAACACTACTGCAACTAGTGCATTTGTGCACTAGTGGCACAAATGTTGTGAAATAACCAACCATTTCATGGTTGGATTTAAGGCCCTCTCTATGATATGAAACCCATGTTTGATACTCATTACTCAAGTGTCCAAAAATCTGAGACTAGATGGGTAATGGATGTAGAAGAAACTCAAATACTATTATCCTGATAAAAGAACATAGCAATAAAATGACTCCTAAGGACATTCTGATACTATGCATTTAGATGAGTCATTCACTCAGCTATCATAAGAGAAGCATTCTCCTTTAGGAGAAAGAAAATAAAACACAACTAGACAATATACAGAGACTGAGAGATCATTCATCAAATACTTCCCCTCAAGGTTCAAAGAGTTATTCAGAAGGAGGTAGAAAGCTTGTCGGAGACAGTGTCTCTCAGACCTAAGAGGACTGAGACACATATGGACTCATAGAGACTTTGGCATCATGTACAGGGCCTGCATAGGTCCAAATCCAAAATGGTCCCAATTCTGAGACTGAAAAGTAAACATAAGATCTTGATCCCAAATAAGAAGCTATGTCCCTTTTCACTGTATTATTTACTCATTTAATTCTGGTTTGTTTGAGTGTTTGTTTTTCTGTTTGTTCTCTAAGGAGAGAGAGAGAAGGCATGGAGTTGGATGATTGTTGAGGTGAAAGGGGGATGATATGGGAGAAGTTTTGGGAGGGAAAACACCAATCAGAATATAGTATATATATTTTCAATTAAACTGAAAATTTTTTAAATTGAAAAAAAAAGGGTTGCTGAACTGAATATTGCCTTAAACTTTTTCTGAATTAAAATAGTGTAATCGAATGCTAGATTTATGTCTTTATTAGTAGATATAGATAAGAGACATAAGCTTGCTTCATGTTAGAATGACCATCAAGTAATCTAATACCTATAAAATCATATGTGCTTCTAGAAAAAAAAGTTCTTTTTTTCTATATATGTAACTCTGGTCAAAGAATATGCATTATTCCAGAACATACCTTTATATAGGTCAACATCCTGTACTTACTTGGCAGTATGGTAAATGGAATATGTCCAAAATAGGTAATAAAACATTATCCATTGGCTGACTTACCCTTGAATTAACCACTTCCAGTGAGATGTTCTGAGGTGGAGCACTTGGCACTGAAAGGAACCAAATAAGGTGTAATTGTTACTGCCAAAGCCTTGCCAAATAAATTCCAGCCCATGAATGCAAAGAGAAAGTATATATTTTTCAAATTGTATGATGAGAATTCAGTAAGTTAATGTAAGCAGGTAGCCCTTTTCAATATTCTTAGAGAGAAGAGAAATAAACACTTGTTTATTTTTTGTCTCATGCGCTAGGGCAGTTCGTTTTCCATCTAGCGAATCCCCAAAACTATTTTACAAAAGAGCACCAGGTATGATAGCAAATAATGCCATCTAATTCCAGCTTTGTTATAACCCTCCTGGTAGAACATATGAAAACACAGGGGAGATTTTCCAAAGATTATCATACTGTGATTTTTTCAGGATCTGTATTATTTTATGGTGAGATATTTCATGGTAATGGACACCTGGGTGGCTCAGTTCCTATAATATGCTCATTATTATCTCCTACATAGTGAAAAGAAGGGAATGGCTTTTTGTTTGTTTAGCTGTTTATAATTAAGCTTGCATGACATAGAAGCAAGCGGGTTTCCCAAGAGTGTTCAGTCCACATTATATTAACAAAAGACCTGTTTAGTTTTTGTTTGTGATTTTCTGGCTATTTCATTATTTTTTCCTGCATATAATTTTTTTTTAAAAAAATTATTTATGTCAAAAGGGACATACACAGCTCCCATTTGGTAGTTGTAATGACTATTTACTAAATTCCAAGAGTGTGTCTCCAGCCACGCAAGCAATTTGAAGACAATCATTGACTTCGTATCTGTGATGTATCCAGAAATGTTCTGTTTCCTCAGAGTTGAACTGCAAATAACAAAGCTGCCTGCTCACCTTAGCACCAGGAACAGGATTCAATGATTTCATAGTGTCAATTTTTATTAAATGAATTGTTCTTATTTTTACTGGAGACACGTTTGTGAATGTGACAGGACCAGGCTACTCATGCATTTTAATAACTCCCTGTGTCATTCTGCTTTTTCTCCTTTTCATGTAAATTGAATGGTGTCTGCAGCTTTTTGTTTTTTGTTTGCTTGCTTGGGTTTTTTGTTTGTTTGTTTTTGTTTTTTGTTTTTTGTTTTTTGTTTTGTTTTGTTTTTAAATAGGGCACTAGTATTTTGACTTGAATTTAGGTATGTCCTATACTGGGTTTTGTCTAAAAATTCCTCACCATTAAGACATGTTATATTCCTGACTAATTGTCTTATTCTTTAAACTGACAAGCGATTAACACTCATGGAATCAGTGAGGAAAAGAGAAAGGAAAGCCTACCTAAGGATTGGTTCCTGGAATTTTATGAACATTATGGAAATAGAAATAATTAATTTTGCTTTGATTTGAGCCTATCAGAGTGTGATAAAGATTGTAGCCAAAGTATTCCGTGATAAAATTTCAGTCATGTGCTAATTAAATCACTAATTATTCTTTAATATTATTTCATAAGCTAGGGAACACCTCAGCTGTTTTGTGAATATTATGACTTTTAATGAAGTATGGGATATAGTGTTCACATGTCCAAATGTTTTCTAAATTTTAATTTTAATCATCAATATGAAGGATACTGTTAAACTTATGTGTAAAATTCAAAGAAGCATGGGGTGAAATAGATTAATTAGCAGAAATGTTATGAGGTAGTGATAAAAGTTATTTTATTTTTTATTTTTCCCATTTTTCATATAAATACTTTTGTTACATACACACTGAATTGCTACCTGGTATCTGCACCAGGTAAAACTGTATATAAGGCACTTACCAATCGATTTTTAAAATCCTAAGAAAATATAACCTCCCAAATATAGTAAATCATTTCACGTGGCCAACATAGACCATGATCTGCACTGATCTTTCTTCCTTACTGGATTTTTTCAACATCTCAGACTTACTCCATCTCTGAGCTGTCACTTAGACAGAAGCTTAGAAATTCTCTCCTTCTATGGGCACATAGTAAATCATGCCTGGAATAATAGGAGTTTCCTATTGTTTGACCCTTCTATGATACTTTCTATAGGTTATTCATCTTCCTTTTATTTGATGGTAACAATGTAACATTTACCCAGCTGGGACCTGTCCAACCTCAGCAGAGTGGAACAGGCCTGCTCCAATATTGTGGACTGGCTCCTGAAACTTTGCTCTCTTATTTATTTTTTTTTTATTTTTATTTATTTTAAATATATTTATTTTTTTTCAAGCTAAAACACCTTAAATATAATTCCTCCATTCAAAGGTTATCTGGTATTTGTTAAAGTTTGTCTGCCCCTGAGGATATATACAAAGGCTTAAAACTACATTCATTAATCAGTAAACATAATTTTAAATTTCATCCTCACTCCAACATGAATTCTATGTAGAGACTGTCAAATTTTCTTTAGAATTTTACAAACTTTGTTAAAGCAATTAATTTATTGTCATCATGGAAACCATGCAAGCATCATTACTAAATCATTTCAATTTGGCTATGTTAACTTTAAAAAAATGCTGTCTGAACTTCACTGGTTTCAGACAGATGGGGAGGAAGGTATGCTTTGTTAGGATTGCATAACCAGAGTTTCTGTTGGGTGGCTAATGTGTGTCTTAACTTCTTTAAATATTAATAACGTCGATGTTTTAAGTTAACAGTCACTGTTGGAACATAATTAGCTTATTTATGGCTGATGTGCCCTTTCAATTTTTACCCTTGGTGAAAGTTAAAGACTATACTTTTGCTTTACCACACATAATTTCACAAATGCCTGACAACATATTTCCTTTTTAAAGCAAATTTTGGTAACTGTCTCATTTATGACTTATATCTGTAGCAACTGCTAATGATTGAATTTTAGAGGAAAGACAAAGTCTGCTCAATTTCTTGATTTGGTCAAGGGTCTGTGTCTTTAAGAGATGTGATATGTTCACTTGCCACTATTTTTTTAATAGTCGTTGACTTCCAGTTTCTGATATACCAAAACCAAACTGAGGAAATCAATATGTATGACAATGACAATGTTAGAAGCGTCACAATTATTTTTTATTAAATTTTGATAACTGATATAATAAAACTCTCAAAAATCTTTACTTTTAGGGTGTTGATTTATTTTGTTAATTTTTCTGCAGTAGAAAATTCTCTAACTTTCCAAAGACAGCATGTTGGTTGTTCTGGTTGCAGGGCAAGTAGAGAGTTCTTCTTCAGTATTGCAGGTACCAATCAATAATAGATAGGATTTGATGCTGAATGGGAGTGAGCACAACACACACTCACATGCCTAATTTCATCTTTCATCATTGTACAGAGGGAGGAAATGTTTATCTTCAAAATGTAAAGACATCATTGACAGCACATCATTAAGTGGATGAGAAGATGTCAGAGATTTTTGTCAGAATGGTAGAGCATACTGTTTTATACATATTAAGATGAGGGTCCATCACACTCCAGATTGCCTAAGGCACCTCAGTAAATGAGGCATTTGAATTTATGTCTGAGAAATACATGCTGCCATGTTCATATATTCATTGACCAAATTAATTCATGATGTTTAGCATAAACATATTAATCTGAGGCAGTCATCACAAAATGCTGCCATTATTATTTGTTGGTGGTTAGTTGCTTGGTTGTATTTGGTTTTGGTATTTGGTCACTTGAGGTCCTATCTGAGTAGCTAGGAGGACACCAAACGTGTTACCTTCAAGTCCACACCTCTCAAATTATGAAATTACAGGCATCTACACGCAGCCCTGATTCTGAGGCTTTGTTTTAACTCAGCTTTGAATTTTGTCAAAAAGTATTATAGAAGTCACAGGAGATGTGGACGATGGCTTGTGCAAAAAGCCATAAACATTAGTTATGACAGTACTGAACATATACTAATGTTTAATTTGCCCATGAATTTTTTTTGTTCTTGGATCCTGATCTGTAGATAATTAATAGTTTATTTAGACCACTTAAGGCAACTACTTCAAGTAAATATTTATGGAAAACATACATAACTACTTAGTACCTAAAATTAAATAATTTTCATGTGTCATAGATGTAGGTATTTGCTAAGCAATGGCAATTAGGAAAAGGATAGTGCATGAAAATGTATGCCTATATCCAGAAAAATATAGTAGAGCTAAATTATAAGTGGCAGGTAATCTGGATAAAGGAGGCATTTACAAGTAATTTTGCAGATCTAGAAAAGCATTAGAATATTGAGTTGATACAGTACATTTCTCACATTTAATTTTGTCATATACATTTTTTCTCTACGCCAGTATAAATTCCATGGAATTGTTTCCTTCAATGATTGTCCTCTTTAAAATTATGTTATATATATAGTTGTAATTATATATAGTTACATGTTAATTAGTAGTCCTCAGAATGTAAAAAGCTACAGTTCACTTTTTTTATGAATCCTTTGTAAAGATTTGGATGAAACTGTCTAATTAATGCTACAAATTTCACAAGTTGGTAGAAACACGTAAATAGACAGAAAGTTATCCTACAAGTTTAACAGAAATGTGTGCTGGTATGTGTGTCATGCATTCTTTTAGTGTGTGCACTGTTTAGCCTACTTAATTTTTATTTATGACACAAAATATCAATGGAGACCACTGCTGTGCAACAGAGGAATGAAAATGTGCGATCATTTAATGTAACTCGGTTCATCTAAGTGTAGTACATGACTTCAGCGTGAAGAACAGAGGACAGCAGAGGAGAGAAAGCATGAGATGAAGTAGATAGAAGGAATTCAGTACTGGCAAGGTGGAAGCCAATAACACATATTTTATTGAAAGTTAAAGGCTTTGAGTTGACTATAAAGGTGGTTGCAAGTGAGGGAAGGATGTCACACAAGAGTACCCCACAGTCCCTCATTTCTCTTATCTAATAAAGAAAATTGAGTAATTTTCCAACAACTACATTAGTTGGGGTGATAGTCATAGAGTTTCTTTATCAATGACAGACAATTTCCTAGGCACGGCAGCATTTCCAGAAGATAATTCTTGGACTAATGAGTAACAATCTATCTTTCTCACTTATGACATTTAAAATCAAAGTGGAGAATAAGACTGCAGTATTACAGTTCAGAGTGTGAATGAAATCTACATAAATTATGTAAAATACTCATTTTCATTTGTTTTTCTTTTATTTTCATAATTATAAGCTATAAAGTAATTTATTCAGCCAGTGCATATTCTGTTCTGTCTTGAATAACAGAATCAGACAGTTGGGTAGAAGAATTACATTAACATTAATACTGAAGTGGCCTAACATTAAAATACCCTTTTAAGTAAAATTGCAAATGAGCATTTGCCTGTATTCTCGTTGGGATATCCTTAAAAACATGCATGTCTTTCTTCCTGTCATTGATATTCTGTAAAGTATGCACATTCATACTCTCCCATATTAAAGACTGCTAGGTCAAGAATCAGAAGTTGAAGGCAGTTTTAATCAAAATATCAATAATTTATCAAACTAAACATACTAACAGGGAAGCCATGCTGCCTCAAGCTGGCTTTGGTCCTTTTAGTATTCATGGGGACATCTCTGCAATGCACCTGACTGAATCCCCATAGTCCCATTCCAAACCATACTCTTGCCTATAATGTTTATTAAATTTCCCAGGCTTTCATTATCATTTATTCCTCTGGTAACCAGCTTCCCAAAACACTATTCAGTTAAATCCATTGTCTTCATTATGAATTCTTCCTCCTTTTATTTCATTTGAAAAATATGTCTAATCTTCATTTGTTAGGCAAGAGAAAATGAAGGTGTGCATCTACAAGCACACTTCTAATATTTCAAGTGCATGTTTACTTAACAAAAATCCTTTGGGGATATTTACTAATTAAGCTGTATAGTCCATCATTTATACTTTAATTATGTGTGCCTTTAAAAAATGATAACTGAAAGAAACATACCATCTATATTATTCCACACACTAATAAATGTGTTTACTTTGTAACATGTATAGAAATGAACAAATAAATGCACAAGAATAATTTGAACTCTAACACAATAGCTATAGTTTGGGGATTATCCTTTAATCCATCCTGACTGAATGTATGTAACTGAATCATAAATTTAAATTTGAGTATAGTATTCTGAATAAGTTGCTTGTGTTTGTATTTATGACATTACATTGCAAAGAATATTAGTTCAAAAAACCCTTACAACAGAATCAATAACATATGCCACATTTTTTTTTCATTTCTCAGCAGACATATGAGTAAAATTTCACTGTTCATCACTTACCATCTGAAAGTGTAACAACTGTTATATCATCAGTAGATACTCCTGGCCCATAACGATTATAAGCTAGGAATCGAAGAGTATATTCCGTGAATTTTTTCAGGCCTTCCAGTTTATAAGATAGTCCATCAACCTCTATATTCTGGAGACATAAAATGCCAGAATCGTTATTAGGAAGCACATTAAAGCAGAAATGGCAGTCATTCTGTGCAATCAGTGAATTGAACGTTAGACATTCGTTCATAGAAGCACACTCTAGCCCTTTAATGAATTGCTATAAAACCATCTTTGAGCCAGATACTCCCCTACTAAAGTCTAAACTACTTGGCAGACTCCATATTAAAATATCACCCTGTGATTTTTATAGTCAGAGAACTGAGTAGTACGGGTTATTCCACCCACATCAAAACCCTGACAAATAGAAGTGCCCCAAATTAAATAATTTGTCATGAAATCACAGATTGTCATTTGCTTGATGAAATATATCCACATGTGCCAAAATGCTCAGATCATTTGCTGCTAGTTTTCTATCCCTAAAATGCTGTGGTGTGGATTGAAACTACTCTTTAGTTCACAACTGCAGAGGGAAGGTAGCAAAGGCAAGGTCATTGGAAAAATCAGAACCAGTGCTTGCTAAAAGAGCTGTCATTTAGTTTTACATTATGATTCCTAGATCATCATTATCAACACTGGGCAACATAGCTCTTAACTTGATTGAAGTGACCTACAGAAAGACTTGTATAAAATTGAATGGGAAACAGCTAAAGGAAGAGTTAAAAGTGAAATGGAAACAGCCAAGAAAAAAAAAACAGAATTACTAGTTACATAAGAGCAATTCATGCAATACTGTCTTAAAAAGTAACTAAGAAGTAGACCTTCAATATTTCTACTTAAGTTTATGGCATATCTGTTTCAAAAGACAAATCCTGATCAGACATTGTATATGGAAGCATAAAAATCGTTCTATGCTTGGTAACATGTACTCTATTTCTAACTTCTCTTTCTCTCTATTTTTTTCATTAAAAAACTAATAATTTGGGAGCAAGAATCTCAATAGTCATACATATTCTATATACATGAATGGTCAATGTCATTATTACATTTTACTTATTTATTCAAAGACTTATTTACTGTTACTCTTCTTGAAAAAAAACATATGCCTCTTTTCAGAAATCTATTAAATCAATAGTTAAAATATAAATATGCAGTGTGGTTGGGGAATATATGCTTCTAAGAGTAATTCCGGCAATTAGAAGGTCATAGTGTAAAGTGAAGAGAAGACAGAACAATATAAAACATCCTCATCTATCTGATAGTGGAAAGGGTAACTTGAATAATACCGCTAAACACAATCAGAGCACTCTCAAGCTGAGGAGTGATAAAAAAAATATTTCTGGGCACATGATATGTTTATCCATCTTGGCCTGAGCAACTACAGTCAACACTTGAACCAGATTCTCCCAATGAACTTCACCCCGTTGTTCTTTACATCATCAATACAGTACAATGAAATGGTTTAGAATTTCTAGGAACAAGTACTTGGAAATAATCAGCTAGTCAATAGAAATGCTAAATGATGAACTGTATCAGGATATGGCAAGCACCCTAATGTCTTTGGCTCTAGAATCATCCTGGAGATAGATGTCATCAGGCTCACTTCTTACCCACCTGTTCTTTTCCTGTAGACACCTCAGTACAGAATAATCTGTAACCTTGGACTGGACCATTTGCATAGGCAGGGGGTTCCCATGTAATAAGAATTGAGGTAGGTGAGGTAGATACAGCATGCAGGTTTTCTACTGGCCCTGGAACTTGCACTGTATGTAAAAGAAATTGATGAAAGTAAGATACCTGCTCTCTCAAAACAAATATTTACTCTGTTTAATTCATGGAACAAAAAATTAATCTGCATTATTTCTAGGATAACAAAGAAGAACAATGTTAATATATAATATGAGAGTACAATAATGAAACTTCTATAAACAACTGTTTCAAGCAAACAATTATAAAAATTGATTCACTCATTTCATTTTTTTATCTAAAGAGACTGGCCAGAGTATAAATGATTAGGATAATGACAGAAAGAAGTAAGATCCTCAATCTAAACTTTTAATCTAGAAATGTTTCAATTCTGCTAGTAGGCTTTTGTGCATATATTGCTAATAGTTGCCAAAACAAAAAAAATTACAATACAATACCTATAATTTTAATATTATGATTTGTTTAATCAAATAAACAACACACCTATGCATAATTTATTTCATTATCTTTAGGTCAGTGATTTATCTTAGCAGATTCTGGTTTCTTTAACTTTTTATAAAGGATTTTATTTTCAATTTAACTTTTCCATTTTCCATTTTTAATTAACCATTACTTAGTCATAGATAAATTAGATAGCACAGACCTATTATCTACAATCAAAACCCTTCTCTTCAGTTGTGTTTGAAGAGTCACACATTTTCTGATTTCACTGTAAGTAAAAGCTAATATTTCAATCTGGTTTAGCATCTAATATTTATAATAAATGGAAATATTTCAAGAGTGTTCCTTTCAGAGTTACAATCTATGATTCCTCAAATGAAGAAAGTAAAAGACAAGAGACAAACACAACAACTAACTCATGATTTGGTTAAATAATGTGCAAAATATGCAATAGTTAAAATTTTGAGACATTTTTAAGGCTCTTTGTCTTGGTTTCCCAGGGTAAAAATAAATCTAGGAACCTGGGAAACTGACGTGTATGCACCCAAATAGAAGAGGAACTGATTTTAGTTACTCTTCAGTTGTCTCATGATAGGGTGATAAGATATAATCTAAACACATTCGATGCTTTAGTGGGCATGTTTTTGGTGGTGTTTTGTTTTGTTTTGTTTTTTATGAACTTGATTTCACATCCTGGGATTATAACTATGGCATGAGAAGTTATGGATCACTCCTCCATCCTGAATAAAGCACATAAGAATCTGACAGTGCCAGCTGGGAAGCCTTCCCATCAGATCAGAGGCTGTACAAGAAAGAGACAAGGTGCGTATCCACATGTCACTCATGGAAAACAATCAACAGCTTGTGAGAAGCCAAAGAATCTTGAGGCTTGAGAACTAGAGAATAAGATATGGCAAATTCATAGCCATTTCCAACAGGCATCAGAAAGAAATACACTGTAGGGGTATATGCAGCTGGTGCTTGGAAGCCCTGAGAACGAAATGATGTGTCCCCTCCAGCTGATTTTAGCTGCTGCTACTTAGTGTCATAACGTTTCAAGTGAAAATAGTTAAAGCACTATCTAAATTTTCTAATAATGGAAGCAACTACTGTGTCAACAGGTTATGCACAAATCTTGCTACACAGGAATTGTTCTAGTGTGCTGTTTCACATGGATAAAATTACTGGTGAAATTACCAACCCCATTTCGTTACTGAGTAACCTAAGCATATTATGTCATGTAGTCTATATTGATTAGACCATGCAGGTGATTATTTAATACAACTTATGACTGATGTCTTTAGAATCATGATGAGCATAAGGTTAGAATACGTACGTATCTATGTGAGCCCGTGCGCTTTGTAATTGATATTTATGCTTATTAAATGCTGTTGATTACAGAACATCATGCTGTTACTACTCTCACTTGGATCTAGTTGCCATGGGTAGTGCCAACGCTCATCACTTATTCATCAGTTGTATTTGTCTACATTGCTAATGGCCATTGGACACTATTCAGAGAAGACATGGGCGTTGACTTTTAGAATTCCAAGCAGGTATAACAGACACCAGAAAGTGCCAAGGACCATTCAGAGCATTTGTTTCAAGTGTTTTACTGGCTGCCTCACAATGGAGAAAATTTTCTTTGCTAGGGTGAAGTCTCAATGCTAAGTCATTATCTTATATCTTACTATATCTTAAAATGTAATTTAAGGTTTTATAATATGGAAATATCATAGACATTCTCATATACTAAAACACTACAGCTTTAAATAACTGAATATATTTATATAGAAAAATTAAAACCAATTAAGCATACTTATCGAAATTCCATACTTTTAATAAGATTAAAGTAGCTCCTTTTCTTGTGATATTAGAGATTCAGATGAGTTTTAAATGTTAATTCTTCATAGTAGTGCCACAAATTCAATTGGAAGAATTTGTAGTATTTTTGTTTGGAATTATAGTCCTATTTATATATGTGGGTACATACTTGCTTGTGAGTTATGGGTATATATTTATGTATGCATGAGAATGAGTGCAAATCATTTGTGCTTGTATCAGGTATTTTTCTAGAAAATATGTTGAAATACAGTGTATGTGGTATCACATACATGATATGTGCATATAAGCTACAAAGAAAAACTTAAAGGAATACTCACAAATATTCAAATGCCAGTATTAGATGTGAAATAACACAGTTAGGAGTTCCAGCCTTCCCTATCATTACATTTTAGTATGCCAGTCAAGAAACTTAATGGGTCTAACTGTTCATCATTTCCAAGATGTGTTTAATACTGATCCCCTTGGACGATAATTTGTGGCAAGCTGCATCTAATTTCTTTCCATCTCAGGTCAAGCTACCTATTTCTTCAAATAATGAAATGACTTTAGGACAGAGCCATAATCTATGCAAGTAACTCATCAATCAATGTCAATCTAAAAACTACATTTTAAATTTTTAATATTGTATTATGATAGAAATTCTATGTAACGCCTGTGTCTAAGGGCAAGTTAAATAGTTACAAGTAAATGAAATATATTAGATGTCACTGTTTATACTGGGAACAGAAATTTGTGATCATATATGGTTATATGTATTATAGGATAACAAAGCAATTCATAGTAAGACCTTGATGTATATTAACCTTCAAGTGACATATTAGTCAAATATTTCATTAAAATCAATCACATGCAATAAAATCATACTGAGGACAGGATGGGAGGGAGAAGCAAGTAGAAGGGCGAGAAAGAGAGAGTGAGATACGAGAGATAAAAATGAAAAGGAGAGACAAGGAGCCACGTTTTAATGAACTATAATAAAAAATATTATAGATGGCAGGATGATCGTGGAGAAATATGGTATTCTTCCCTAGTTCAGCTATTATCTGAATTTGTTATTTAAGTAATTTATGAACTTTCTGATGGGGGTTTCATTTTATCAAAACAATAAATGAAATGTTTGAAGGTGTGTGCCCATAGTTTCTGTCATCTTCGTTCATGAGTCTATGAATGACAATGGCTCATGTGTTGAAATATCTCAGGCTGCTTTCGTTCTAAAAACAAATCAGTGATTTACGCTCTTACAATCACAATTACTGATTGTTAATTATGTTTAGGTGGGAGGTGATAATCTATTCACCTTAGATTCATCCTCAACCTTTTTGTATCAATCATCATCATTATTATTTATTTTCTGAGTGTTTGCTTTCACGTAAGGATGTGCAGCACATGCGTATTTACTTCCCTTAGACATTAGAAGAGAATGCTCAAACTCCTGGTACTTGAAGTGACAGTTTATGAACTCCCATGCCAGTCCTGGGTATTGAACCTGTGTTCTCTGCAAGAGCAGTGGGTGCTCTCAAGAGCTGAGCCATTCCTTCATACCCATCTTCAACTTTTCACCAAATACTAGTAAATATAAAGTTGATGCGGTTTGATAGTAGTTCCTTTCTACTTTTTCCAGTATGAGCTTTTGAAAAGCCTTCGGCTCATCTGATCATACCCAGTAGAGCTTTAAGTCTTAGACTCTTGATCAAGTAGTCACATAACGTATGTGCGGTTATCTTATGTAGCCTTTCCTTCTCTTTACCTTTTAAAGTATCTGGCTACAATATGCTTTCCCAAATCCCAAAAGCATAACTTATTTTTTTATTTTCAGTCTGTGTAATCTAAAATCTTGAGACTTTCAAAAATCTGTCCCAAACAAGAATATGAACCTAAAGGTTTCAAGGAAGTGGTTAAGGGAGATAAAGGCATGCCACAGCCTAGAGAACACTGGCTGAGCTAATGTCTTTCAGCCATTACACTGATGGTTCTCAGCTGGAAATCTGAAATGAAGACAAATGTTAGTGTCAGTGAATATGTAGTTGAACATCTGAATATTTAAAGTTTTTTTTCTTTTAAATGACTGTAAAGTACAATGAGTTCTAATGTTCCTAAATTGTCAGTTTAACAGCTATTACTCTTGAAGAACTAAAGAAATGCTTCATCCTGAAAAAAAAAATTAAAAAGGCATTGTATGTGTTGTCATTCAAATAATGATCCATAAGTCATATACCCTCAAGTCAGGGCAGAATTCTGAGGATGACTCTCTTTATCTGCTTAATAATTTAAAAGTGATTTGAGGATGAGTTTTAAAGATGATAACAAGCAATCTAAGAAATCTTCTGTAGTGATCTGAATGGATTTTACACGCAAAGTTCTCTTCCTTTTAGTAGAAATTTCTACTGCCCATGATTTTCAAAAGAACATTTTATATGCAACTCATTTCTGAAACTACTCACAATTATTGATAATAAAGTGCATGCTTTGATTGCCTCTTGATTTTTTAATCCTGTCATTAACAGCTTTAGTAATATTTCTATGAAATCTGATTCTATTCTGTGTGTAGGGAATGCAACATCAGAAAGTCTACTAGAAATGTAATTATCACCATAATGAATCTTGACTGAACTAGGCATATTTAGGTGATATGACAGTAATTTGGCAAGGAGGAAGCAAAAAATAAGTAAATAAGGGGTAGGGTTTCTAGTAAGAAACCACAGGAATGTTAAAGGTGTCACTTGGAGAAAACATTCATTATCTTCATTTTGCTTTTAGTTTTAATAGGTTCTTTTCTGCTAATGCATGACATACTTGATAGTGTCATTGTATATTTAACCACACATAAACAGTGTGGAGATACAGTTACACAGCAGGTTATATGTCTATCATAGAACCTGTATGTATTACTTATGAATATATGTGTATGTGTGACTATATATATATGCACATAATATATAAGCATATATACTATATATATTGTAGTTTAATATGAAGAGCCCTAATGAGTCACACTAAGGTTAAGTAGACTAATAATTACATTGATTAAAGGCAGTGACATAATGATAATATACTGTTAGTAAGATACCTCAAGATTTTCACTATGAAGACCAACTATTAACATTCCTACAACAATCATAAATTATGTTAAATTTCAATATTCCTGACTCTCTTTTGGAATTATCAAACATTGTTTTGATTTTATAACTTATTTATTTACTTTCTGTATAAATGCTTTGTCTGCCTGCCTAGATCCCAAGGAAACCAGAGAGGATCTTGGATCCAATGAGAGTGGAGTCAGAGAAGATTGTAAGTTGTCTTGTGGGTGAAGGAATTAGATCCAGATCCTCTGGAAGAGCAGGCAGTCCTCTTAACCACTGAGATACCTATCCAGCCTCCAAGATAGTAACTCATTAAAATTGAGAATTTCTAAGCTAACTGCTTTTGTGATCTAGCAAATGTAAATATGCATTAAAAATTGAGTAAAACCAAGTTTCAAAACTCATGTGATTTTCATCTGTAAATGGCAATTTTAGATTATATAAACCTGATTTATGCTGGCTGATTATATCATCCTGATTATATATTAAATCTAATTAGGGCAGATCTCTAGGCTCTTTAGCATTGGCATGGCCTTTTCAAGAACCTCCCATTCACTCCATAGCAAAATTAACATACCATAGTAACTAATATATAAAATCTAACATAAAGCTGAACATATTCAAATCGAAGTCCTGGAAAAACTCTTTCATTTACAAAAAACTGATTTCCAACAGGGGCTGCGAAGGTGGTTATCCCCCCACATGAGCTGGTCATATTTATTTCCAATTGCAATTGGAAAGGTTACATTGAAAGAACAGCTGGTTGTGAAGTTTAATTGTACTCTGCTTTTCTACATTTTGTGCTTTTTTTTCAGGACTGTTAAGTATTTTAAGGCAGATATTTTCTAGGAAAATATCAAAATACAGTAAGCAGGTACAAAATACTTAGAGACTTAGAGTGGGTTCTTATAGTTCTTGGTAAGATTAGACGTTTAAATATACAGTAATTCTAGAAAACAATCTAACAATTAATTTTAAGTTATCAGACGTGAGAAGGCACAGCCTTTGCAGAAAACTACTATTGAAAAACCATTTCAGATTTTCATTGGTGGAAAAACATAGTTTTTCAAGAAGAGAGAAAAATTTGATGAATCAGGAAACATGATTAAAAGTTAATTTGATGGATATTGCATGCTGGTTGCCTTTCCAGGACAAGCTGGTAAGAGAGGCAGCTACCACATCTCCAGATGAAGGCTTCAGATGATGACTTCTAGGCAAAACTAGTATGAGAAGTTCTAATTGGAGCGAAGTGATAACAGAAGCTCATTACAATGGAAGGACGCACGTCACTTCTTCACAATGTGTGGGGTTGTAATTGGGTTGCTGCTTTGTTTGATAGCACACCACTAGTGACTAAAACCTATTCTACAAAATTAAGAGAAAAAAATGTGGTATCACTAATGATACTCAAAGAAAACTCAAAACACAGCCACATTCTTCTTAAACTGTTTGTCTAGGGGTTCAGTTTTAATCAACTATGATAGCCCTTGGATAGCCAAAACAAGAAGTTCATGAGTTCAATCCAAATAAAACTCTGATATTACCTTCTTAAACAATCAACTATGACAAAAGTTTGCTCACAAGAATTGATTTTCAAAGGAAATTTTTGAGAAGTTGTGAAGAACTTTAGCCATTTCAAATAGAAATAGTGATGAGTTCACATTGAATCTAGGAAAACTGCCAGAGAAATAGTGTCAGGGAGCAAACCCCTGAGTCCTAAATCCTGAAGTAAGATCCTTTCTGCTTTTTAATAGTCATGGGGACAACACACACATATGTCGATCATAACTTTTATCAGGGTTCCATTATTATATAATGTTTATAGGAAATCACGCAGAAAATAAGCATTCAACGTAATTGAGTAGCTAGTGACACTGCTATCAAAAGAGTTTCTCACAAATTTTCAGATTTCTCTTACTTTGACACAGAATTAGAAAAAAAAATGTATTTTCTCTTCCTAATTCCAAGACTGTTAGAAAAATGTGGCATATGATGGGAAACTGAAGTGGACCAGAATATGTTAGAAAAATGTGAATAGATGTGGCATATGATGGGAAACTGAAGTGGTCCAGAATATAGTCATAATCCTCATCAGGATTATGCTAATAACACCTAGCCAAGAGATGACCTCATCAAATGGCAAAGATTTTTATCCAAATAATAATTAATTGAGACTTTTCATCTACTTGTATATGTCCACAAAGAGTGACTTTCATGGTTTTATTTCCAGAACAGGCAGAGGTGAAGTTATTGCTACAGGAAGCATATTTCCTGGCCTTTGCTGGCTTCACACTGATTTGAGACTCATATATACTTCAGGATTATATTTCTGCACACAAAAATCCCAGCACTCTATAAATAGATCAGTACCAGAGAACCAGGTGTCTTCAGCTTATGCACAACCCAGAGTGTTTCCCATGGTGATAATGTAACAAAGTCCCAGCAGCCTTTCTTGAAGTAGGCTTGTGCTGTGGTCAGTGCAGGAGGAATCGATATCTGATATTTGTAGTTTTAATAGAGCTATAAAAGACATGTATAGATTGCTTTTATAAAAGAACCCTGCTGCCATTTGTTAGGAGAGAAAGAAACAGCAATCTTTTCCAGACAGCTAAGTGAACAAATTTTTCTACATAACAAAAAAGATCCTACCTTAGAAGAAACGATCTCTTTAGGGATGAAATTTATGCTTTATCTATTTCTGGCCTTTAAATGCTAAGAAATGGCTTTGGATAAACTGTCTGTGTAGGGAGGGACTATAACTTAAGGAAAACATTTGAACTCTATTCTCTTAAGAAATTATATGCCCTGATACAGCAAGTGCCAGAAGGTCCCATTCAATTCATATTTGATAACAAAGGCTATCAGAAATATGTATAACTTCAAGAAGTCACGGACCACAGGTCCAAATCTGTAAACTTCACTCAGACTGTGTGGACAAGATCAAGATTTTTAAAGTCTTTGGACTTGAATTACCTTATTTTAAAAGATAGGGCTCATATAAGTCCTACTTGCTATAAAGACATATATTAACTTATGCATGATTCATAACAAAAATACAATTGTTTTTAAATATTAACTGAATTTTAAATATTAACTTATTATAGTGTGTCAAGAACTATGATAATTGGTGGGGATCACAATACATTTTTTTTTCCCATAGGAGGCAAGGAGGCAAGAGGAACCATGAATAATTAAGAGCAAGAGAGTCTAAAGTGGGAAGGAATGCTAAAAGTGCCAAGGGGTGAAGCAGTCCCTAAAAGCGATCTCTTTGCCATCTTTAAGACTCACAAAGGAAGTGATGGATTTTGGCATTCTGTGATCAATCTACAACATGGAATAAATTTAAAGGGACAACTGTGGGTATTGGAAGCACAGTTGATAAATGTTCTGGAATTCTAAAGGAAGAGAAAGCAAGCCCCACCCAGAATGATGTTTATGGTAATGAAGAGACAGAGATTTGGAGGCATCATTAAGAACTTAAGTTGATAGGCCAGGGAAGGCTAGGGAGATTTCAACCACAACACCTTCAGGACTGTCCCTCATAGCTAGTAACTTGAGTCATGTTCTCTGAGATGAGATACACTGCAACACACAGAACTGGGCCAGTGTGTTTGTGCATGTGTGTGTGTGTGTGTGTGTGTGTGTGTGTGAAAGCTATGTAGGGTGGGTGAGTGACTACTAGAGCTTCTGACCCTTACTAAGTACCCATTGCTGTATCATATACTTGGGGATGGGGGGGGCTTCTATCCTAATTATACTCCTAAGCTAGACCTCCTCTTCATCTTTTTTTCTTGATAATTTCTCCTGTTCCCATTTAGTTAATTTCTAACCCTGTGTCTGTGAATGGACCTACAAAAGATGCTTAAGCATCTATTTTTCTCCTCTGTTTTTTTATTCCTTTTTTCCATATGCAGTCATTGCTTTTCAGAAACATCAGCTGGTCATTTCTGCTGGTGATTCTCTGCCTAAGTTAGATCCTATAAACTTAAACTTTGATCATTTTTAAGGCATTCAAATTAACTGTCCTAAATGATAGATGAGACTGTCCTATGGTACTTTTCCCATCAGAACACTGGCTGTGTATGTTGAAAGGTTTCTCTTCCTCACTTCCTTGATGCTTGGAAATGGAAAGGGAGATTCAAGATCATTCCTAGAAGCAGCCACAATAAACATTCCTGTTACAATAGACCTGGACAGATATCTGACCTTGAAGATCCTGAAATTAATATTCACTCTGTGATTCCAATGACATTTATCTCCGAGAAGCACCTTTACTGGCCTTACACATACATGCTTCCCAGAGAAAGGCTGATAATCACAAAGGGCCGAAAACCTGGCTGTCCCATATCACCAGGAAGCATCTAAAAGGCTCTTGGTCCGTTGACTGAACAGCCCTGAGGATTAAGTTTATTTTATTTTCAGTATTCAAAAGATAAGAAGTTTATTAACCACTTGGAAGATTCAAGCTTGTTCAGAGATAGCAGCAGCAGGACAGACGTGGGCAGTAAATCAGAGGTTGAAGATTTTACACTGTTACACTAGACTCCTGGGCTACATCCAAACAGCTCTCTTTCCCTAGGCCATTGCCTTGGTGTATATACCCAAGATATATTTAAAAAAAAATGACTGACATCAAGTGAAGGAGGTGACTTTAATTTGCACTCAAAGAACACTAATTTTCATCTTGAATGAACAGGGATGTTCTGGTGATGTATGAGTTTATCAGTTATTATGTGGTGTGTGTGTTGGGGGGTCAGGGATAGGTTCAAACTTTAGATTGCAACAACTTTGAAATTCAGTTTAATGTAAGACTTCTCCTTAGTCTGAATTAGCCACAATACCTACATGTAAGCCATCTTCATGTAAAAGAAACATGTGGTGCATAAGTGCTCATAGGTAGTAAACCATCCAGCAAGTTTGTTGAAAAGATCTGACAGGAGTGAAATTTATTGTAATATTACATATTTCACGCAGATAGAATATATAGGCTCAACTATTGATAACAAAAATTTAATTGCATATTTTATACCTTTTCACTGCATTATATCTGTTTTATAATTATGACAACCCTTAATTGAGGAAAGCCAACATCCGATTGGTCAGTAGCCACTGTGATCAGAGGCCATCATTATGAAAACGCAATGATAATATAGTCAACTCTAGTAGAGCAAGTAGGAACCTTTCCAATAAGAATGGAGGAAATGATTAAATATTGCCAAAGAGGTAGGCAAAAAATTATTATAACAGCAATGAAGACATAAAGCAATACATATCCCAGGTTAATAAGCTAATTAAACTGTTGAATTTAATACCCAAACTACAAATGATTTGTCAAAAGGATTATGTTGTTATTTTACTTAAGTATTATGTTTTGTCATGCATCAAACTACTGGAAGTAAAAAAAAAATGCATTTTGAGCAATCCTAAGCATTTTTTTTAAAGACAAATTGATTAAACCCCTGTGAAAAATGAAGTAATGATTTTATTTCACTGCAAAATACTAGTGAAACTTAGCTAAATGAAGACCTTTGGGTTAAGATTAACAAATATGTGTTCAATATGTTCCTCTAACATAGGAATTAGCATATCTCATCCAAGCTTTTATATTCTCCATCATGTCAAGCTTTTACAAATATGCTATAGTTATAGAAAGGATTTCTGTACCAACTTTTCACAATGGTGAATTGTTGATAATTTTGTAACATTAAAGAGGCATTTTTAAAGTGAAGTTACTTTTTGATTTTCCTTTTCTCCAAAACTGTTTCATTTGCTCTTAGTTTGTATACACACAGCTCCTTGGTATGAATATTATGGTAGACTCAAACCCAAGCTTGACTTCCATTAGCTTACTCATATTTAATTCTGTCAAAGTAGTCCAAGACTTGGTTTGAGTTAGAATTCTGGTGCAGGGATTGTTTTCCAAGTATGGAGAAACTACCTTGGTTAAATTAAAAAGATATTAAGATAATGACAGGTGAATGTTGGGTAGGATCATAGGTTTTGAAATTGTGAAGCTCAGATGTGGGCACAGATATATGCAAAGAAACATTGGTGGGAAGATTTTATATGTTTATTTGAAAAACTAAAACTAATCTAAATTATTAAAGCCATCATATTAATTTATTGAAAAGAAACATAATGTGCTTATTCCTTGATCAATTGCATTCAGTCTTTCTAACAATTTTTGTAGGCTGGCATAATGAGTTGCAAAGTTCTCGCCAGATCCATTTGGTCTTGGAATTGTAGAACATGCCCTTCTTTGGAAGATGATCTCAGCAGATACAGTTAGTGTAACTGATGTGAGCCCTAAATACAACAGGAACACTGCCATTTTCAAAGGACAGGAAGGCACTCAGAGACTTAGAATTGAGAAGAATATGATGGGAAGATACTGGCAGAGCTTTACATGTTGGAGATATTTGCCAAGAAATGCCTTTTCTTGCCAGAATGTACCAGCAACTAAGAATCAGAAAAGTATTTTTTATTCCTCCAGAACCTAGAGAGGAGTGTGGTCCTACTGACACTTGGACTCTACATTTAAAGGCTTACTTACAATGATGACAAATCAAATTTTTTAAGCCACCTAGTATGTGACAGTTTCTTAGTCAGCAGAGGCAGTATGATTCCCCATAAGAATAAACCAATAATCAGAATGAGAAAGACATTTTTTTTTCCAGGATGAAATTTTCTAATTTCATCCATTTGCCTGCAAAATTCACGATGTCCTTGTTTTTAATAGCTAAATAGTATTCCGTTGTGTGTTTTCTTAAGATATATATGATTTCTCATTCTGGAACGTAAGAATTTTGCTTAAAATCTGAACCCCAGCTGCAGGAAGAGGAACTGCAGCTATTTCCAGTCAGCCACTTAAGACAGAAGGTTATGAGTCCAGAATCTAAGCTTAGGCCTCAAGAGCCCGCCAAGCTACTGATCCATCTGTGTTGGACATTAAGCTCTATAGACACAAAGTTTGTCCTTTCTGATGCTCCAGGCTTGGTACCTACAATTTCAAAGCCCTTTGTGGATTTAACGGCATACTTGGTACCGGGTAAACATTTTGGAATCTGGGCACAAAGAATTCAGTTTCTCTTCTACCACCTTGGCCTGACATTTGGAAAGAGCTAAAAGAAAGGGGATGTTGAAAGTCAGTAGCCAAGTATTTCTTTAATTCTGTAGTCTTCCCTTGGCTCTAAACCAGGCTTCTGCTTATATGATTGTAATGCAGTGATAGAACATTGAGTTTCAACCTATAGATCATTGTGATTGGCACCCCATTAAATTTTGCCTCCAGTTTAATGAACACCGGCAAAGTACACATCAGAAGGCAGGAAGGCTCTCATCTAAGACCCCTGTTGGCATTGACCTGACACTTTTGGATTGAATCCTTATAAAATCTTGGCAACTGGAAAACTGGGCTGCAGATCTGAAACCTGCTTTTCCTCAATTCTTTCTCGTATCAGGCACATCAAATTATACCT
This sequence comes from Mastomys coucha, assembly GCF_008632895.1. Lineage (NCBI taxonomy): Eukaryota > Metazoa > Chordata > Mammalia > Rodentia > Muridae > Mastomys > Mastomys coucha. Next base: position 67,443,705 of record NW_022196895.1, read on the forward strand.
TATGGGACTGACAGGGAGGTTTGTGAAAATGAGGAGGCTTCCCCGTGTTCACAGCACTGTGCATGTGCAAATGACTGCAATATATTCACAAGGGACACATGCAGGCACAGATATTTTAACATGTTACCACATTAAAAAAACAAAACAAACATTCCTGTGCTCAAAATACTGCCTATGTTTGGACCAATTTAGAAGTTAAATATTGTATTTCTCTGGCCATTAGTTTGGTTGCATGTGGCATTTCATTTGTTTTCCCAGTCAAATTATTTAGTAATTTTTTAAGCTCATAGTCCAAATGAATGCTCAGTACCTGCACATATTAACAGCTAAATCCAACAAGTAAAAAGGATTTGGATTTGTTACTCAGATACCTTCTCTCAAGACAACTTCTGAACTGGCCTTTCCCCTCAGTTTTCAAATTTCAATAATTCATTACTTTCTGAAAACCAAGATGTCTTAGGGTTTCTATTCCTGCACAAAACATCATGACAAAGATGCAAGTTGGAGAGGAAAGGGTTTATTCAGCTTATACTTCTATGTTGCTGTTCATCACCAAAGGAAGTCAGGACTGGAACTCAAGCTAGCCAGGAAGCAGGAACTGATGCAGAGGCCATGGAGGGATGTTCCTTACTGGCTTGCTTCTCCTGGCTTGCTCAGCTTGCTTTCTTATAGAACCCAAGACTGACAGCCCAGGGATGGCACCACCCACAAGGGGTCCTATCCCCTTGATCACTAGTTGAGAAAATGCCTTACAACTCCATCTCATGGAGGCACTTCCCCAACTAAAGCTCCTTTCTCTGTGATAACTCCAGCCTGTGTCAAGTTGACACACAAAACCAACCAGTACACAATACTTATAAGGAATCCTCAATCCTATCTTTCCTCCAATCCCTTACTCAGCAACATGCCTTATTCCTTTCCCTCCAAAAAAAAAAAAAAAAAAAAAAAAAAAAAAAAAAAAAAAAAAACCTTCAGTTTAACCAACTCTCTACTTCCTCCACTTTGGAAACCTAAATGATCTCCAAGATAACATTTAATCTTGAGAGCTATATCAAGCCAGAGCCTCCTGCCCTGGAGGCAAGTTAGAGCCAGATTCCAAGGCTCCCCAACCTCCTCTACCTTGCTCCCTCTTCCCATGGTACAGCCCAGCCTTCTTTAGTTCTCCCCCACGACCCATGATGCTGGAAAACACTATTGGCTACACACGAGATTACCCCTGACCATAACTTTCCAATAACTCTCCCTATTCAACAAGGCATTTAATCAAACAATGCTGTCCCTGAGAGGTTCTCCTTTTCTAACTATTTATATCTTCCTATTTTTGTGTGTTCTGAAGTAGTCTTGTCGTTCCTCATGCTTTAAAAATTTTCTTGTTGTCCCTATCAATGTAGTACAGGCTTTACAAGGAGAAGTACCTCTTGTTAATGAACTGCCAATTACTGGTGCGAAGAAACAGAGTGGAGCTCACGAGGCATATAGAATGATTATTTGCTGATTGAGTGAATGAATGAATGAATGAATGAATGAATGACAGTTAATGTTCTAACTAACTCAGAGAGTAAAAGCAAGGGCTTATGCAGTCTGAAAGACATAGCCGTAATGAGTTTGCTAGTAGAGAACGTTATGCTTAGAACTATTTACTGAATATCTTAAGGGAGAAATAGAAGAGATTTGAACTATCGTAAAGAAGCAGGGAAATATTTCCTGTTAACATGGTCATATGAATACTTGTAATCAAGTGATGGAATAATGGACAATTACAACAATAACAGCACTGAAAACTTGATAGGACACATCTCTCAAGTCATCACAAGTGCCATGTGAAGGGGGACTGCGGCATTCCAATTGGAAAAGCTTTCTTATGTTTCTTATGATATAGCTTCAAGATCAACATCATCTTCATTTTACATTTGAAGGGGTTGACTTATAATGCCAATTATTCATGCAGTTACAGATTAAATGAAAGAGTTAGGGTGAAAGCTTGGCAGGTCTTGACCCATCATGTATAGACATTTTTTCCACTATGTTTCCATTCTGAATCTTTTCTGCTCAGGTTACATATTTTTAAAAGGAGAACGTGCCTGGTCTCTGATATTGGCTGTGGTCTCACAGTATCCCCAGCCCAACTTCCTGATGGTGAGATGATAAAAAAAAATACCCTTGATCATTTACTTCTAGGAACTAATGGCAACAATTTACTTTTCATTTTAACACCTATGGCTATGTGGAGTAATTGTCATCACCTGAAAATCTTTCACTTTCAAACCAGGGCAAATCCCCTGCCTGCAAAATGTTCTGTGATCAGAAACTGTGCCCCTACTTAACTGATTATATCTACTTTTTGCCCCCTGGTAGGAAAGATTGTGCTATAATGCAAAATGTTTCCGTAGAGTAGGATTCACTGTGCCCATTACTATCACTGCCAGACATTAGCCTCCAATATAGACACAGTAAATTTATCAAAGTAATAACATGTGAGAGTTGTAGACTTAATGAACAATCTATTCATCCTTATTGTTTTGGGAGGAAAACATTTACAATCTCCCACTTTTAAGGCCATCAGAATAGAATCTACATTTTAAAGCATCCATAGAGAAGTGATATAAAAGTGAGATTTATTTAATTTTGATTGACTCTCTTATCAGTCCGTCATGTTTTATCTTCCTTTATCCCTCCTTCCTTCCTCCATCCTTTCTGCCCTTCCCCCTTTCCACTTCTTTCTATGACAAAGTTGAGCTAAAGAAACAATCAACAAGCTTTAGAGGAATCCCATGAGTTAGGAGATAATCTTTGTCATTTATACATCTGACAAAGGATTAATATACATTATGTGTATATAATTAAAAAAAAATAGAACATTTCAGACTGTCTCGGAACTTAGGATCCTTTTGCAACTCTCTCTGGGTACTGTGAATAGAGGTGTGATCCACCATGCTAGTCTCATACTCTAAACTATCCCATTAGCAGGAATACTAAAAGCTAGTATGTTTTGTATATAAAGCTACTAAGAAATTATACACTGATTTTGTACTAGTTCTTGAAATACTAACTTTATACTGACAGGAAGAGATACAACCCATCACCAAGTATGAGAAAAATTTATTTTACAAGTATATTGTCAACACAAATGTACTACTAATTTCTTTGATTTTTCTACTTTTTTAGGTCATTGTTTCATTTCCAAGGCTCATGTTCAGACCCTAAAGACAACATTATTATGAAGTGCAGCATTTGAACACAAAATATTGGCTCATCCATCATCAAGAGATTAGTGCCTTTTATAAGACCTGAAATGAACCAGCTCACTGACAACCCTTCCCCCATAGCTCTGCTCTTCTTTCAGTCCTACACTGTCAGGAAAATTTGTGTGACTAAGAAATGAATCACATTTTATTATAATTAAATGTCCATTGACATATAGTGCAGAGGGTTACCCGATTCCATAATGTTGTGTCACTAGAATGTTTGGCTATAGGCCTTGCCTGCTATAATTCTAATACTTGAAAATATATTTTACATTGAGAGACTGTTTAACTTATTATCAAGTCTCTTAGCTGCCAAAAGAGACCAGTTAGCCATTCTTATCTACATTTTTGCTCTTACTGTCTGTCTAGACTTGTGTCTGGACCACCAACAACTGGCTACTCATCAACTCTGCCCCCATAATTATTTCAGATATTTATTCAACTCACTTTGCACTTCAGTTGTGTTGTAATCAAGATGGTGATTGTTAGAATCCAGATCAAGTCATTAAAGAAATTATCTGGACACAACTACAATAAAGATGAAAAAACATGAAGAAACATAATTTGTATTTCTCATTTCCATCATACACAGAGTACAAATCTTATTCCATTTGTATCTTGTAATGAATAAAATATTTATAATGTTACAAAGTAGTAGCTCATTTATGATATAATATATTATTTTCAAATCATAAGACTTAACTTTATTTAGGGCCACAAAGATTTATACTAGGCAAAGTTAGAGGATTAGGCAGTGAGATATTTTGAAATTTAAGGACTGATCAATGTGTATAAAATGACTGTCACATAGTAATCAAACTATTCCAAAATCATAGCTCTCAAACTAGCCTTACTTGGTGGAGTGATTACAGGTGTGAGCATATCACTTCTTTTATAGCCTGAATAGTTGATATTATGTTCTTAATTAATTCCCATCTCCATGAGATTAGGAAATTTCTAGCTATTGCATGACTAGTAGATAGCAGACAAGACCTAGAAACTCTATCATTAAATTTTACCTTCTCAGCCTGTGAAAATTGGAAATAGGTAATACTTAACTTGATAGACTTCAGAAAAGCTAAGTCATAACAATTATGGAATAGCCTCTGGGAGCACATAGTGACACACGCTTTTCTGAACATAACTGCCATATAAGCAGAACCCTGACATAACAAAAAATAATTAAAGGAAGAAAATATAACAAGTTATACATTTATGTTATGTATTTGTAAATTAATCAACTTGAGAGGTTGCTTTCACTATCTTCTTGTGTAAAGAATATAGTAGACTTAAGAACATTTCTTACAATTCTTAACTACAAAAGAATTTTGCAGAAAATTGTGCAGTGCTCAAGCAAACAGGTTTTGTATTGTTACTCAGGCCCTCGAGCCTATATGTGGTCCATTTTAACATCCTTTATGATTAAGCTGCTTTAATAGCATTTTTTGGGACCCCACATAATACAAAAATTCGCCACATGTGGTATGAAAAGATTAGACATGTCTTAGGCAGGCAGGGACTTAAATCCTGCCTGATAATACTGTGGAGAAATTACACACCACAAAAGCAAGGGAGAAAGGGCAAAGGTTTAGCAAAAGGGAGATATAATCAGAGGACACAAGCCTTCATAAAAATCAAGCTTTTCTATTCCTGGCTATTATTTTATAAACTGAATCTCAGACTGTTGATCTTTCTAAATGATTACAGCAGAATGCATGTACTTGTAGAAACAGTTGTTGATGATTTATATTTCACACAAATTTTCCCCAGGCTTTATTCCTTGAAAATACAATTTTCCTAATGGAACTGATTACTCAAATAAAATGAAAGTCTGGACATTAAGTTTGCATAAAGGTGGTGCAATGAGGTACAATTACTACATCACATTTGGGAAAATAGCAGTAAAAGCAGCAGTTAAATGCAAACCCAGATGAGATCTGCTTTCAAAGGATAAACTAGTGTTGATACGGGAAAATACTGACAAAATTTCTCTTCTTGTGCTTGCATCTCTCAAACTGCATAATGAAATTCAACTTTGTGCTTTCTCAAGAAATATAGACAATGATATATACATACGTGTGTGTGTGTGTGTCTGTCTGTGTGTGTGTGTGTGTGTGTATGTATGTATAAAATGAATGGGAGAATATTAGATCTCTTGGGTATGCCATCTTCCTCAACATTTGGTGAGTTATTAAGTAATCTTAGTGATGTTTTTTATATTGCTCAAATGGCATTTAATACAGCATCTATTAGCAATAATAATGCAATTTATTTATCATAATGTCTATAATAAATGTAATAAGTGAGCTGCCGAGTACTCAGTGTAAATGAGCTGAATGATGTAGCTCAGTGCCTGCTTTCTAAAGGATATTCTGAATTCACGTTCTGCTGACATAGGCTGAATTTTTCCTATCTACCCATCTACTCAGGAAAAGACAAATAAGCCAATGGTAACTGTCAGAAAACAGAGTCAAATCTCAGTGCAATACAAAAGTGATCTTTAATTCATACTATGAGAGAAAAGAGGCTATTTTAAATGAAATGCTATGAATAAAGATCAAAACTAAAGAAAATCCTGAGGTCATTATTGCTCTTAATGAAAAGTTATTCAAGGCTGAAATCTTTCTTTCTAAAGCAGAAGGAATCTCCATTTTCATTCTTTTGAGAAAAAAAAAAAGATTTCTTTAAACGTTATCGTATCAACTATCAGTTACATTCAGTTGGACAATTTATATTATTCAATTGCTTCCTCATAAATGTTTATAGGAGTCAGTGTCTGGTTTATTTATTTGTTTGTTGTTGCTGTTGCAGTACCAGTTGGAATCCATGTATTTGGGAATACTGAGTTAGTTCTCAAACACTAAACTTTGGGCCAACTCCATTCTATTTTTTTTTTTTTGAATGGTCAGCACTGACTGATATTGAAGTGACAGTGACAGTGCTCTTGTTATACAGCATTGATCTTAGGAGGTGAGTGTATAATGATTAAGCATTAAAAAATGAACTAATACATAGTGATCTCTGTGAACATGCTCAAGATCAGACATAGAGCTCTGTGTATGTTCCACTTGAGCACTTCCTGTAGGACCTCTTATTGGACAGGTTTGACTATTAGATGTGCATGGTCTTTACTTCCTCCAACTTCGATGAGCACTGTTAATAAGATGCATACATGTTCCTTCCTTTAAGTAGTCTGCATGCTTTAAGGAGTCTGGAATAGTATTAGGGACACAGTATCTATTCACAAAGTATGATAGGACATTTTAAGACACTCTGTCTTCCACAGGTAAGAATGTTTGTGGACACACATAGTTTTATAGGTTAATTTAACATAATAATCTCATTCAAATGACAGACCAAGTATCACAAGTAAGTGCTCCTATTAGCAGCTGTCATCAAATGTGTTTTGGTTCCATGATTTCAAACCATTAGTATTTATACAAAGCATAAGATAAAAGAAAACAACAACAAACCAAAATAAAAACAAAAACCAAGGAACCCATCTGACCTTTAAAGGAGGAAGCTTCAAAATAATTTTATTGAGAAAAGAAAAACCATGGTGTCCCTGGTGAGAAAGCCAGGCAGACTAAACCCAGGATTATCAGAAATACAAAGTAATCATGAGCTGTTATTCCTGAATACTATGTGAAAATAATTCTAGAAAGTATTAAGATTAGATATGAATATTTCACATATTGCATAGAAATTTCATATTTTAAAAGAAAACAGTCATGTTTAGATTTTAATATTAGAATAATTTATTAGCACCTTCTATTTATAATTTTAAGGGTTTTATACTTAGTATGCTTAAAATGAAGTGTGTTGCATATGTACACAAAGTAGGACACAAATAAGTATTAAATCCACTTTTTAAAATTTGCATTAAATATAGTTGACCACGTTTTATCATGGTTTGGTTGGGTAAACTTATTTTATTTTCCTATGCTTATTCTGGAATATCCAAAAAGTAACTTCAAACTATTGTTCATTCTATACTTGAACTCATAACCATTCTCCTGCCTCAGTTCTTCCCAAGTGTTGGAATCATACACAGAAGCTGCTAACACAGCTATAAACGGTTTTCAATTTATGTAATGCAATGTGTAGATATAGTAGATAATTGAGGCATAGTTAGCATAATGTTTATGCCTGATTTGTGTTTTTACTTCATTTTATTGCTCAAAAGAGCTAAATATTCAAAAGCATTCACTTCTATATGTGTGAACTGTGGTGGGATGGCTTGAATGACACTGACCCCTTCAAGCTGATAGTTTTGAGTGCTTGGTAGCCAACTAGTGAAGGATGAAGACATGTGGTCATGGTTGTGTTAGATATGAGGCTTTCTAGGATGATATATGGCCTGTTGAAGAAGATAGGTCATTGGTTATGGGCTTGTAGGTTTTAAATGTCCGGGTCAGGTACATTGTCTTCCTCTCTGCCTGATGTATATGATATATATGATCATACACACACACACACGCACACACACGTATATATATATATATATATATATATATATGATATATAATACATATACCACAGCACAAGCGTGGATGGAGGTCAGTTCTTTCTTACCACCAGGGATGGAACTCAGATTATCAGACTTGATATTAGTGCCTTTAGCTGCTAAACCATCACCTTGGCCCTTCGTCCAGTTATCTAAATCAATGAAACAACACAACATTCTCTGGAAGAAAATTCTGAGAGCAATTGAAGCTCTACATGTGCATGGTAGGAGAGGATGCTTGGCCTCTTGTTTAACTTGGCTCTATGGAGATAATGGCTGCAGTTGTCCTTAATTAGTCTAAAGATTTCGATAAAAGCCAAGCATTTATACTCTTGATCCTAAAAGTTACCTACCAGATTCAGGATCCTCTGGGCCCTACTAACTGTTGAAAATGTATATATGGAAATGCTTTTGAAGTTACTCTCCGGAATATGCTTTTTCATAAGGCATTTATAAGGCACTATTAAGGCTTAGCCATTTCTCCTTTCAGGGATGATTATCTGATATTGTCTCTGTAATCACGGCAGCAAGAAGAAAGATTATGGATCTGTCCAAGAGTCAATCATCCACCAGGACTCTGGTGTCTTAACCTACTCTCTCTGGTCTTCACCACAGTGATATCAAAGACCCTAGGTAGTGAGGCATTTCAATGACTGATTTTGATTTCTTTTAAAGAAAGCATTGTTTTTTCTGTGTAGCTCTGGCTGTCCTGAAACTCAATCTGTAGTCTGGGGTGCTGTCCTACTCAGAGATATGCCTAACTGTGTCTCCCAAGTGCTATGATTAAAGGAATGCACCACCAGCACCACCTATAAAACATTGAGTTTTTTTGTTTTGTTTTTGTTTGTTTTTTGTGTTTTTTTGTATTTACATCTATTGAGGTGTTTCTAATATGCATGTCATCTTTAAAAATATGTCAAATTATATTTAAGTGAAACAGATATTTTCAAAGAGAACATAAACCGATAGGAGCACAAAATCATAGACCTAGTATTATTAATTAGAAAGGAGGAGCTGAAATCCAGTATATGATGAAATGTGCCTTCTTACAAGTACGCATTCAGTGAACTTAACTTTTAGATTATAATGCTTTCATTGAATATAAGCTGACAAACTGTTCACCAGTGATTTGTCCCCCAAAACATGGGGGTAATGGACAACCAAAAGTTTCTTACTCATTTAATTTGTTCCCTAAGATATATGGAAAATGTGTAAGAAAAGCTTAACCAAGCAGAGGAATGTTTTACTCTGAGACTAACAAAATACCAATCATCAAATTTTAAGTTGTTTGAGGAGTGTCCAGCTCCTTTGCTTTGGGATCATATATTTGAATATGGTGATTAGATTTTGAGGATGGTGTAGTAAATTTCCCATATCCCCAGTGTTTGTGTTTGGCTTCAGGTAGCTTCTTGGGCATAGTTAGTACAGGTTTAAGTTTTGTAGTAGTTTCCTGAGATCCAAATTTCCGTGCTATTAGTTTTTTTTTTCTTTAATAAATTAAAAAAAATATATGAAAAAGAATGTAAGAGGATGCTAACAGAATGGTATCAACATGATAACATGCTTCAGAGAAGAGAAGCATGGGAATTACTGGGGTAAACTTTGCCTTCCCCATTGATAATTTCCTATTATGGTTTGGTTAAGGTCAGTGTCTCTTTAAAAATTCTAGTTCACTTTCAAAAGTGCTTAAGTTAAATGTGTTGCTACAAACATTTTCCTTCCCTTTTGTCCCTTCAAGGATGCAAGGATGTTGTAGAGAGTGAATATAAATGCTTTAAAAATTGCCCTTCCATTTTCATACTCACACTCAGGCTGAGTAGCCACCTTGATGGGTTGAGAACTCTCCCCTGGTCCCCACTCATTGTAGGCAACAACTCTGAAGGTATACATGGCTTCCGGTTTCAAGTTTCCCACAGTAAGCTGAAGGGACCCAGGCTGGGTTGTATTCAAAGCTCGCTCCCTAGGAAATCAAGGTGAAGAGAAATATTATTTTAAGATGAAAGCATTAGTCCAAACTTTGTTTGGTATACAGGGGTAATGAGGAACCAAAAGGTTGCTAACTCATTTCATGTTGGCACTGGGATAAAATTCAGGCATTCCAAGGTTGACTATGAAAATTAAGTGAATGGAAAGGATGAGAAGACATTGCAAAGTCTGAGAGACTTTAAGTCACCATCATTCTCATGACAACTAGCAAATTAAAGTCTTATTTGTGACATTTTAAATTTTAGTTTTCAAAACTCATGAAAAGCAAAGAGCTAATGAATTAAGAAGAAGCATATACAATCAGGACAGGTAGATAAGTTTTACAAAAGCCAGCTAAAGAGATAAGTCAAGTTTTAAATCATTCTGCAATTTGGTCTTTATTAGGACTGTGTACAAATTCATTCATGCAAATTTTTTTGTTGTAGAGCAAAGTGCAGGTGAGAAGTATTTCTGTGTATATATCAAATTCTGTCTCCTATGGTTTCTTAAGTTCAGTTACAGGAAGAATGGTCATTTATTTCTTCGTAGAGAAAAAGATGATAATACACACACGTCTCCTTGCCTTGTTCTTCAAACTACAACTACATGTGTTCAACTGTCTACCAACAAAGATATTTCTCCTGCTGGAGAAAAAAAAATGAATCTGCAGACAGAGATAGGATTTGTATCACACAGTAAGAGATGAGAAACTCTGTGGCTGGTGACACTGACATTCAGCAAGGAGAACTAGTAAGATATTTTTAAAGTATGACTCTAAACCTTCACATGCTCACTGACCCTTAGTACATAATTGAATACAAATTTCAAAAGAGATTCTAAAACTATTGAATTGTTTCAAACATTTTATTGCTAGACAATGTTTTTATAACGTCTCATGGGGATTTTGTGTAAGTGTTAATTTTGTCACTGAGCTTTATCTTATTTTTGGAGACATTTAAACTGATACCTATTTTTGTCTAACAACAATTAGATTTTTCAGATGTTTTCTTAAGGGAACACTTCCAACTTCATTGGGCACCACAGAACTAAAATTCAAAATCATAGTGCTATTTTGCTGGTCACAGTGGCTATTTTCAAAAGGACCAAAATAATATTGAGTGAATAGTACCAGAACTAAGATTCTTGTAGTCATTTGAGAAACATTATTCACAGACTTACCATATAATTTAACTCTTGTATTTACAAGAATATTGTCAAAATAAATGCTGCCAATTCTCAATTGGCGTCTACACTCCCATGTATGTTGCTATGCTCTTCTCAATAGCAAAGATTTGACAAACCTAGATACCCATCATGGGTGAATGGTTAATCATGAGGTATACATACACAATAGACAATATCCAGCCATAAAGGGGATTATAGCCGGTAATCAGGAAAGTGGTTAGAAGTGTTTATCTTCAGTAAAATAAGCCAGCTATAAAGAAGTAAATAACATATGTTCTTATATGTGGAGTCTAAAATAAAAAGAATCAAATTTTATCTGACTACAAAATAATAGAAGTTAAGGAAAATGGAGGCAAGAGAATTAGAGGGAAATTGGTTAAAGGTTATCAAAATATTACAGAGGACTAATTAAACTCTAATGTTTTGCAGCACACCATGATGACTACAGTCTATAATAAACTACAATATATAATACAAACAACCAAGAAGTGCTCAAAGCCTTAGTGGCCCTTAGTTTTATTTGTCAATTTATCAGAAACCTCACCCAGAAGAATGATTTGAATGGGTTTTTCCTACGTTCGTATCTGTAAGATATCTTACTTGATGATTGATGGAAAAATGGTCCAACCTACTGTGATGGCACAGCCCTAGGCAGATGCGTTTGAGCAGCACAAGAAACATAGCTGATCATGAGAGAGTGACCTAGAAAACAAGAAGGTCAGGAGAGTTTCTCCTTTGTTTCTGCTTTATTCCTGTTTAACTTTTGTCAAGGAAACCTGGCCCAGGAGTAGATGAATTAAAGTCTTTTCTCCTAAAGTTGCGTTTGATGGTCGTGTTTATCACAGCAATAGACAGCAAATTAGCTCAACCTTTCTACACAATATAATGATAAAGAGAGAGAAGTATTTCATCTCATCATTTGATTAGTATACTTTGTACTTATGTACTAAAATATCACACTATACCTCATAAATATGCATACTTATAATGTATTAATTAAAAATGATAAGATAGGTTTAAGGAGATAAAAATGCCAACAGCCCCAATTTGATTATTACACATTTTACATATGCATCAAATTATTATAGGTACTACAGATGTATGTTTAAAATAAAAATAATCAATGCCGAAAAGAAAATGAAGTCTCTTAATCAGATTCCATCTCCTACATTCATCTTGCTAAGTTGAAGCACATGAATGTGCCTACTTTTTAATTCCTTTCTTGACTTTGAAGAATTTGTTACTTGATATTTTGTGAGTCTTTTGGTACAGGCAGAAAGCCTCAGAAACCTTCATTGAGTGCTCTCCTAACAACTGAAAATGTAATACCTTCATCTCCACAAGGGTCAGGTGCATGCTAGAGCAGCAGTAGACACTCTAAGACAAGCCTTCATCATTTCAATTGTCTCTACTCAGAGGTGGGATGTAGTGCTCATCTGGCTGAAGTTAGAGGATGGAGTAGCCTGTGGCTTCTAGAATCTGTCTACCACAGAATCATTCATACATAGAAACTCCAGAGAATGAGGAATGAAACCAGAATCTTCTTACTGGAATGCAAGAGCAGGCAACTTCCCCTTTCTATTACCAGGCAGTGACAAAGAGTTAATTAATGGGAACATTTATTTCTTGCATGGGCAAAATTGCCTCAGGTTACTATTTTAATATTTTGTGGCAAGGTGGCAAGTTGGTGCTCCAAAAGCACCAAGTTTGGCAAAGGAATGATAACCCTGCTGCTTTGCAACAATGTCACTATAACTCATGGTTTTAAAGTCTTTTTGGAAAACCCTTATTTACTTTGTTTTTAATTTAAGTTGGAGGTTTTGTCTAACTAGGTTGACCAACCCAGCACTAGCACTGCAATTCCCCTGCCTAGGCTTCTTGGTGATTGAGATTTCAGATGTGCATCCCATGACCAGCTAGCCCTGTGTTAGTGTTTAAACAATCATTAAAGTAAAATGGCAAAGCTGGGAATTCTGAGGGAAGATAATTAAGAAGGCTTGAGAGAGCTGAGATAACCAGTAAAGTGAAGGATGAGGCTCTCTCTGGGAAAAAGAAAGCTAGCTTTAACTGGCTCCCAAACAGCCCCTTCCATAGACACTCTTGTCTCCCCACCTTACCCCAGTAAACATCTCAGCTTTACATGGGGTTAGAACTTTACCCATATCCTTGCCTGTAATGAATCTATTGGTAGAAGAACGAACTTTGAGTTAGTATGTATTCCAAGAAAGCCTTATTTCAGGAAAGGAGTAGACTTGTTCCAGGAGAAGAGACGCTACACCAAGTCTCTTGTTTGTTTGCTTTTTGTTTTGTTGTTGTTTTGTTTGTTTGTTTGTTTTACAAGACAGGGTTTCTCTGTGTAGCCCTGGCTGTCTTGGAACTCATTCTGTAGACCAGGCTGGCCTCGAACTCAGAAATCCGCCTGCCTCTGCCTCCTAAGTGTTGGGATTAAAGGCGTGCGCCACACTGCCAGGCCTACATCAAGTCTTATGATCCTAGACACAACAGAAAGGTTTTATAGCCTTGCCTTCAGAGTGGTCCACTCATCTGAGGAAAAAAAAAATCTCTTACTCTGGCTGTGGTGTGAATTCTCCCTCTGGCTCCTAACAATGAAGACTACTCGCTGCATTGAGAGTGCTGCTGAGGTTGAGGGATGAGGAAACAGGAAACGACTTCTCCCAGGAACAAGTATTAAGTCTTAAACACAGTTGCATTTTGAGGCACAAAGCAAACAAAATTCCGTCTTTAGGAAATTCTCACGGAAACTTTTCTCTGCTTAGGTTACTATGATTATAGATCCTTATGTCGCAAAATAGATTCTAATGTACTTGGTGCTTGCAATAACAAGGCTAGTTTCTCGTCTTTGACATTGACCTTCCGTTATTGCTCCTTTCCGTTTCATCCTCTTTTTCATGAATGTAATCTGTCAGTTCATGACCATGGTCTTGTGTACTGCCCTCATTTTGTAGCTGACACAAACTCCTGTCCCTGGGACAATCTAGAGCCTCTGTAATGTGGTCCAGCCTTTTCATGCTACTCTGTGAAAAGCCTACTTGTTGCTTGAATGCAGCATCTCACTCTTTCTCCTCGTGTTTTGAGCATTTGATGGGCAGGCAGCCATCTTCTTCCAACTCATATTTCCTTTTGGATTTGGCGAGATCTTGTTTTGAGTGAGATTTAATTAGGACCCGATTGAAATGTAATGTCCTAACTGAGTCTTGACCATTTTGTCTCCTAGTTTTAACAACATTAATCAGTGTCTCTCCATATTGTCATTTCATGTGGTTTATGCATTCAATATAGCATCTATAACATACAATATAAAGAATATTAGTGTCCAAGACTATCCCATTGGTGTAGCCATCGATTATTTTGAGTAGAAGCCACATTGCATCCTCGCACTATGTACAATTGCCACTTATAATATCTTAGGGTAGCAAACAGCTTGGCCACTAAGATCCATAATTTGTAACTAAGTATATAGATTACTTTGAAAAAAATTAAGTGATTGCATACATAGAATCTCCACAATCCATTATTTTAGAAATTCTAGAAATCTGTATTTAACTTTACCCTAATCATATGTTATCTCACCTTCTTGATGATGGTTGTACTATGTACAAAGTAGAGATTGTGAGCTTCTCAAAGAAATCTTTCCAGTCTAATGTTACTCTTAAGAAGAGAACAAATAATCACTTTTTCAGCTTTTTTGTTTGTTTATTTGTTTTATTTTGTTTTGGCTTGAGTTTTGTCATTATGTTAGCTGAATTCAGATCTTATATTTTACTTCAGAGATAAATGAGACTGAGGATTAAACTTGATTCTGCTTTTACAGATTTATTTGTATTAAAAAATTCTACTATATAAATATATTCTGCCATAGCTAAGTGTATCAGGTGTGAACATTTTGCTCTAATGTTTCAGCCACAAATGCTGTCATGAGGTGCCAAGAACCTAATTAGTTGCTTCCACGAAGAGGAATCACATTAATTCCTTTGTAGGGAAGGAACTGTATTTTAATGAAAAATATTTTTAGCAGCTCCTTGTTCTCCATTTTATTTTCATTTTTGCTCCTCTAGTGAGTATAAGTAGTACAACAAGACTGGCTGGTAGATTACTGTAATACAAACACTGAGGTTAGACGCTGAGACAGGAAGATAATGGGTTCAGGCCAGTAGAGGAGACACTATGAGGTCTTATCAGAAAACTAGACTAGATGTGTAATCAGGACAGTATTTCAAAACTAGAAATTACTGTTTACAGCAATATGACTGCAACTGACAGCAATAGAACTTCCAAATATGGAGCCAGGAAAAACAGGCCAGGAATTTAGAACACTTCCAGGCTTTTGCAGAAGACCCACATTTTTGCAGAAGATCATTCCTAGTACCCACATGGCTATTCACAAATGTCTCTAACTCAAGTTCCAGGAGAGCTAATGTTCTCTTCTGGCACCTGCAAGCACCAGGCACACATGTAGCATATACATACATGCAGACAAACACTCAATTTCATTGTCTTAGGATTTTACTGCTGTGAAGAGATACCATGACCAAGGCAACTCTTATAAGTACAGAATTTAGTTGGGGCTGGCTTACAGGTTCAGACGTTCAGTCCATTATCAAAGCAGGAGCATGGCACAGCCCAGGCAGGTATAATGAGGGAAGAGCTGAGAGCTTTACATTTCCTTCCAAAGGCAAACAGAAGACTGGCTTCTAGGTGGATAGGCTGAGTGCCTTAAAGCCCACACCCACAATGACACAATTCCTCCAATGAGGCCAAGCCTACTCCAACAAGGCCATACCACTTAGTAGGGCCACTTCCTGGCCCAAGAATATACAAGCCATGACACTCATAAAATAAATCCTTCCATAAACTATCTTCTATATTGATATATAGTACATTACCTGGTCCTAACAGCATTGGTTCCTATCTGTTCTGTCTCCACTGACAAACCCTTCCCTTCAGCCAGAATCACTTCTTCAGAGACTTGCTGCATGCCAATTGGGTTCTAGGCGGCTGACCTCTGATCTGTCTTCCTTTTCCCATTCACAGCCGTTCTTGCAGACTAAACTCTAACCCATATCAGAGTTATTTTTAGTAGGAAGATCCTTGAAAGACTTTCAGGGGAACCGTGATTTTTTCTCCTACTAATTCTAATTCAAGGCTGGGTGAACTATTGAGCCCTGTTCAACACGTGATGAGCGAGTGAAGAATGGCTCCTTGACATGTAGCCTTGTGAAGTGTAAGTCTCTGGCAATGACAAGTAATAAAGACTCATATGGTGTCCTGTGAATGTAGACTTACATGGTGTTCTGCTAATACAGACTCATATGGTGTTCTGCTGAAGCAAGACCTGTGGGAGGACAGGTGATGTTTGGAGAGAGTATATAAAGTATTCAACAGACAGTGGCTGTGTGCTTGCCCAGCTAGATTTGAATAACTTTGTTCGTCTGCAGTCTTCATCTTTGCTGATCTTTGCTTCATTGACAGAGGCGTGGCAGAGAACTTCTCCCGGGCTCCCGATGGGTCCTGGTCACTCCTGCTGACCCGTGCCAATTCATTAGAGGCCTGGTGGTTTATGCTAGATCATGCCACTGCTACTGATTCTTGACATTATTAAATTGAATTGCTGGTTTCCTGAAAAACTGAGATTGGAATGGACCCAAGGAACTACTTCTAAACAAGTCTACATCCCATTGTCCTATTTACCATGTCTCTTCTCCCCTTTGGACAGTGGGCTAGAAGGGGGCTGGAAGCACTTGAGAACCCTTATTAAAAGTAGATTTTGAAAAATCTAAGCCTACACTTTTGTAGACAGCCAATTTTAGTTTTCAATATACTTTACTTTCTTTGGAGGAGAAAGAAAGTGATCCCTTTACTCTATGCGCGAAGTAAGAGATGTTTTCCTTTATAAGGTACATATAAAGTACAGTAGGCATTCAGATGAGAGAGTTAGAATACTTTCTTTCATTTCTCTGTCAGTGCCCTAGAAACATACTTTGGTAAAAGTTGACTGCTTTGCTGTTTATACTGAAGTAGAGGCTCTGAGAGAAGGGCTGGCTTCTCCAAGCTTTATGCCTGGGTCACTGTGGTGCTTCGGATTCCGAGGCCTGTCCCTTTTCCATCACAATACACTCCCTTCATGGATAACAAGCTTCCTCAGCTGCGGAGCCCTCAACTCTGAAGAGCAGGGGAAGAATATGTAAACACCATGTTGGAAAATGTAATGCACAGTGAATTCTAAAATGAATCCTCCATGTCAGTCATAAATCCTTGTCTCTAATCCCTGTCAGTGAGCACAGGTTTCTGAGGCAGCACAGAGCCACATAAAACTTCAGGGCTGCACCACGGGAGACCTGGTCCAGGATTTTTCCTATTGCAAAAAAGCAAGTGACCTTGAACATCTCAGGGGTGTCTGGAAGCCTCCCATGCTTCATTTGCAAAATGAAGATACCCACCTTATTCTACCTATCTTACAGGGGCTACTGTGAAGATTAAATTGGATGATGCTTATAGAAGTGTTCTAACTCTCTCATCTGAACGCATACTATACCTTATATGTACCTTACAAAGGAAAACATCTCTTACTTTGTGAATAGAGTGAAGGGATCACCTTGCATTTAAATCCTGGCCCTACAGTTTACTACTAGAAAAGCTGCTTAGTCACTATTTCTCAGTCTTTCTGAACATGCTCTTCTGTAAATGGAAATTATCATAACGATATTATCTGGGGATCAAGTGGAATAATGTTTATGAAAGCGATAAATCCCCCTTCTAAGCAAGTGTCAGGAAATGTCCCTGTATTTCATATATTTTAATTTTTGAACCCACACAATTATTTATGTATGGCACTAGTTAACATGAACAGTTTGATTTTGTTGCCACAGGCAAAGAACTAATGTTTCAGGTACATTTATAAGCTTCACTTAATACTCATCATAATCTTCATATCAAATGTTATTGTCATCCACACAAGGAAACAGAATCATGAATTTTATATGCTTCATCTTGATTGTCAACTTCATTGGATTACGAGACCAGTAGCAAATGAATAAGACAATGTTCTTGGTGTGTCTGCAGATGTTTCCAGAAACAGCATGTAGAACAACAAACTGAAGAGAACTATGGTAGGATTGCTATGGTAGGATTGTCAATGGGCAAAAGTACAAGGTGGAATAAAATCAGGATGTGTTGCAAGCTATGGTCTTCTACTATGAATGTGTCCACAGGGGCTGCCATCACTTGTAGACATCCAACTCCAGTTTCTTCAGACTTTCAATGAGGGCTCATAGTAGATTCTTTATGGAGCTTTGGTATCAGGCTGGGATTAAGCATTTACTACTTCATGTGCTCTTCAATGTGCAAACAACTATTATAAGACTGTTAAGTCTATACTAAGTCAATGTAACACAGACACACACACACACTACATACCACTATTAATTTCATATCTCTAGATATACAGTCTAATAACTACTCATTTACCAAAGGCAGCACAGCTGGTAGAGTTTTGAGAAAGAATACAAAATGTTGACATTCAATACTATAATTCTATAATCTTTACACTTTAAGCTGTGACAAACCCCACAAGAAATCTCCTGGCAGTTAAATGAAAGCCACAGTGTTCTTTATACATAAAGAAAATATGCTAATGTTTTTACGTTATGGCAAATGAATAAGCAGATCACATTATCCATTGGGTTTGAAAAGCTATTAGAGAGAAACAGAGAAAAAAATGTATGTCATAATTTTATAAATATCCAAAGAGCTAACTTCTCTTTTATCTCTTTAATTTAGTACAGAAGCAACCAGGTGAGGATACATGATTTGAACATATCCTTGCATTAAAATCTGGTCCCCTTGAAAGCTACATAACAGAAATGTGGTCTTCTAGCCTTATCTGTGTAATGCTTGTTCATGGACACTACTAATGATCATAGGCACACAAGAGGCTTTGCCTACAATCTAGTGTAAGTGCTAGTAAATGTTTGTTAACATTGTTAGCGCCAACTTCACAGCTCTGGACATAGGAATCCCTGCCTTCCCTGAGCATCAGTCTCTGAATGTTTACATAGAAGAAAGATACATCATGATCTCAATGATCACTTCTAGTTCTAATAATTTTCGGTATAAATGAATACCTGTGATGCAATTTCTTCCGTCTGAAACCTGGATTTACAACTTTTCAATATGTGATGTTCTCTGAATGCTAAGACGAAAGCACCCAGAGGAGCAGGTTAAAACATGCTAAACATGGCACTTACACTATTGATACTATTAACCAGTCAGACCGACTAATGACAACGTTAGCTAGAGTAATTTGTCTGCCAGAGATGTTGTTCATCAGTCACAAATGTTAAATCTTCAATCTTCTAAAACACTATTGTTTTGAGGAGCCAAACAAACCTGCATATGCAAACAACTAGCACAGCTAATCCTTCAGAGACTTATGGCAAGTATTTGCTCTAGTGAGAAGCTAGAACATACAAAATGAGTGGGGATGTTGAAATCAAATTTCAATATCATTTTTCTCAATTATAAAAAGTTTTGTTGAATAGCTGTCAGTGTTTTCACCCCCCACAATTCATTTTATTGGTTAGGAAAAAAATCTATCAGGAATATGACACTTGTCTTTCTGCAAATTTATCTTAGAAAATCCAATTCATAGTTATCTGCTTAGGATAGAGTTTATTTTTTATCCACAATAGAGGAATTTACATGAATATGCCAAAACATAATAGGACAAAATTAGCAAATGCTCTACTACGAATTCATGCATACACACACTCGTACACACATACAAAAGAAAGATGTAAAAGAGAAATTGAGTAATTGATGAGTCATGACTCGGAATCGTGTGTAGATCTTCATATAGTAGTTGACATTTCAGTTATGGATTAAATTTGAATCATAGCTAGTATTGATATGCCTTAGTTATTGTTGTATGTATTAATAACATCCCAGGAATAAAAAACGATAAAATAAACAAACCAACCAACCAACAAACACCTCACAAGAAGCCTCTGTTCCACTGGTAGAAAGAAATTTAAGAAAATAAATACTAATAAGCGTAAAAAAGGCTAGTCAAAGCATTCAGTCGTAGTGATCTTCCCATTCAGTCATAGTGACAGTCCCAGCTTTTTGGAAGAACAAGTTGAGGAAATTATTTGAGCCTAGAAGTTTTTAACTAGCTATGTTAACATAATATCATGTTTTCCTGTGTCCCCCTTTATCTCAGAAACCAAAGCAAAACATAAACAAGCAGACAGACAGGCAGGCAGGCAGGCAGACAGACAAACTGTAATGATTAGAAAAGGTGAGGCTCACAGCCATCCATCGAACTGAGTACAGGGTCCCCAGTGAAGGAGTTGGAGAAAGGACCAAT
>NW_022196895.1:67465248-67477603 GCF_008632895.1 Mastomys coucha
GGCTGTCCTGGAACTCACTCTGTAGACCAGGCTGGCCTCGAACTCAGAATCCACCTGCCTCTGCCTCCTAAGTGCTGGAATTAAAGGTGTGCGCCACCACTGCCCGGCTTTAGGTAAGAACTTTAAAGTTGAAAGAAAGCATTTATTAGATTTTGTTCAATCATAATGATTGATTTCAAATGAAAAAAATTGATCAATGAATCCAGATCATAGGTGAAAATTAAAAGACAGAAAGAGAGAGGGAGAGGGAGAGGGAGAGACAGAGACAGAGAATTTAAAGCCAGTAACAAACTCATAGATTATATTCAAGAGTGAAGAGATTCCATAAGAATGAGTCCTGGGGCAATTTAATATTGAAAAACAAGGGAGCTAGGGAGTGAGAAGTAAAAGCAAGCATGCAATGCTCACCACAACATCAGAGCACAAGGCAGGATGTGACATGAGGAAAATGAAGTCAAGTGATAAGACAGAGGAGGTAATCAAACGGGTTAACATTGGCTGATGAACTGGGGGTGAGCAAAGCCATAATTACGATCCAGTTAAGCAGCATACAAGTCAATGATGATACAAAGACCCGCTGCAATAAAACATAAGGATCAAGATCATGACTAGAAAACAGTGCAGGACACTGGAGTGAAGTTAAGCAATTGCATAAACTGTTATGGAATGAAACAGGAGCAATGTGTAAAAGATGGAGATGAGAAGGAAAACACAGTTCAGCAGAAAATACAACTGCATGTTTATATATGGATAGATATGATCACCCTGAATAGGAAAATTGATATATGACAGGATATCACACACTTTTAATGTAAGAATGGATAAGGCATAACATATAAGCTTAGGTTTGGTCTAAGTTGAACTTATAGGTCATTCCAGGCAATTCTTTGATTACTACAGCGTACTGGCAGGATATCGTATTCCACGACTCCTGGAACTCCAAGTGGACCCTTAGCTCTTTCCTGGAGTACCTCTCAGTTGTTAGTCCTAGGCTAGTTGTTAATCTCTACTCCTTTCTGCCACCCACCTGAATTGCTGATCTTAATTTAATCCTAACAGAAACCTTGAAAGACAATTGTTTTTTCTTCTTCTTTGAAAGGACAGAAATGTCAGTCATTGTTTTCTTCAGTTCATATGATTGTTGGTGAGTAATCACAGTGCTTCTTAATTTTTACTTCTCCTAATATCCAGAAAAAAACTATTTCTGTATCAGTGTAAAATTCAAAGAAAAAAATAGTCATTTGCAGTCTAGCCTTTTGTCAGGGATGTTGTAAATGCAATTATGAAAGTTATCTCATTTTGACAAAGCAAACATATTCATATAGTCTGAAAGAAGAACTGGATAAAGATATCATATGTTCTTCCAGGTCCTCCTGACATTCTCCCAACCGTCGATTCCTCACTTGAACATTAAAAGTGTTTCAGGAAAGAAGCTTAAGTTTACTGATGGTACCTACCTGTTGTCACCCTCTCTGGAGAAAAAGACTGTGAAGGTTTGAATGGTCCCCTTTGCTTCTGCAGGCGGGCGCCAGCTCAAACGGACAAAGCGACTAGAAACCAAGACAGGGACCACATCTCTGGGAGCAGAAGGGAGGATGCTGGAGCTTGGGATGGCTAAGAAAGAACAAGAGGAGAACATCAGAAGTGCTGGCACCACCAGGCATGACTCAGAGCTGAACTATAATATACATGGCCAAGAGTATCAAACAAGTCCTAATGAAGGCTCACAAAGGAGTTAATATCTGAAATGGAATTAAGAATAAATTTGAATTTCTTTGATTTTTAAGAAGTGACTTCTCAATAATGTATATGATTGTATTGTATGATGTTTAGATTTTTTTTTATCCCTGACTCCATCAAGAAAGGTAAAACAATGCCAATATAGGTAAGTAGCAAGTAGCAGGAAATGACATTGGGTAATGCAATTTTTAATGCTGAAAAGTCATTGTATGTATGTTTGATGTGTATATATAGGCAAGCATATACTATTGCACATAAATCAGAAAAAAACTGCATATAGCATCTTTTCATCTACCTCTATGACGTTTCAGTAATGTTAAATTTTAATATATACGTAAGTTCTAGATAGGCCTTGATTTTGAAGCATGGACTCAACACAATATTATAAATGTATTATATTTCTTATGAGATCAAATAATGAGATATTTTGAACAAAAGATCACAGGCAATACTAAAGGAGAAGAAAGTATGCAATTAATTATATTTCTCTGAATCCTTTCATGAATGAGGTAGGGATAGATTAAGTATATGAATAAGTGAGTGAAAGCAAAATAAATTTATGTGTCCAAATTTGAAGAAAAACTTACAATTCAGAATATAAAAGAGATATTTACATACAAAATTATATTAGTTACAATTTGATCAAAGTGCATCTATTATATTATTCAAGGGTTTGAAGCTGAGCAAGGGAAGGACCATAGTCTCATAATGAACTAACAAATGCATTTGACTATTATGTTTATTATTTTCATTACTTTAGAAGATTCAATTAAATGTCATCATAAATAAGGAAGTCACCTGATATCAGGCAAATAAACATTCCTCTGTCAAAGAAAAGTTATAATTCTTTTAATTATGGGTTTCATTGAAAGGTGATTAACAAGAGAAAAGACACAGAATAACAGTTGTATACAAACAGACATGGACCAATAAGATTCTCATTTAAATATTAATTCTATAAGGCTCCAGCACTCCAAAGCATAAGCAAGGACTTCTGTGTGGGCATAAATGGTACAGAAAGACGAGCAGTAATGGTAAAATCTATTTCATCCATAATATACTATACTGTTTTTGATACACTTTTGATAACTATTTACATAATCTTAAGGACCAAAAATAATGAAAAGAAACAAATTGAAAACTGATGATGAATATGAGACCACCTGATAAAAATTCCCCACATCTCCAGGCTTAGATTATAGTCACTCTAGTAATATATCACTGTATATTCAACTTTATTGGATCCAACAGAGATATGTGATCATAACATGTTTTTCTCTCTGAATCTGCCTTAGGAGGATTTGATTTTAAAATATAGTGAATGGAAGAGCCCAGTAGTTTATAATAACACATTCTATGTTGTAAAGTATGAAAGAGCACGTTTGAAATGTCACAGTAAACAAATGTAAAGTGATAGACATGCAGTTAGCATGGACTCATCATGCTGTACCGAGCGCTACATTATGTACGTCTTGGGTTTACCATTGCTGTGATGAAGCACCAAAAGCAAGAGAGGAAGGAAAGGATTTGTTTGATTTATATTTCTACATCATTATTCATTGTCAAAGGAAGTCAGGGCAGGAACTCAAATAGCAAAGGTGCCTGGAGAGGAGAGCTGGTGCAAAGGTCATGGAGGGTGCTGCTTACTGGATTATTCTGGACTTGCTCAGCATGCTTTCTTTTAGAACCCCTGAAGGACTACCAGCCCAGAGATGGCATCTTCCAAAATAAGAAAGGCCTTGCCCCATCAAATTTTAAATAAGAAAATGCTTTGCAGGCCTATCTAGACCACCATGATTTTTATGGAGAAATTTTCTTTTTTCTTTTTCTTTAATTTTATTTAATCTTATTTTTCTTACACTCTAGATTTCATCCCCCTCCTGGTTCACCCTCTGACTGTTCCCCATCCCATACCTTCTCCCCACTCCCCTGTCTCCATGAGGATGTCCCCATTCCCACCTCACCCGACCAAACCACCCCACTCCCTGGGGCCTCCAGTCTCTGGAGGTTTAGGTACATCTTCTCTGAAAGAACCCAGACCCAGCAGTCCTCTGCTGTATGTGTATATCAGCTAGTATATGCTGCCTGGTTGGTGGTCCAGTGCCTGAGTGACCTCAGGGGTCTGGACTAATTGAGACTGCTGATATTCCTACAGGCTCGCCGTCCTCCTCAGCTCCTTCCAGTGCCTCAGGAGCTGAGAAATTTCCTTAATTGAGATTCCTTTTTAGATGACTTTATGCTTGTTTCATGTTGACACAAAACCATCCAACACAGTGCATTACCAAAATATCACAGAGTACTTCATATGTATACATAGCAAGGGTTCAATTAAATATCATACTATTAATGTGTAGTTTTCAACTGAATAGGAACTAGCTAAAGACAGAAGTACTAACAATGAGGGATCTGCTAGTAGAGACAAAAATGTTCTTTAAGACATAAAAATATACAATTGTACTTTACTGTAGAGAATCCCTTAATTTATTGGAGAAATTAGTAACTGCTGCTTATACAAAGTGCTCTGCAACATTTACAGTTGAAAAATGGATTTACATATATTTGAGTCACTTATAAATTCCAACATCATTCTTTTCCTAATTATGGTCTGTTGGTAAATGCATAATTCATTTTTGATGGATATGTTTATTTCTATTGTTCAGCTTCCTGAATCAAGAAAATGTTTCATCTTGGCAGATGATTTCTAGCCTCAAACTACAAACAATACAAATATCTCTACACCATTCTTTTTTAATGGAATAAAAAATAGTCTGTTCTGGAGTAGTTTTGAGTGACCATGTCCAGGAAATACAGATTTAAGTTTAACCAAAATTTCATGTTTCAATGTGAAAGCAGTTCCATAAACTCTTATAGTTTTACAGATAAAAAGAAAGTGATAAATCAAGATGAGTTTAAAATGCACTGGCAAGAACATCAGAGATGTGCATATTGCAAATTTGGAGAAGCTATTCTGTAGACCCAAGATGTTAGCCAATGATATTCTTAGCTCTTGGAATATTGGAAACTAGAAGCCTGCTAAGTTAATAGATTTCAAAATGTGGCTATCATTACTCACAGGATGTTAGTTCAGTCACAGAACTGGGCAAGGAATGGCTGTTGCAGATGGTGAGAACTAGCCTGAGATAAGGTAACTCTTTGACCTGCACCATTCCAAGTTCTTCATGGTACTGAAAGTCTAATCAGCCAGCCAGTCTCAACAGACAACTTCTTTTCTGGAGTTCTCATGCACAATTCTCACTGTTGGGTAACATCACACTCTGTAGGTGTGGGTACTGTATATTACTTATTAACTATTACAAGGTACCTGATGGCTTCGATGGCTTATCCCTGGGAACTGATGTCTATGAGGTGGAATAATGGGAAGACAATGTTCTTCAGAAGAGAAATGGCTATTAAAGGGCATTAAGAAAGAAGCTCTTGGTAGAGTGATTCCTTCAAAAGTCCTATTCCTAACGATTTGAATACAAGCAAGATAGTTCATTGAATGTAAATAACTATAAATATGAGGAAAATAGTCAATGTTAAAATATTTAAAATTTAGTGATTTTTTTATATGTTTATTTCATCTGTTATCACTTCATTAAGCTGAACTGTGCTCTGGATTACTTATGTTTTTAGGTCTTTAAATATTTATAACATGTAAATATTGTGTCATGCACAGAGAGGACAGATCGAGACCATAATGGCTAATATGTCCACTCTCTCTGAGCTGGCTTTTGCAGACTATTTTCCCTAGTTCTCTCCATTTTCTTTCACTTTATGTGGGGATCAGCTGAGCCTGTACATCTGCTGGGAACTAAACTGGTTATCTGTGAGATCCTTTTAAGTATGGAGAAGAAGGAGGTGCCTCACTTTCTGATGGTTTGAGAAACATTTTCTGGCTGAAATGCCTCCCTGTTACATAAAGATATAAAGATTTTGTAGAATGGCAGGAAGCTTTCAAGGTTTTTTCTGCCTCCACAGCTCTTTTGATTACTTTTGGTATATTAAAAAAAAAAAATTCCAGAGAATTAGAGTAGTTTGAATAAACAAAAAACTTGGCTATAAGTTAGTCAATCTGTAAGAACCAATTTGTGAGAGGAGGAACAAAACAATTGTCATCTGGTAGGCAGTGCCCTTCTCAAGAGCAGAGTGGAAGAAAGATTCACAAAATCTCCCTAATGTCAGCATAACAGACATTTTAAAGCATTTTAGAGAAGCCAAATTCTCTCCCTTTTCTCAGCTTGCGTCTCATTCTGGTTCCTTTCATCTACTTGTGTCTAATTTAGATAGATACCATCTAGCAAGCCAGAGTGTACCATCTAGGCCCAACTTCCGTATTTGCTGCACTTAGGACATTCCCATTGGACAAAGCCCCTGCAGGCACACGCTGTCGTGCTCCATGTTAAGCATTTATTCCTGCCATGTCCTTACTAATGAGATCCATCACAAGTGTCTCCTAGTGACTAGCCCTTCCTGTAATTTACCTTCCTCCAGCTCATGCTCTGTGCAGCATCCCAGGTAAGCTTATATAAATACACACTCGGGCAGATGACTCTACTGCTTGTTTGTCCTCAATATCTTTTTTTTTTTTTTTTTTTTTTTTTTTTTTTTATCCCAGGGCAAATTTCAAATTTCACAGTCTGCTTGCTCTTTCGGCTCATGCTCATGATTTGCCTTTGGTTAGGCTTCCTCTACCAAACTAAAAAGAATGTACACATTGTTGTGAAAGAAATCACCGGCACACCAGAGTGGAAAGAGGTTGCTAAGTATAATAGGGCAGAAAAGGAATGTTTAAGGAATGACTGACGTATGTAGGGCCTTAACTGTGAGAGGGGACTGCAGTGGAGTCACCTAATTGAATGGAGGCGTGGCAAAATACTAGGAAAGAGTAAAAGCTTTCTGATTGCACAGTGGTCAAAATTAAATCAAAGTCAAATGTGTGAGGACTCTGAGGTGTTTCTGGAATTAGGAGGAGACTGCAAGCAGGGAGTTGACTTCACCCTGTTATTATGAATGGAAAGCACACGCACTTTGTCCTGTGCATGGTCCCATGCTATGCAGGGTCCATGAAACCTACCAGAAGCACTTCAGCTCAGACTTGAGACTACTGGATAGTAAGAACAGCATGGTTTTCCTGACACACACACAGCTTTCTTCTCTTAGATCTATAAGAGTTTAATTGTTGGGAACAATGATAATATTCTCCTGCAGGGCATCACTCAACATCTAACTATCAGCATAGTATATTTTGAATTTTTTCTTTTAGGCTGGTATTGCTTTTAATTCCTGCTTGAATTTCTGACTTGAGTTCAATTTTTAAAGCTAAATTAATTTTGGCTTGAATTTAGGAGTTTCTACAGTTTCTGAAATGTCCTCAAACTTCAGCCACTTAGTCAGACTTACTTTCCATGGTAGAATTTTCAATGATCATAACTATAAAATCAAATCATAGATCATAAGGATTCTCTCTGTTCTAAAGAATCAGTTAACTAGCCAAGATTTAAGTGTTTAGATCAATATAAACAAGTATATCCAATTTGTTCCTATGGGGACTTGCTTCCATGTATATAATACATGATAACTTACATGTCTACCAAGATTTTTGTAATATGTTCTTTATAATTTACTATTAGTAACTTTGATTCATATGCCATATTTTTTTCAGGGTGATATAAAATTTCTAGTTTGGATAAAGGGGCATCAGTAGGAAAATGAAGCCTACATAAGCATACTGTCAGCTCCTTGCACATAGGATGCCAAGGCAGGGCTACAAGCATGCTGTCACTCTGGGCTGTGTAGTGAAGTTCTAATACCAAACGAAAACAATAAATGAATTAACAAGGTGATATTAATTGTAGAAAATACAATGGCCACCCTATGGGAGATTCTGTAACTTGCCACAGGATATGTCCAGGTCACAACTAGTCTTAAAGAAATAAATAGAGGGTATCACATCTTTCTCTTTACTGCCTTTATTTGAAGGAGATTCTGGCAAGCATTTATTTTTTTCCTGTTTAATGGACACATATGCTTCTGTGGACAGACACATGCCATTTGGGCAAGGCTTGCCTCTATACACAACAGACAATGCTCATCATCTGTACCCATATTTTCAACCTTTGAGCTGGGGTAGAGAGAAAGAGGTTGGCCATCAGATAGATCTGTTGTGCTGGTTGAGACAATAGGAACCACTGGTGTTTTTGATACTCACATTCATTTCTTTCTATTCCTGTTCAACCGCAGGCTATACACAGTCTAAGTCCAGCAGTCTTCACTCTTCTACAGTTCATAGCACCATCTTGCTTGCTGCTTTGCTGTTAAGTGTATTCTGCCCTCCCCCACTTTGGGGAAAAGCATCCCAAAGTGTTTGTAAAGCATGAAAGAAGCAGGGTTTTTTTTTTTTTAATAATAAGAAAAATGTCTAAAAGTAAATAATGAATTTAAAAGTAGGTTTGAGTCTGACATACAATCAAGACATATGTGTTAAAATAAATCCTAACAAAGCAAGCCTGTCCTAATGGAATGGATGAAAAGGATTCAATGACTTGGGACACTCTTGCTTACTGTCATAGGTTATTGCTGTTTGGTTTCAGACCCAAGGACAAGGGACTGAAGGGTATATTTTACATACCAAAGCAGACCTGGCCTCCAGGTTCTCTCAGTATTCCTCAGTGCCTACCTAGCATAAGCTCCCCCAAACCGGGAACTTTCCAGCCATTAGGTGGGCTGCCTTTCTCCTCAGAGCCCAGACTTTTGTGTATTCTCTCTCTCTCTCTCTCTCTCTCTCTCTCTCTGTCTCTCTCTCTTCCTCCCTCCCTCTTTGTCTCTTTCCTCTTCTTTTCTTTTCTCTCTTTGCTTTACTATTCCGCCCCCCCCCATGGTCCTCTTCTGGCCTCAGTCCTTGGGACTGCTTCCCAATAAACCTGCATTTAATATAATCTAATCTGGTCTGACTTGGCTCATTTTATCAGCAGAGAAATAACTTAGCATATACAAGCAGTGTATTTTCAAAATTCAATTTGGGAAAAATCCCTTTCCACTTAAAACCTACCCATAAAATGATTTCTTCTCAGAAAATCTGTCTGCGATCATAGACAGCACTTCTTCATTTATCAATTTTAGGAGCATGAGCTTCTTTGTAGATGCTTTCTGATAAGTCTTTTCAAATGCGATTAATAATAGGTTTAAAAATTTTTGTGAATGTTTTCAAGAAGCCTATGTGTAATAAATATATAATAGGTAATATATATTTTCTTGATAAAATATATAATTATTGATATATTATGTAATATATTGCATACTTTATATATTATATATATTATGTATATATATGATTTCTTGGGAAAAATATATATGCATTTCAAGAAACTATGAGTGTAGCTTCAAATCCTTTTCGTTCCAACACAACTCACTTCCCCATGACATCATCATCAAGTTAAGTTGAATTTTCACTCGTGCTGGGCATGCCAGTGAGGAATGCAGTTGGAGTGTGTGCACACAGGGAGAATGTTCTTTTCTCTCTTGGCTGGGCTTCTGGAGTTGCTTTTAATCAGCTGGTCCAGACTTAGATGGTACAGACAAAACTGAGAAGAACAGCAGATTCACCAATGTTTTCCCCTCTGTTTAAAGAGTTGTCATATGAAAGGATGGATAACTTAAAAACGAAAACAAAAACAAAAACAAAAAACAAAGAAATAGCTTCTTGCCTTATCTAGGGGAATTAATTTTGCCCATGCTAATCCCCCACACTCTCCTTTCTCAGTAACTTCTCTTCAAATAAGGTCTTAATAAGGAGCCAATCAGAACCATTTCACTGCTCCGAGAGGCCTAATCTCTTGTCTGGCCCTAATCTCTTTGGCCCATTACTGTTTCCATGGTTA
Organism: Mastomys coucha; assembly: GCF_008632895.1. Lineage (NCBI taxonomy): Eukaryota > Metazoa > Chordata > Mammalia > Rodentia > Muridae > Mastomys > Mastomys coucha. The sequence goes on from NW_022196895.1 coordinate 67,474,869, forward strand.
CAGCTTCTTTATCTGTTGTCATAGAGAAGAACTGAATTTGCCTTACTCTAACAACATCGTCTTTCTCTTTTAGGAACACTTAAAAAAAAAGATTAGCAAAATTCAAGTGGTTAAGATGATTTCTGAAGTTAATTAGAAATTTAAAAATAATGCTTTTAGTATAAAAAAAATATAAGATTTTTATGTTCAAAACATTAGTATGCTATGGAGTTAAATTTTATATAAAATCACAGTCTTTTGAGGTTCCAGATCTATTTTTCATTGACAAATTAAATACACAGTGTTTGGAGACATTTTATTTTGTTCTGAGCACATTAATAGCATGCTACTTTCAACTTGTTCAAGAGAAAGAAAAGATAAAATAAATTCCTAAAATCAAAGATATTTATATTATACTTCAAGCATTCAGATTAATTGCTCTGTGTCATTTTCATGTTATTAACTGTATGTGATAACTATATCTACCAGTCAACTATCTGTTTCATTAGCTATTGAGCTACATGATACATAAAATAATACATATGGGTATTTTTAGTGAAGTAAGAGGGAGATTCCATTATTGTAAGAAAAATTTTTTGAACATTTTATCTCCTTCTTTTTCTGTTGTCATCTTAACAATGGACCCTAGCCTGTTTTGTCTAATTGGGGAAATAGATAAAACTTAAATGTTCACAGTTCATAAAGAAGTTTCTAAATTTGTACACAGAAAAGTTTGTCTGTGTGATTTCAAAAATTGAAAAACATAATTTGCTTTCTAACCTGTTTCCAGAGTTCAAAGAACAGTGCCATTTTATATAGCCCATTAGGAATTTTGAAAAAAGAAAGAAAGAAATAGTGTGTTAAATAATGTTCCTTTTAAATAAGTGAGGTAAAAGCTAATGTGCTTCACAATATCTCATTAAATATTAATCGAGTAGCTGAGGAAATGGTTCAGTGGGTAAAGCAACTGCTGTGTAAGCATGGGGCAATGTCTGCATTCCCAGCACCCACTTATAAATCTGGGCAAGCCTATATTGTCCAGCCACTGGCAGAAGCATATGGCTCCTCAGAGCTTTTTGCTCAACTGAGTCGGCTAGTCAATTGCTGTGTTCTTTGTATAGTGAAGGGCCCAGCATGATAACCTAACCCATGTAGACAACATCTAAGGGCACATTGCAACAGTCAGCATTCTCATTTCCTTTGACATTTTTAAAACTTTTATTTTGAGAAGATTCACGCTCGTCTTTTCTTCTGCTTTATAAGGCACACATTAAATACTTGTGTGTTATAGATTTTAATACATTTTAATAAAATTACATAATTTTCTTCTTCTTTCCATCCCCTATAGACCTCTCTTAAATTCATGATTTGTTTTTCTATTAATTATTAGAAAGTTATATTTATCTATATATCTATTTATTTATCTATCTAATCTATCACCTGTCTATTTATTCCTAAATACATAAATTCAACCTATTTCATCTGTATTAAATAACTTTTTGCATGTTTTCAGGACTGACCATCTGGCATTAGATAACCAGTAGGGATGCTCTTAATTTCTCCCACTCTCAGCACTAGCTTCCTGTAATTTTTTTTTGGTACAGTATAAATCCTGCACCTAATGTTCAAGGAACATTGTAGAAGAGAAGGCAGAAAGATTGTAAAGAGCCACAGGATCAGAAAGTTTGGTTTGATATTGTCTTGTGAAAACTGCAGAAGCTATAAGCATGATGTCTCAAAAGATGACTGCCTAAACATGACCTCAACACAGACACCTCTAGATGTGCTAATGTAGAAAGGAAATAGACCAGGAGGTCTTCTCCAAATTTTGACAATAGTTATCTTATTTTGTATATTTGAGAAAATATTTTCAGATGTGGATTTTCATCAAAGGGCAATAAAATATTTTGGGGACATATATTATATAATTTTAAGACAATAAGAGGTTTGATTAATTTCTTACAAGTTATTTCTATTCCAAATTTTTAGATAGACATTTTGGTATGTAAGTACATTTTCTCACAATAGTATGCATTATTGCCATAAAAGTGTCTATAGTTTATGCTTATTAGCCCATTCGATATTCATTGAAGAATCCTATGTGAATACTACTATGCTAAAGAAGACTAAAGAAGAAAAGTTGCTAGATAATTCTGTGGATAGATATCATACATAAGAACCTATAAACTCCTTTTCACCTCTACATTATACTGTTCACTTCAGCCCTGCTTTCTGTTCTTTTAGACATTATCATCCTATAAACAATCTGTAGATACTCCAAATATCTGAGAGTTAGACTTGAGGTATTTACAAAGGCCTCATCTACAGATTTTGTCTTTCTGCTTACTCTCAGTGTAGAAGAATTTTAATCCAGTAACATGGTTGGTCTGGCAAGGTATCACATCCAAAGATCTGTGTCTATGTGGTCCAGCTGGAATGACACACGTTTAAGGTTTCCGACTAAACACAGACATGTGCTTAGTCTTTAACCTTCTTCTTTAATCTTTAATCTCAATAAACTCTTTAATCTCAACCAAAGAAAGTAAAAAGAGTTTGTAGTAGGAAGCAGCTGTGTTTGAAATTGATGTCTAATGAGGGGAAGATAAAGTGATGAATTAGAGAAATATTTGACAGAGTGATTCAAGGATATGATACTCCAACTTTCAGTAAACATACAGGAAAGAAAGGAAACTTAAGAGAACAGAGAGAGAGAGAGGGAGAGAGAGAGAGAGAGAGAGAGAGAGAGAGAGAGAGAG
>NW_022196895.1:67477613-67495460 GCF_008632895.1 Mastomys coucha
GAGAGAGAGAGAGAGAGAGAGAGAGCTGGGGCAGTTTTACCGAGGTAGGTTGCAGGTGAAGACAGAATGATCTAGAGAAAGAGAAGGAGCCAGAAGATTAGCACCAACTGCCAAAGTTCGTTTGAGGCCAAACAGAGCAACTCGGTGAGAAGCCAGTTTGAATCCATCAGCTTGGAGAAGAGTTAGACCCAGAACAGCTGAGTTAAATAAGACAGGGTCTTGTATAATCCAGGTTGACCTGAAAGTTCCTTTGTAGCTCGGACTAGCCTCAAGCTAATAATCCTTGTGCCTCAGCCTCCCTAGTTCTAGGACTGCAGGTGTGTGCTAGCATGCTCTGCTTGGTTTAGGTCTGTTTAACTTATGATGAATGACCATTCTTAACAAAATAAATATTAAGTAATCAAAAAATAAAAGAACTTGAAAGGGTGAACTTACTCAACAGGAAGGATGCTTCCTGCTGAATTAGACAACTGTTGAACTAAATCATACAGGGAAACGATAATTTTCTACTCAGTAATTCATTCTGATTTTGCTTAGTTCCACAAGTCCCCATATGATGTTTTATATATGATTGCCTGAGCTAGAAATCCTTCTTGTACTTTATTGGTTTGACTGTCTTACCTCCTTCTGCATTTAGGTTGTATGTTTTTCCAATCAGCTATTAAGATTTTTAGATTTCTCTTTTTTTGGTTTTCATAGGACTATCATGAGATGAAGATCTATGTAAACACACCCTGAACTACCATGATATTTTTATTTAATTTTTATCTTATTTTATTTGATACCCTATGCCAAATTAGAATGTATGGTGAAGTAGTCTACTTTGTTTATTTACCACTTTTATCATTGAATGCAATTATTAATCATTTTCCAGACTTCCAGTATATTATTGGAAGTTGCACTAGTGAAAGACTCTGCTCATTTGTGAGATAACTTGACTTTATTTAGATTTCATTAAGCAGTGAGAGACCCAAGTTTTACTACAAGCTGTTTATGCCAATCATCATTAATCTGAAAACAACCTACAAATCCAATCCAAGCACTGAACCAAGAGAAATCACCAAGAAAATGCAGGGTTATAGTGAGAATGACTATTTTTCAATCAAATGGACAATGTGGGATATATTTCAACCTGTTCTGAAAAGTGATGATATATTCCAAGACACTTCAAAAGCATCATTATATGGTCATATTTTCTAAAGGATAAAATGCTTTCATGAAAAGGCATAGAAGGAGTGGGAGAATGTGGCTTGGGTTGATGTGTAAATCCAGAAAATGACCTGAGTGTTGACATAGGTATGTATTCCTAATCTTAGGGCTGATCTTCAAAGGACACTTCCAGAAGAAACTCTGATCCCCAAAAGAGTCCCTGTGATTATAAAGAAGGATAAGTTGGTGACAAACCAGGGAAGGATTTTCACATCCACAGCAGTAGCTACACTTTTAAATTTTGAGTTTTTATTACACAAAATGAGGAAGAAAATGAAGCTTGATTAACTGGCATACTAGTATATGCTTCTTCTTTTTTTTCCTTTTTTCCCTCAATTCTATGCATTTTAAGCCTAAAAACACTTAGGTATGCATTTAATAATTCTCCTATTTCTAAGGTGCTTATCTAGGAAGAATGCTTTTGAACAGTTTACTCTATATGCAACCAAAAAAATGCCAACAAGCATGGATAGGTTGTCAAAGATGTGTGTGTGTGTGTGTGTGTGTGTGTGTGTGTGTCTGTGTGTGTGTGTGGCATTTGTGCACGTGCTTTTATCTAGGAAACTTTAATGACAAATTGTAACAGCTGGCTCTTGCCTATAATGCTATGACTCAGGCCACTGTCTCTGTTCTCTCATTGTTACTTGCCACATATAAATTTTAATCTAGGTTTGGTAAGTGGTGCTGAGAAATGGATTATGAACACAATCTAAAGAAGCTGCCATACTATGTGTATCAACTAAAGGCTATTGCTATCTCTGCTTCTCTTTATATTTAAGAAGCATGCTTCTGGTGGAACCCTTGTAAGACGATGGTTGGTACGAAACCCAAGAACCCTATAGAAACATGAAAAGAATAAGTTGACCTCAATTTAATAGGTAAAATGGAGTATAGACAAGGGTTCTGCCATATATAAAGACAGTACTTAGTCACCTCAATATGCTTTTCTCTTTCATTTATCAGGTTGCAGAGCCAAGAAACACATGCTTAATATTTCATTTGTCCATATTATCATTACGCATATCTGTTTCTATGAGATTATTTTAGAAACAGTTTTTCTCTACACCCTTTCCATCTCTCACTACTCCTGATTTTCTGAAGATACCCTTAATCATGTCTTATCAATGCCTTTTTCTGTCATCTTTCCTCAGCCACAAGGTAGCCGAGCATCACAAACAAAATCCCTAGCACCTTCCATGTCCATTCTTTCCCTTGGGAGTTTGTATTGAATTTCAAGTCACTGTTTATCCTTTTCAATGCCCAGTGACCCTGAATGTGCCATTTCAGCAACCCTCTTTCATCAGAGCTTCTCTGGGGATAAAGACTGACAAGCCGTGACAGGTCCCCTCCCCTCCCTCATGTGTATTTTTTCATCTAGCATCTCACGCAGCCATATGGTGTTTTGTGACCAGCTGCCTTGTGATCCTGTTCTCTGTCCATGATGAACATCTAAACACATAACAGGATATATCAGCATGGCTATCGCTGACAAGCAGTGTTCTCATATACTTTTTTCCTGTGGGGGGAGGATGGGAGATGAGACAGTATTAAAGCGAAATACTGGACACTTCCTGTTACTAACTAAAAAGACAGACAGACAGGCAGACATGAAGGAAGGAAGGAAGGAAAGAAGGATGGAAAGAAGAAAAGAAAGAAGGAAGGAAACAAGGAAGGAAAAAAGGAAGGAAAAAGGGAAGGAAAGAAGAGATGGTATTGGTTCTAGAAACTGTACTGTGTTAAGCAACTAGAAATACCAATGAAAGTTCTTTTAAAAGCGAATGGAAGAAATTTAAGCAATAGCAGCCCAAAGCTTAACCACTCCCTGGCAGCACTCTGAATAAATACCTTTAAGAACCACTTTAACTATTTTAGTATCCTAAGAAACTAAAAAGAAAAAATACGCTTCAATCATGTTTGATAGCTCAGAGAAATCTGCTAATGGAACATTCCCAACTTTGCCAAGAGGTTTTTGTTTTAGTTTAAAATAATTTATTTAAGAGTATGCTGAAGCTCGAGTTGGAAATGGGGATGTTTTTCACTTTCTCTGAGAACCACCTAGGAGGGCAGGCTGACTGAACAGTGTGTTTGTGTTGGACAAAATGGTGCTGGGTACATGTGTCAGCAGAGCCCACCCAGAATGCAATGGTGCAGCAGAGCATGGAGATTCAGGGAGCATCGGGGTGCATTGTGATACTCCTCCATAAATTTTGTAACCACTGGAGCAAATTAGAGAGAAGTAAAAGTCAAATCAGTAAACAAATATACCATTCCAATTAAAGGGAGTTTTAAAACTTTTTATTTAAATGTTTATCAGTATATATGAAATATAGATAGAAAGGAAGTCTATTAGGATATTTTCATACATCTGCATAGTAATGTTCATACCCTCTGCTATCCTGTTTTCTTCCCCATCTCACTCCTGTTAAAACCTTATCTTTCATCTGTATGTGACAAAGAGTTAATGCATTTTCTTCAGATTTCACAGTAATATGTACTTTCTCTCTTTCTCTCTTTCTCTCTCTCTCTCTCTCTCTCTCTCTCTCTCTCTCTCTGTGTGTGTGTGTGTGTGTGTGTGTGTGTGTGTGTGTGTGTGTGTCTGACTGTCTTTGAGACAAGGTCTCAAACTGAAGTCCACTTGTCGTGGAACTCACTGTACACTCTGAGATGAGCTGGGATTTTGGCACTTCTGCCTCAGGCTCCAGAATACAGAAATTACAGGCACAGAACACCATGTCGGGTGTGGTGGTTTGAATATGCTTAGCCCAGGAAGTAGCACTATTTGGAGATGTGGCCTTGTTGGAGTAGGCGTTGCCTTGCTGACGGAAGTATGTCACTATGGGTGATGGCATTAAGACCCATTTCCTAGCTACTTGGAAGCCAGTCTTCTCTTAGCTGCCTTCTCAACAAGATGTAGAAGAACCCTTAGCCCCTCCCTTGCCGTGCCTTCCTGGACACTGCCATGCTCCTGTCTTGATGATAATGGACTGAACCTCTGAACCTATAAGCCAGACCCAACTAAAAATTGTCCTTTATAAGATTTGCCTTGGTCATGGTGTCTCTCACAGCAGGAAAACCCTAAGGTATCCAGTTTCGATTAAGATTATGCAAGTAGGGGGCTGGTGAGATGGCTCAGTGGGGAAGAGCACTGACTGCTCTTCGGAAGGTCATGAGTTCAAATCCCAGCAACCACATGGTGGCTCACAACCACCTCTAATGAGATCTGACGCCCTCTTCTGGTGCATCTGAAGACAGCTACAGTATACTTACATTTACATATAATAAATAAATAAATCTTCAAAAAAAATAAACACTATACACCAGAGGTAACATTTAAAAAAAAAAGATTATGCAAGTAGAATCATATGACACTGCTAGATTTGATGCACCACAGGACAGTGGTGAGGAAATGCATATGAAGCATGAATTGCTGTTTAGAATTTTGGTTTTGGTGTATTGTTATTCTATATGAGACAGAAACAGGTAGACTGATGTACCAGTCTCTCTTCTAAAAAGCAGGGTTCTGTGCCAGTGGTGCCTAAAACCTCAACTGATTGATCAATTATGCAAATTTATCCTTTCCCTTTTCAACAAGACAAAGTGAGGAAAATGACAGAAAAATTGTAAAGAATATATATATATAATATATATATATACATATATATAATATAATAAAAATAAATTAAATAAAATGACTCTGGTCAGAGAAACAAGTAGGCTAACTGCAGATCTTTGCTTCTCTGACCCCAGCTGGTATAGATCAATGCAAGTCCTGCACATGCTGCCTGTGTGTCTGAGTTCACATGTGTATTGATCTTGTTGATTTAGAGGACTTCGTTAACTAAATCTGAACTCAGGTATTTCCCTACTAAATACAGCCAGGACTCCACAGAGAACACAGTGTGACCTTTAAGGAAATACATTTAGGAGTAACCAGAAAATAAAACAAATGAAGCAGGTGAATCAGAGTGAGCGTCTAACATCAGCTGTGTCATATTTAATATGTGTAAATTCTCTACTCCTCTATCTAATTCTCTCAGATGCTGGAAATGGATGAGAAGTCAGTGCACTATTAAGAATTTTAGTTTTGTACTACTGCACAATTAACTTGTGCTCTCTAAAACACTGGCATATTCAGTCTTGTCCAGGTCCATGGTCAAAGCATCTGAAGATGTTCTATGGTATCTCCAATCCCTGGGATTATATGAAGAGATGGAAATTTGCCTTATGATATTTTATCCAAGAGCCTTACACTGGAGTCTCAGTGTTGGAAACAGAAAAACAAACAAACAAACAAACAAACAAACAAAATCTTGAACCAAATTCAGGTTCAATTCAGATTCAAAGAGTCTACAAGAACACTGCCAATACTCATGTACATGGTCAAAATAAATAGGGAGAGACAGGGAATGTTGCAAGAAATGGAGAGTAGGTACATGTGACTAAATGCAAGGATGTACCCAAGATTGGAATCTCAGAGTGAAAGATAGTAATACAGCAAAACCTGGTAAAAGTTGACTATAGAATATAGAAGATGGCCTGCTTTATATCACCAATATTACCAATACTGACTTCTCAGTTTTAACAGATTTCTGTGATGATGTGAAATGTTGACAATAGAAAAATATCAGGAGTTTATACAGAAGTTGTCATATATTAAACATCTATCCTGTAACTCTAAAGGAGTTCTGTGATATGAGGATAAAGGAAAATTCTACCACTCTGGGGTAGCTGAATATGTTCCCTAATGCTTGCAGCTTGTGTTTTACTTTTAAATGCACAGGACTAACCCTGAAGGTGCAGAAAATGCTCAAACATTAGCAGTGTTTCATTTTATTTTGTGTGAAAAGTAGAAAAGAAACAAATACAATTGAAAAATCCATAAGGATACAGTGTTATTTCTGGATTCCAGCTAGCTCATCTACCTAGCAAAAGGAACAGATAAATCCTGGAGAGCTGGAAAGGAAGCTGGAGAGGAAGCTGCTTCCAAATGGAGGCCAAAGAGATAAAGCACAGAAATGATGCCATCAGTCTGAGAACTGTCATCCTCTCTCAGCATCCTGGACTCACAGTGAGGCTTCTATTTCACTTGGCATCAGTCTGGCTGTGTGCCTACTTTGTTTTTCATTTCAATGAATAAGTTGCTGGATTCCATCTAGATCCCCATTTTACATATTTTTGGCTTTAGTTGTGAGTAAAAAATAATAAATAAATAAGACAGACTGCAGAGTAAATCAGTTATGTTTTAAGTTTGTTCGTGAATTCCAGAGCTTGTAGACATTGTAAGGATGACTGGGAGAGATGGGAAACTGGGATAAGGAATCAACACTATGGTTTAATCTTAGGTGGTTGGATATTCTACAGCCTTCCCTGAGAAAGACTGGAAACCTTATAAAGAATGAAATGCAGCCGGCTTGGGCAGATTTCTGAGTTCAAGGCCAGCCTGGTCTACATAGTGAATTCCAGGACAGCCAGGGCTACACAGAGAAACCCTGTCTCGAAAACCCAAGAGAAAAAAATAAAAAAAAAAGAAAGAAAAACATTCGGGCAGTGGTGGTGTATGCCTTTAATCTCAGCACCTGGAAAGCAGACACAGGTGAATTTCTGAGTTCGAGAAATTCTACAAAGTGAGTTCCAGAACATCCTGTGCTACACAGAAAAACCCTGTCTCAAAAACAAAGCAAAACAAAACAAAAGAATGAATGAATGAAAAGCAAAAGAAGGATATATTTTGCTGTAATAAATCATAACTAAAGATGGGGAATTTCCTTTGTCTAAACACACATTTGTGAGGATGAAGGTAGAAATGAAGGCAGGACAAATCACTCAAGGAATCTAGAAGACGAAGATCAGAGATTGTAGAAAGGAAGATTCGTATTTCAATGGCTCAGATGGAAATACTAGGCAGCAAGCCCATAAAATCAAGACAGTTAGAATAGGGTTTCCAAATTTAAAACTTCATATGTTACAGCTCATTCCTCATGCTAATGCATTAAAAGAAAAATTGTGAACCAGAATCATCTAGTTCTGGCTAGTATTTGTTGCTTTTGTTTTGAGGGAGGGTCTCATCTGTATGACGAACTCTAATTTAAACTCCTTAGATAAATTCCGGATCTGCTTGTCTCTGCCTCCAGTGTGCTGCAATGGTAGGAATATACCATTATGGTCAGCTAAACTGGGAGACAGTTTTTGATTGTCTGTTTGTTCATTTGTTTTGGATACTTGGAAATTGAACTCAATGCCTTGTGCTTTCTAGGCAGTTAATCCAGGAAGTATACTATGCTCCTGGCTCAGATTTTCAGATAACATGATACAGCTTTCATGTGGATATTTATGATTCTGTATGATTTGCGAAGAATATTCTGTCCAGCTTTTTTGCTCTCAGAACTCTTACACATCTCTGTCTTTTAAGAGTTACCTTAAATAATTATGAATTTCTCTCTTTGTGTGCACTAAATCAGAGACAGTGGAAATTATTTTACGGAATGAATAAATCACCAAGTGTTTGATGATTTACCACTTCCTGTATGAAACCCAAAAGGCAAAACCACTAGGGACTTTGAGCATCATTTATGTTTCTGATAACCATGTCTGAAGGAAAGATGAGCACCTCAATAAGCCAAGTGTCTGCAAGAATCTGATTGGAAAGAAGCTTACCAGGTTCAAGCTGTAGAAAGAGTTTCACTGGTCCTAATGGCACCAATTCCATATTTGGGAATATGTATTAAAAGTTTTATAACTTACACAAATAATTCATTAGAAAAGACCATGTACTATTCTATTTTTCTCTGGATTTTTTTTTGTTTGTTTTTTGTTTTGTTTTGTTTTGTTTTGGTTTGGTTTGTTTTGGTTTGGTTTGGTTTGGTTTTTCGAGACAAGGTTTCTCTGTGTAGCCCTGGCTGTCCTGGAACTTACTCTGTAGACTAGGCTGGCCTTGAACTCATAAATCCTCCTGCTTCTGCCTCCCAAGTGCTGGGATTAAAGGCATGTACCACCACCACCCGGCATTCTCTAGATATTTTATGTGCTGTGTAATATATTCTCACATAAAACCTTCTAAGTTCTGAGTGGACCCTTGAGGTACAAAAGATTCATTGACTGAATCAATGGTTACTTACTAAGTCCTTTTGATTTTTATATATCTTATTTAAATTCTCTTTCTGGGGCCAAAGATCACATATTTCACAGAGTGACAGTCTCTATTGTTACCTCTAGTATACAGTAGTCTCTGTAAATTCTATTTTCACTTCTTCATTGTGTTAGCATATTTCAATATAGATAGCCACTTGTCTCTTTTTTGTTTTGTTTTATAAAGAAAACTTAGTGGTCCAGATTTTAACTATAAATAGGCTTTAGAACTTTCATAGTGATAAGGAGAAAAAAATCAAACTGCCAAATCCTGTCTTACAGCCTCAGTATGTTAATGAAGTTCCGAAAAAAATGAAGTTCTGTAGATTTAGTGGGCATTTGGTGTTTATTTAAGGCTGTAGTTCTCAACTTTCTTAATGTTCGGACCCTTGAATACAGTTCATTATGTTGTGGTGACCCCCAACCATAAGGTTATTTTGTTGCTTCTTCTCAACTTTAATTTTACTACTGTTATGAACTGCATCTAGGTATCAAATATATAGGATACTGAATATGAGACCCATCAATGAGTCGGAATCCATAGGTTGAGAACAACTGATTTAAGATGTTCAGAGGGTTTCAAGTTGAAGGCCTTCAGGTAGAGCCTGAGACATTTAGTGAGTCTCTGATTCAAAATAAACGTCCAACAATGGCTGGAGATACAGTCTGATCTAGAGCAAAGGTAGGCCCAGGGCTTAATCTCCTGTGTAACAGAGAAGAAATAAAGAGGAAGTCTCTTCCAATAGTTCTAGACATCTACCATCTAGTCTTATTCTCAGTTTCTGCTCATAATGATGTTTTCCATATGGAAGCATCACTCTAGAATATGGCAAGCTACTTTCTGTGAAAGAATTCATTTTCACCTCTACCAAATTAATCTGAGTAAAGACTGAGCTATGTGGATAAACGCTTTTTAATTTGGATTATAACATATGGCTTTCTAATACATATTTTAAAACTCAGCAAATCTGTTTCAACCAGATTGGAGTAATTTTATTTATAGAAAGACTCTTCAAAGAGTAAGAAGAACACAATGTTACAGTCTCCTTTATTCATATGATTACATTTTCTCATCTCAGAATAAGAGCTTCCTTTAGACAATTACATAGACACCAATATATACATTCATCTAAACATCTAATGAGTTATCTATTGAAAATACCAATACTAAATATCTTCTGCATATAAAGCACTTTTGTAGGAAACTGTAGTGTAATCAAGGCAGACCTGTATTCTGGTCTGCCATACCCTCTTTATTTCATCCTTTAGATTCAATTAGGTATGCATATTAGAAGTTAATGAAGCAATTGCCTAAATGCCATGATTCAGATACCTGTGTCTTCTAAAGCCTTATGTACTGAAATCTCATGCTCATTATAATGCTGTGGAACCAATAAGAGATAACGCTGCTGAGAGAGAACTAGGTTATGGGGCTCTTTCCCCAGAATGAATTAATGTCACTCAATATCTCTGAGTCCACTAGTTCTCAGGAGAGCACATTTCTATAAGCAAAGCCACTCCACTGAGTATGGCTGCTTCAGAACACAGATTTTGAACCAGAACTTTTCATTTGCTTTTCTGCATTGCATTGTGGCTCAGCAGGAAGGGAGACCTAAATATTATTCAGCTTGGACCCTCTAGTCATGATGATCATGAGCCAAATAAAAGTAATTCTCTACTCAGCACAGAGTGGTTTCCTTTAGCAGGGACAAGAGACTAAGTCAGTGAGTAAATGGTGATCAAAACGAATATGTCTGATCCAGAGGATAAAGACAGGGCACAAAGGGGAGAAGAGCCCAGCACAGTGCTGTACTCGAGTATATCATACAGGGTCCAATGACTTTGTCACAGATGTATCAGCTACCCTCAAAGCAGTCACTTCATCTCTCTGTTTTTCAGTTCTGCCTATAAGTGGTGATGATCGCAGCAGTGCCCAGTACCTGGGAAAACTTTAAGCATCAACTGAAACAAATTGATGTACAGTGTGTAATTGACAAAGAGCATAGATGTGTAGATGAAAAAGGACTCTGAAGCCTCCCTTGAACGTAGAACAAAAGTTGAACTCCTGGCTCTGCTTTCACCGGTGAATGGTCATGGCAAATGCTTCAGTTTTTCTCTATATTGATTTCCTCTGTTTGGCACAACAGAGAAAATAACTACGAATTCATCTTTTCATTAACATAAACGAAGCTGAAGAACTAGCCTGGGGGAACTTGGATAGATATAGCACACTCTACTATTTTCCCAGGTGAGATTCTAACTCACTGGAAACAGTGCAGGTTAGAAAAGAAGATATGAACATTGGCCAACACAAAGCAATAATATCACCACTTTTTGAGTCATTCCTATGCATTAGGCACTTCATGAGTCAATCTGTATTTTAGGAGGGTTTGGGTAACTCAGACATGCACCCAAGTTCTCAAAGAGGGAGAAATCATCTACAGATCTGCACTCTTGGGCGCATTGGTACTCAGTGTAGATCATATAAGCACATGGGGGTATTATGAACAACGTCTATTGCATGTTTCTGTAGCTGTCTTCCTCATATTAGAAAATGAATATTAAGTGCTTAGTGTTAGAGAGTTGACATGAAAAAATATATTAGGCAGAAAGAAAAAGAGCTAGAATTATTAAAAGTCATATTTCTCAGGTTGAAATTATGGATACATTTGCAGTATTTAGTAGCTTGTCAGAGTGGCAGTCTTATTTTGCTGTAAACCCACAGGCATATCGTTAGTGTCATCTATGAAATATTCACTAATTCAATGGCAGGATTGTAAATTGTCCTGATTCTAGAAGGTATAGAGCCACCTGTTATTTTGAAAAACTGAACACCATGTATTTAGAGGATGATGAAATTAAGGAAGCTACCATGGTATGAATCACAGATGCTAATTTGCTGGCATAAATGTAGAATGATATATTGTTCAATCCTGGCAATTATGTCAGAAATCAGTCTATAGTAATTCATTAACACCATTTCTTCAGCAAAAGTGGAGGGGTCTGACATCTGTAGTGAATATTATGATCTATGCTGTTTAATATTATGTTTTTTGATGTTATGAACAGTAGGCATCCATAAGATAATTTCAATAGCTAATTATTAAAATACTCAGGTTTCCCATTCAGCTACTGTTCAAGAATGTGGATTCATCTTGTAAATTACAGGTCTTATTTTCCTGATGAAGAGGATAGAAAGTGACAAGTTTATAGAGAGGTGAGTTAACTCCTTCATGGCCTGGTCCACTGAGTACTGGCAAACAGACTGAAGAGTTGTTATGATGCTGAGATTTTGCCTAAAGCCAAATGTATGCAAATCAAGCACATTTTTAAAGTAATACTTTTCCTATTTATCTAAAACAGAGTTATTATACTCTTTTTGTTTGTAGATATTCTTTTATGTCTACTAGATTGTTTCTTTGTGAAGATGTCATCATGGAATCATGTGTTGCACAGTGTATCATGAAATAGTTGTGGATATTCCCTAAAGTGTTCCAAGTGACCTCATTTCATCTGAGCAGGGTTGAACATGCAGTAAGAAATATAGCACAAAATTATACCTATTACCTGTTGAAGTTATATAACATGCAAATGATAATGGAATGGTCACTCTTTGATTAAGTAACCTGTAATAAAGCTATGCTTCTGTGAATTGAAAACAAAAGTCTCCCATTCACTTTCAGAAAGGAAAATCTATGATGTAGACAACTGAGAGACTGCCCCCTCAGTTTGAGAACTGGAAGTGAGCTCTGAGGTCAGGAAACAGTCAGCAAGAAACTCGATGCTTCTGATTTACAGCCACATGACCTACGTGAACCTGTCTATACAGGTGAACTAGGAAATAGATCTGTCCTTATTAGATGATGATGAGACTTCAACTTTAATGCTCACATGGATTTAATCCTACTGAGGCTCTGAAGCACAGAACTATGCAAAGTTTAAATCACACATCTGAGAGTAAAGATATGAAATAATCAAGTTAGTGGTTATACAGCGATCTGTGGCTACATACTTACACACACACACACACACACACACACACACACACACATATACATACATATATACATATATATATGTATGTGTATGTATATATGTATGTATATATGGCACACTGTTCTTAGGAGACTGGAGCTCATTGAGAGCTTTACTAGGGCAAACTGGCTTTGTCTTTAGAACAGCCACTCAGAGCTTGGTTATTCAGTATATGTCATAAATATCAACTCCACTTATTTTGGACATACATCCTGAATAGTATGAGGAGTTTTTTCATAAGTGAGAATTGGTAAATACTAGGAGCCTGGGAAGCTAAATTTTGTTTAAACTCTGACACTTGAATTATAGCAATTATATACAGGTGTTTCTGCTCTGCAAACTATACCCATTAGAAATATACAATGTGGAGGAAGCTCCACTCCAAGGTGTTCTAACACACCCAGGATCAGAGGTGAGGAAGACACAACACCTGTTCCAACACCAGGAGTAACTGGGACCAGCAGGACCCAGGTACACAGGAACTCCACCAGCCCAGTGACTCAGGTTCCTTCCTGTCTGTCTGGGCCAGCTGGTGGCCTGTGCAGACCTTGGGCTCAAAGTCTGCAGCCAGTCCCACAACACACAGAGGAAGCTCCACTCCCAGGCCCACTAACAAGTCCAGGATCATAGGATCCAAGAATCACAGGATCACAGAGACAGCTTGACTCTGAGGAGTTCTGACACAACCAGGATCACAGGAAGGACTGACTCCAGTCAGATTTAGCAATGGCATGTAGCACTAGAGATAACCAGATGGTGCCAGGCAAGCATAAGAATATAAACCAAAGTTACTTAGCACAATTAGAACCCAATTCTCTCACCATAGCAAGTCCTGGACACACCATCACACTGGAAAAGCAAGATTAAGATATAAAATTACTTCTCATGATGATGAATCAGGACTTTAAGGAAAACATAAATAGCACCCTCAAAGAAATACAGGAGAACACAGGTAAACAGCTAGAAGCCCTTAAAGAGGAAACACAAAAACCCCTTAAAGAACTATAGGAAAATATAATATAATCAAACAGGTAAAGGAAATGAACAAAACCACCCAGAATCTCTAAAAATGGAAATAGAAACAATAAAGAAATCAGAAAGAGCAACAACCTTGGATATAGAAAACCTAGAGAGATAGAAATGAGAATCTCAGGGGCAGAAGATACCATGGAAAACATTGACTCAACAGCCAAAGAAAATGCAAAAAGCAAAAAGCTCCTAACCCAGAACATCCAGGAAATCCAGGACGCAATGAGAACACCAAACCTAAAGATAATAGGTATAGAGGAGAGTGAAGCCTCCCTATGTAATGGGCCAGTAAATATCTTCAACAAAATTATAGAAAAAACTTCCCTAACCAAATGAAAGATATGTCCATGAATATACAAGAAGCCTACAGAACTCTAAATAGACTAGAGCAGAAAAGAAATTCCTCCCATCATATAATAATCAAAACACCAAATGCACTAAAGAAAGAATTTTAAAAGCAGTAAAGGAAAAAGGTCAAGTAACATGTAAAGGTAGGCCTATGAGAATTACACCAGACTTCTCACCAGAGACTATGAAAGCTAGAAGATCCTAGGTAGATGTCAGATAGACCCTATGAGAACACAAATGCCATTCCAGGCTACTATACCCAGCAAAACTCTCAATTACCATAGATGGAGAAAACAAGATATTCCATGACAAAACAAAATTGACACAATACCTTTCTACAAATCCAGCCCTACAAAGGATAGTAGATGGAAAACCCCAACTTAAGTAGCAAAACTACACCTAAGAAGAAGCAAGAAATTAATCTTTCAACAAACCCATACAAACCTCATTCAACCTCTTATAACAAAGACAACAGGAAGTAACAATTACTTTTTCTTAATATCTTAATATGAAAATCAATATTACTAACATATCCTAAACAATTGGCATCCAAAAATATGAGGAATTAGAAATTTGTTGACAGTCATCCAATGGTCTCTCTAGTTTGGTAATTGGAGGAATAGGTCCAATATTGTACAATCCATATACACTTTCTGCTTGTTTGTATGTGACAGTGTCTTGCTATTTACAACATAATGGTCTTGAAATCTTGCTTCTCTCCTATCTCAGCCTCTCTACTAGTAGTATTGTTTATTTCATGTTTTTACACTAAACTATGTTTTCAGAATAGCTTACATTTTTCAAAAGTATTTATACCACCAAAAGAAACTTAGAAAATTAACTTGGGAGGTTGCTTGTAAGAGAACAACAAAGAGTGCTTTGAATTCTTTTCTTGACGTTCGCAACTATTCTATCAAGTTTAAAGAAGAGGACTTTATAAGTCACTCTTTCTCTGAGATAAATGCTTTTCCAAATTATCACAGCCAATGAACCAGATTCTTACCCTCACCTAATGTCTGTGCTACCCTCCAAGCAGAACCATTGTTCATTGAAACAGTTGATGAATGACTTTATGGATAGACCATCTTAATACACACACCATTTCTTAAATGAATGTAACTTGTTCTCTGTGGGCTGAGAATAAAGTCACTCATTCAAGTCAAATACCTTTGACCATAGCAGGAAGTCTGTATCCAAAAACTGTGCCTACAATTCATTCCTTGGTGCAGCAGAACTGTCAACTCTTGGCTTAGCTAAGATGGAGGTAAAATCCTTTGGTGATGTGAGGGTCATTGAAGTACAGCCTTATTACAATGAAATCTAATATCTAAAAATTTTTCTTATTTTGGATTGTACCACAGTAAGAACCAAGATTTTAAGCTCTACTAAATACAAAACAAACAAACAAACAAATGACTTTTATATATTTATGTTCATTTAAGAAAATACTAGTATTGATGTATTATTTTAAAATATACTGTTAATATGTTTGGAGTTATTTAAAATTTATATTGAGAAAAACATGTATTTTCAATATTGCTGTAGACAAGCATCCACATAAGACTGTTAAATTGATTATTATTTATATCAAACAATTTTTATAATACTCATTTTTATTGTTACAATATTTTATAAATTTTAAAGAACATGACAAAAAAGGTATTGTAGGTATTTAAGAGCAGTCTCTGGGAGGAGTTGGGGTACAAAAGGAGTACACGAATGTGATTTAATTCTATTTACTTAAAATATGTTTTTAAATGTTAACAAATTCAAATACTTTGAAATCATGTATCTTTTCTCATCATAATGCAATAGGACTTAAGTCAATAAAAAAAGAAATATACAATGTGATAAATTCTGATAGATATATAAACCCCTCTGTCGCTCTATCATCCATATATTATCCCTCTTGGAATTTTCTATTCCATCCTTCCTGCCACCTAACTCCAGTCAGTCTGAGATTTGCTTCTGCTTCTCATAGGTTCGGTTTGTGTTGCTTAGAAATTTTTTTTTTCTTATATAAGAAAACATTTAATTGGAGCTGGTTTACAGTTTCAGAGATTAGTCTATTATTATCGCAGGAAGCGTGGTGGCATACAGGCAGACATGGTACTGGAGAGGTAGTTGAGAGTTCTACATCAGGATGTAGGCAACAGGAAGAGAGAGAGACTGCCTAAGGCGCCAGCATTTTAAACCACAAAGCCCAGTTCCAGTAACAGACATCCTTCAAAAAGGCCACACCCACTCTAAGAAGACCACACCTCCTAATAGTGCCACTTCCTATGAGCCTCCCTATGAGCCTATAGGAGCCATTTTCATTCAAACCACCACAGATACAAACTAGTTGATAGTAGCTAAGCTAGGCTGAAGCATACAGATTGGTCTGAAGGTTACTTTCCACACTCAGCATATTACAGGTACTCTGATTACCTTGTGAGCCTGAAAAGGTAGCACAAGAAAAGCTGAGTCTTTGGAAAGCTCGTCCTTAAGCACTGGTAGTAAGTGGTCAACAGGCAGGGGCTAGCATTTTCCACAGTGGCATAGCCACAGACCATCTGTCTCTTCTCTAATTCATAAACTCCCACCTAAGTTTATATCAGCAATTCTGTGTAAACTCACTTGGTCCCTACACAAAAATAATTCATGAAAGTAAGGAGGGGGCCTTGTTGGAAAGAAGAAGTGTTTAAGAAGGGGAATGAGTAGGTGATAAAGAGCAAGCAATAATGACATCTACTAAATTACAAATGTGT
Organism: Mastomys coucha; assembly: GCF_008632895.1. Taxonomy (NCBI): domain Eukaryota; kingdom Metazoa; phylum Chordata; class Mammalia; order Rodentia; family Muridae; genus Mastomys; species Mastomys coucha. The sequence continues at coordinate 67,494,110 of NW_022196895.1, forward strand.
ATGAAATAGTCAAACAGTAAAATTATTACAATGAAATACCCCCAACTTTTTGACAATCATCCTGAATGTGATTTTTTGTTTGAGCTTGGAAGGCAAAGTGGGGTCTGTTTACCACTTGGATAGGAGAAACTACTTATTGTATAACAAACACTACTTATAGTTTATAATAATGCATTCTGTTCCTTCTCTGCTCACATATATATGGCCAGCTTTATGTTATAGGGACTTTATGAGTATGTGTGTATGTGTGTGTGTGTGTGTGTGTGTGTGTGTGTGTGTGTGTATGTGTGTATGCTAGATTATTCTCCTTCAGAATTTCTTAAAATTGACAGAATTGCACCTTTCTGTTGAGTGAATCCTGAAAATCTGTGTTCCAAATTCCAACACTTCCATTTCACCAAGACTGTATGTGAAGAAGACTCATGCTCATCAGGTACTTGCAGTTTGATGCATGCATGAGGGGGAAAGAGAGACAGAGAGAGAGAGAGAGAGAGAGAGAGAGAGAGAGAGAGAGAGAGAGAGAGAGAGAGAGAGAGACAGAGACAGAGACAGAGAGACAGAGACAGAGAGACAGAGAGACACAGAGAGACAGAGAGACAGAGACAGACAGAGACAGAGGCAGAGACAGATAAATTTAGAACACAGCTTAAAGGTCAAGCAGAACACACACACACATATATAATATAAATTTCAGTGTATGCAGCTACAGCATTGTTTGTATACATCTACCTATAATATGAACATACACCTTTACTTTTCTTTTTGAAGTAAATCAAGTAACTGGTCATGCTTGTAAGTTAAAACCCAAAGGGAATGCAGTCATAATGGCTGCATGCATTTATACAGTAAATGGATTTCAGTCATTAACTAACATCATCTACTAAAAAAAAAAAAAATCAATAAGGAAAAAATAGGCATGCTCACTTTTCTATGTCATCAACACTGCAATGCTCACTATGCCTGTGCCTTAGCATTAGGACAACCCGTGTGTCACAGCTAGGATGACACCTGTCATAACCAATTAGTTAAATAGAATACATGGTACAAAACATGACTTGTAGATTGAGAGCAGTTCTCACGCTTACAAGTGCTCCCTGGGGAAATGAAGCTGTGCTCTTCCTCTCTACCACTTCTGAATGGCAGAGCACCATTACTTCCCAAGCAATGAAAACAAATAAATGCAAGTGAAAGACTTGGTATGATGGTGGAGAAAAACAAGATACTATGCCCAGCTAAATGCAGCATGCAGCAAAAGAAGAAGAATCCTAATGTAGCCACACAAGAAGAAGGAGAAGGAGGAAGAGGAGGAAGAGGGGGGAGGAGGAGGACGAAGGGGAGGAGGAGGAGGAGG
>NW_022196895.1:67495619-67530850 GCF_008632895.1 Mastomys coucha
AGAAGAAGAAGAAGAAGAAGAAGAAGAAGAAGAAGAAGAAGAAGAAGAAGAAGAAGAAGAAATCAAAACTTACATGCAACCCAGAAAAATTATAATCCCTGCAGCAGTAGATCATATTTTACATACTTATGATGGGGGTGTAAAAGAGAAAGTGTTGGATGTTATTGTCTTTTCTTCATAGAACAAACGTTCTGTGGTTGCTGTACTCATCCTGTGAGACAAACAGCAACAGATAGAATTTGCTTGCTAAGTCCTGACTTCTCAAGTTCTAATAGTTTCTATTCCCTTCTCATTAGCTTCAGGCTGACAAGTGACATCATCTTGGAAAGGACATCTTGCTATATTTTTCTTCCTCATCCCTATTATTTACTTCTACTAATTGAACTAAGCCCCAGGAATGAAGAGAGCAGCAGGATAAATGTTTGTCACTTTCATTCCAATAGCCTAGTTGCAAAGTATAAGGGCATTTCAGGCTAATACAGAGGCAAGAAAGTCTATCATAGAAATGAATCCTCAGCAACTAAATACTGAATACAATGACATGCCAACTCTACTTCTATGACAGGTATTTGTTTCCAGAAATACTGCCTGTTCACAAGAAACTTTGAATATCTTTTGACACCTCCATACATAAGTAAATTCACAAAGTCAGTCACTAGAAGGAACCAACACTCCATCAAATGCCAAATTATTGGGTTTTTTTTTCAGACTTCCCACCCCAAAGCTGAATTCCAAACTCATTGGATAAAGCGTTCGTAGGGACTTTCGGTAGAGACCTGCTCACAAGCAAAGTGAAATCCAAAGTCATTCATAAATAATATACCAATCAAAATGCTTTTGTGAGCTTCTATAATCTCCAATGACCTGTAAACAAATTTCCTTCATATTTGAGAAGAGTATGAGACACTATTAATGTATTATTATTGAGTGCATATGTTGTTTGTATACATCTAAATTAAAGGTATAATTTGCAGGTATAGATGATTAAAAGTATACTCACATTCCACATAAGTTAAAATATGCTTAGGTTACACAAAACTATAATCAATGTAGAAAAGCTAACATCACATGACTAGAATTAAACAAATGTCTTGCTGTATTAGCATTGACTTCACATAAAAATAGCACACTTCTTTTTTATTAATACATGTGTGGATGTTTACACACCTACGCTACATTCTGCACCTCAGAAGAAAGGCTATTTGATGTGAAGCCATATGTCACACGCAGATAAACTAACAAGAGGATGCTTCTACTTGTGCTTTTATATAGGAGGGAGTTTAGCTCAAAGTACATAATTTCATATATGTCACACATTTACCCATTTTGAATCCTTAACCTTAATGACATTCCACACAAAATGAGTCTCTAGCTTAAAAAGAATTATCAGTGGACTCTCCTCCCAAACATTATGCTCTTATTCGTTCAATAATCTCCAGCAGGGAACTTTATAATTGCAATTAGTATTGAATCATTGGCTCTGACCTTTGGCTTTTATTATGAATACAGCATGGAAAAAGTGATTGCTATTTCAGAATTTGTGAAACTCATTGCTTCACACTTTAGAACATTGACTGACACTGTCAGTATGTTTTTTTCTTCACTCCTTTCACTAAACAGGAACAAAGTGGGGTTGTAATTAATACATGAGGAGCTGTTTAGTTATATATGCATTGTGCAATACTTATAGAACATAGGATGCTAATTCAACTGATACATGACATAATTAGGAATTTCAATGATAAGTATAAAAAGAGATTCTAAAATCTTTTACAAAGACTTTATTCTCTAAAATGAATTCCACATGTGTAGGTACAAGCAACTTCTTATGATAAGAAGAATATGTACAGAGTCTACTGACCCTTGCATTGAGCCCAATCCAGCAAATTCATTGCAGAAGCTTATATAAAAGGTTCTTCACAAAAGACACAAAAATAGAATTAAAACAGCGTTTGAGTTTTTCTTCCTAAAATTGTCAAGGAACTTTGTAATATTACAGCATCTGTGTTAGATTCCAGATAAATTATCCTGCTGGCAGTGCTAGTTTTTTACATGACAGTTTTCTATCTGCAAAGGTTGTAGATCCTCACATGTTTTGTTTCAGTAGTTTCCTAGGGATGAGTAAGACTAACGTGGATGGCTGCATGCTGATACAGGCTCTTCCAAATGTTGCACTTGACATGTCAAGATCAATAAATAGAGTGCAGGGAAATGAGGAATGCCTAGGGGTACCTAAAATCAGAAGAGAGTTATTGGCTGCATACTCCTAAATGGAAAATTCTATGGAAGGAGACAGTTCTCTCCCTCTCTCTCTCTCTCTCTCTCTCTCTCTCTCTCTCTCTCTCTCTCTCTCTCTCTCTCTCTCTCTCTCTGACTAATTATTTTATTTATTTACATGACCCATCATGGTCCTTCCCCACTACAGAGTTCTACCTTCACCCTAATTCTTTCACTTCTGAGAGGGTGCTCCCCTCGGGGGCATCAAGTATCTATAGCATTAGGTGCACTCTTTCCCACTCAGGCCAGACAAGGCAACCCTCTGCTACATATGTGCCACTGGGGGCCTGGGACCAGCCTCTGTATGCTCTTTGGTTGGTGGCTCAGTCTCTGGGAGCTCCCAGTGGGAGAAAGTACTTTTTATAATAGAACAAGAATACTATTCCTTGGTTGGTCATTGACTGAATTAGAAGCTAAAGTACTATTCAGTGTTTTAAGATTCTGCTTCATGCAACTTCATGCATAATTCTGCCAAGTCTACCACTGCAATGCCACTCTCAGCACAAAAGCAGTGCTTCTAAAAATCTTTATCAAGTTTTTCATAGACTCATTAAAGACAAGACTGACAATATGGAGAACTTGTCATTTGAAATGCTATAATTAGGAGTTCTTTCCTATAACACAGTAGAGGAGTTGAGAACTCATTTTTGTACACTCAGAAGACAAATCTTGGTGTGACACGCTCAAATCAGAAAGAAGATAGTAGAAATATCTGGCCTGTCACTGCTGATCAACTCCTGTCACTGCTCTCCCAGCTCCTTGCATCACTACTACATGCCTGCTCAAGCATCAAGAAACTGTTGCTCTTGATAATAAGCTAAAATCACATATGGCAGCCTAAATTAATAAGATGCTCTTTGGTAGGAATAGAGCATGTGTGACACTCACCCTGCTATTTCAGAAACCATCTACCTGCAAAGGAACAACAGAAAGACCAGCCGATACTCAAAATAGAGAAAAGATGTGTTATACATCTTCATATTGGCATCTAACTAGATGAGATCTCAGAGTATGGTAGCTTTGTGGTGTCCAGGAACAACCTTGAGGCACACTAGGGACGTTTTCTATGCTCAGCCCTTCCCAAGTCAGGACTCAGTACCACGGGGAGGATAGCTTGAAACCGGCCATGGAGAACTCTGTAACACCTGAAATATTTCATATAAATCAATCATGTTTTTCTTCAGTATCTCACTGCTTAGAATTCTCCCTGGAAATTAATCTTACTGTTAAATTTGAAACAAACATTATCTTTTTTTCTGGAAATTTGTTATGTTGTGATCAATTTGCCAAAAGATGACGTATTTGTAAATAAAATAAAGACTGCATATTTTCACCATAAAAATATCTCCAAAACTTGTTATCTAGTATTTGATGATAAAATATGTGAATTCATCTTGGCCTTGGGCAAAAAGTAAAAGAGGGAAAAAGAAAGAAAGAAAGAAAGAAAGAAAGAAAGAAAGAAAGAAAGAAAGAGAGGAAGGAAGGAGAGAGAGAGCGAGGGAGGCGAGGAAGGAAGGAAGGAAGAAAGGAAGGAAGGAAGGGCGGAAGGAAGGAAGCCTCATTTAGAGAGAATGATGGAGCAGCGAGAGGCTGGCAAGTTTCTTCATAGGCGACAAAACAGATTATCTATTTTGATTAATGTTGAGATAATTTTGCGAACTATGGCAAATTCTGCTCTTTGTGAAGACTCCAGTCTCTGCCTACCTGTGATTATTTTTTTCTGTCACTTCTGAGCTAGGGTGGTATTTACTGCCTGCATGACTTAGTTGGCAACGAATGTCTATTCTTTTGTGTTACCTCTTTGTTTGAATAAGCCTTTTCTACCAGAGTAATCTCTTTGAAGATCATCAGTGTGTTGTTTCTTCTAATTCGCCTTCATAGTGAATAACCTGTAAGGGATTTATTCTTTATTACACAGCAAAATTCCTTTACCAAGTACATATATCAACATCACCCCCCAACACACACACACACACACACACACACACACACACACACACACATGCACACTCTGTCAGAGTATCAAAGTGTCATTTTAGGACATCTTTCCTTAGTTATCTTCCTCAATGTCAATAACTTGTCAGGTCTTACTCTCTCTATTACTCCTAATATGCTTAATTTCTAACTTGTCTTTATCTTTGTCAGTAACTTCTTTAGATCTTTCCAAGATGCAGTCTAAAAATAAGATATTTTGGCTGGCAATCATTAGACCTTGGAATATTTTCCCTTGCAGTATTTATTAGTAATTTTTCCTCAGTAAATTCTATAATTATGGGTTTTCAAGATCCTTTTTGAGAGAATAAAGAAAAAAAGTGGGTGTATTTTTATTGTTTTCAATGAGAGTACAAAGAAATTATGCTGATGTTGCAGTTCATTTACATTTTAAAAGGTGCCTGCATCCTTTGTCTGAACTTTTACCCTCAAAACCCAGTGGATAAGAGAGATAGGTGCCACCTCTGTTCAGTGCTTCTGAAGTCCCTTTGTGTCATTCTCTAAAGCCAGCTTTTAAGCATTCTTCAGAATGACTGGGGTAGCCCTGGTTGACTTAGCTCTTCAAAAGCACCACATTTCTTCTTTATCATCAAATAGAACATCCTCTCTCTCTCTCTCTCTCTCTCTCTCTCTCTCTCTCTCTCTCTCTTTCTCTCCTTCTCTCTTTCTGTCTTCTGCAAGCAGTCAGAATAGTGCAATTTGAAGGCCTTGGTAGATTCATGTATGGTCCCAAATTAAAACTATATGGAAATGCATGACAAAGATGTTAAGGACTAAATGTATATTCATTTGGGTTCAGAACAAAGATAGTGGGGAGGATAAGGAGACGAACACTGTACATGGTGTTTTTGACAGAAGTGAAAACAAAGCCCACAATGTGAGACATTGAGGGACAATAAAAGGCTTGCCTGTAGGACAGAAGACTTCAGAGAGGCAGGTCCCCAAACCTGAGGACAATCTTCGTGGTATACAAACCGAAGTCTCTGTATTCTCATCTATATAGTACACATCAAAGTTTTGGTTTTCTATAATAATGCAAAGTCAAGAGATATGCAGATTCTAGTGAAGCTAAGATTTTCTATAATATTGAGGAAATGAAACAGTAGAAAATGGGGCATGAATGTGAAGGGAAATGAAAAACTGAAGTAAAATGAAAAGTGAGTGCCCATACTTCTCTACCCAGGTTCTCTGTCTCCTTAGAAACAGAGTTGTATACACAGGGCAAAGCTTCAGAATGTGGCTCTCTGAAGAGCTTCACTCACATCAGAATAAAGATTACAAAGAATCTCCATATCAGAGACTACATGCAAGATGGCATGGCCGCCATGACTCTCTAGTGAATCCCTCTCTACTTCCCTCTATGCACATGGTTTTGTACCAGGTCTTGCTGTTTCGTTTTAAAATATTCATGAGTAACTTAAGATCCCTAAAATCCAAATACATTCATTGGTTGTCTAGTGCCAAGGGGTCAGCCCTAAAAACATACATACCAACAATATGATCTAGGCCACACAGGCTATATTTAGGTTATATATTTCAACAGTTAATCGAAAAAAAAAGGACATGAATTTGTCATTTTGAGGAGGGAGGAAAATGAAGGACAAAATGATGTAATTATATTCTCAAAAAAAGAAAAAATAAAAAAATATCAAAATAATTTATGCAGCTTATCCTAGGAAACTATCTTTAAAATCTGTGTATGTTAACAGTTGTGATGAACAACATTCATGCTTCAGAATAATTAATTTTAATTTAAAAAACTGACAAAATATCATTAGATGCCACATACATAAAATAATGTAGCATGCCAGTCAATGGCCCATTTGGATTTATGGAGACACAGGCAGTAAAGATTAAAGTTGTTAATCAATGAGAGTGGTTTCAGTGATCCTTGACACTGGAGCGTCCTCTAAAAGCATAAGTCCAGGAAAAAAATAATAAAAATATTCTTACCTTGTAACCATTTGGAAAAGTTATCACAAAGGTACTGCCATTAACATATTTGCTAAAAATGTACTAGCTAGTTCTGAATCACACATTTTATTTTCGACAATTAAAAATATGCTTATCTAATGTGAATTTTAAAACATGGATAAATGGTGCATGAGACATGAAGGATCCTCCCATTATAGTATTTCGTGGACACCAGCAAGGTAAACCACCAGGTGAAGGTGACTTTCAGGACAGAGTGAGGGAATAGATGCTGTGTATGGATGAGCGACAGGAGCCAACTGTTTCTTCTTTTTGAAAATGTCACATATCCAAATAAATCCTCAAAAACATGTTACTGAGATTGTTGTCTAAGCCATACTCCTCTGAAGAGACGCACCTCTACCTGACAGGCTCGGGCTCCAAGTATTCATCGTTCCTCTTTTGTCATAAAATTACTTAAATTCAATTACACATGGCACAAAATAGTGGGTATCTAATCAAATAATTCCACAGTAGATGGCATGATCCTCATGTTAAGCTGTCATTTGTGTTTTTCCTCCCCGTGATTTCCTCATGTCAGAATTATGCCTGTCATCTTAAATGTCACAGTGACTTCTTTCTCATTTACACTGTCATTTGACCCTAGCATCTGGATGATGCCATCATTGAAAGGGAATCGTGACAACAAAAACTGAACTTTAAGCGAAGACTTCTCGATGAACGATTGGTCTGTGTTTTGTTTGTTTGTTGTTTTTTTGTTTCCATTGTCTACGTGTTTAATTTTTTTTCCCCCCTGGAACAAACAGGTGAGAAAATGACATGAGTGAGCAGCTCACAATTTATACGTTGTTCCCAAACATCTGTGCTTCATTACCTCTGTTTATGGTGCTTACAAAACATAAAAAGAAAATCACTGCTTCAGTAAGCTGAGCATAGCTCTTCCCATGACTGTTCAACTCCACAGCATCCTTTTCTGAGAAAATAAGGAACAGGTCCAAGGTTGAAAAAGTTCTGTCATGTACTGGACTAACGGCCTACTTAGTGTATCAGACTTAAACAAAATGGTGCCATTGTCGAAATGTTTCTTGGCTTTCTGAAATACTGTAGGTACAGATAGTGTCTCAGGGTTGGCACTAAGGAAATGACCATAAAACCTCCTGTTTGTGTGGAGTATGTTCTCATAACTATATTGGCTTTGCTTGAAACAGACTTTTACCTATGTCCTAAGCTCTTTTGTGTGGAACTTGGGTTGTCTGTCTCTGCAATTTTCTTACTACGGGAATAACTGACAGAGGGGATCCTATTTTGCAAGATTCACATAATAGTTTCTTCCTGGATGTTCCATAGATAAGTGGTTTATGAAATGTGGATCTTCCTATAACAACATCAGCTCCTTGCTGACTGCTTACCATAGTCTCACTAACTGCCATAAATAAAAACATTGCTTGTCCATCATCCCTCTTTCTCTTGCTGCTCCCCTCCAACCTTCTGCTTTCTCTCCACCTCCCCTCTTGTGTGTGTACAGGCACACCCATCTTTGAAAATTCCTCAAAAGGTCACTTAGATCACAGGAAGATAAGTGCCTGTGTTGGGCGCGGAGCTATGTTTCAAACTATGTTGATTTGACGTGCTTACAGATATACAATTTAGTGCTTTGAGGTCCAAAATGTCAAGAGCAAACCCAGCTATGGAATCATGAGAACTTACTCTCCTTAAAGATTTGTGGAATACAATAATACCGTCGGAAAAATCCTATGGTAAGGCTTTCAGTGACCAATGGAAAGAGAATTACTGAGAAATAATAAAAATGTATATGATGCGTGGAGAGAGGATCTTATGGAAAACTTTCCAAACAGAGAAAACAGCTTCTTTGTGCCAGGGTATGCACTAAAGTGAGGCTTGCAAAGTTATCAGGAATGCACATGCCTGCCTTTATCATCAGTGGAGGATATGCCTATTCATTTTAAAAGGTGCTAGTTCCAGAAGGGAGTAATAATTTAAATGGTAACATCATGAACATTTGGCAGACCAGCAAATTATTAGGCAGCTGATATCTTTGAAAGATTTCTCCCCACAGAGTCATCTTGGATTACTTTTTTCTAAAACATCTTTGGGTTTAAAGTATAGGTTAAAATATGTTAAGTATGGAGAATGAAAAGTAGGTGAAACCTTCAAGGATTTTCTGTGTCTAGAAAAAAAAAACATTTAAAAATGTAAATGATGATTACTCTGGGGGTATGTCATATTCAGGGACATGCAAGAAGCTTACAAATAATATGTGAGCAGCAAACAATGTGAGCCATCTCACAAGGGACTTCTTGGGTATGAACAGTATCTGACAGGCATAAGGAATTCACACAGAAAGTGACTTCCTGTGCGCTTATAAGACTACCCTCACAATATGTGACTTCCTGTGGTATCACAAGGCTGGAGAGTTCAAAGAGATAAGACAGGGTTTCCATTACTTCTCCTTGTTACAGGGTGAACACATTGTAGATATAACAACCAAATTGACCCTAAAGATTTTCATTGATTGTCTCAAACACGACATAGTTTTAAACCAGCTTGTATTTGACTACTGTATTACATAAATCCTTCATTCTTAATTTGGAAATTAATTTCAAAAAATGTTAACTTTCTACAAATTATTATTTTAATTTGTTGAGCTAGCTATTATTTGATGGATTGATTTGGAAAAACTAATTATGGTATTTTAGAGATTTAACACATTTTAAGTCATTCAGTTAAAAAGGTTTCCTGAAAATGGAAATTGTTAAGTATGTTTTGCAACACATTCTTGCTTATGCTCATCTTATCACCAATAGCCTCTGCTATGCACTGCAATGATTATAGACTTTGGGAGAATTCTAATTCTCAAGCCCTGAAGCACGCTGAGGGAAATGTTCTGCTGTCCTCACATGGCTAATCTCTGTCCCTTGGTTCTTGCACAGCCTGGTATAGGTTTATTTCTATTTTTTCCAACACCAGTCATTTAATGTTTAGCACAGCCAGGGCCCAAAGCGACATGCAGCATTTAAAAGAAAATCTACCAAGTTTAAAGAGGAGAAACCCCGGGAGGAAACAATGTACTAAAAATAGATTTCAAAAGAACCAAAGTGCTATAATGGGGATGGAATATAACCAGTGGGGTAGAGAAAACTGAGATCCAATTTCTATAAAATATTAAAAAATGGTGTACGGGGAAGGCACTCCATCAGCAGAACGTTTCAATCACCTGTGCATCTGCTGGAAATGTGATTGAGTTGAGAACTGCTCATCTAACTAGGGATTGATGTGCCTCACCGAAGACTTCATCAACTAGAAAGTGAAGACAGGAATGTGCAGAACGGCCACCCAGGACTCACTTACACCCGAGAAGAAAGAACTAGAGGACAATGAAGTAACCCGATGACTTAGAAACAGGCCACTTGGTGTTTGAGAGCTATGAGGGAGTAGGGAAGGATGAGGAATGGAAGCACCAGAGAAGAAAAGAGTGCAATGAACAGACAATGAGAAGCAGCTAAAAGAGCTGTGCCTGTCCCCAGTGCTAAAGGAGGGCAGAGCCTAGAGGGTAAGGAGCACGGTCTAAAACAATGTCAACATTATAGCTAAATAATCAGAGGAATGAGTTAAAAGGGTATTATGCGGATGGAAGGATCTCTCAGGAATTAAGAGCATGGGCTGCTCTTGCAGAGGAGCCAAGTTCAGTTCCCAACACCCACTTGGTAGCTTACAACTTCCGGTAACTCCATTGCCAGGATATCTGACACTTTCTGTGGCCTCCATAGGCACTGCTCAGAAAATATAATTCTGAGTGAGGTAACCCAAACACAAAAGAACACATGTGATATGTACTCAGTGGATATTAGCCCCAAAGCTCAGAATACCCACGATACAACTCACAAACCATATGGAGCTTAAGAAGAAGAAAGACCAAAGTGTAGATGTTTCAATCCTCCATAGAACCAGGATCAAAATATCACAGGAGGCAGAAGGAGGGAGGGACCTGAGAAGGAGAGAATAGAGGGGGAAAAGGGGGGCAGGATCAGGTCTGGACAGAAGTACAGAGGGTCAGGAAATTGAATAGAAACATGTAGCAGTGGGGGGTGGGGAACTGGGGCTAGCCAAGCGAAGTGAGAGGCTCCCAGGACCCAACAGTGATATTAGCCAAAATACCCAACATAGTGGAGATAATCTTTAGAGACCACCTCCAGTAGATAGACATGGCCCCCAGTCGAGGGATGGGGCCACCTACACATCTCAAAAACTTTAACCCAGAAAGGAAAGACAGGAACAAACAAATAGAACAAAGACTGAAGGGAGGACCATCCAGAGACTGCTCCACCTAGGGATCCATCAATCTGCAGACACTAAACCCTTATAGTAATGCTAATTCCAAGAAGCACTTGTGGACAGGAGCCTGCTATGTCTGTTCCTGGAGAGCCAGCTCCTGACCAAAACAGATGCAGATAGTGACAGCCAACCATGGGACCCCAATGGAATAGCCAGGGGAAGGACTGAAGGAGTTGAAGAGGATTGCAACCCCATAGGAAGAATATCAATAACCAGACCACCCAGAGCTTCCAGGGACTAACCAAACCAAAGAGTACACATGGAGGGAGCCGTGGCCCCAGATACATATGAAGCAGAGGATGGCCTTATCTGACATCGATGGGAGTGGAGGCTCTTGGTCCTGTGGAGGTTTGATGCCCCAGTGTAGGGGGACGCTAGAGCAGTGAGGCAAGAGTGGGTGAGTGGGTGGAGGAGAACCTTATAGAGGGAAAAGGGAAGGGCGAGAGGGGGATTAGGATGGGGGTTGTGAAGGGGTAACCTGGAAGGGGGATATCACTTGAAATATACATGGATAAAATGATTAATAAAAAAATAGAGGAACAGAATTGGTTTGCTTTGCATAACACTTTTGAAATTCAAGGCTTCTCGAGAAATTTAGAAGAGAATTTCAGATTATATTCTCTTTCAGACTTTCTGTGGTTTGCAATAGTTCATTCTGGAGTGTATCCTGGGATGATCCAAAAAAAGAAATCTAATCTTTCATTTAAAATCATTTCATGAAAAATCGAGAAGATAGTGACGTTCCAAGAATCAACATTTTGCCCAATTCTGTAACTCAGAGATCATCGTCTCTGTTGAGACTGTCATTTTGTTCTGTAACATTTGTATGAATCACAAGATTTTTTTGGCTAACATTTAGTATATATATGTATATACATGATAAAGTTCTGAGTACATATTAGATACTCAGTTAATATTAGCTATATAAAATTAGAATAAAATAATAGATGCAAATTACAAAAAACACTATTCTTAGATCTACCAAATCTAAGAATACATTCATACATATTGTACATAAAATACCCTTAGGAAATAGATTCACTAGTCATAAAGTTTCATTGAGACCACCATGTTTAAAAGTGGAAAACAAGTACAGACAGAATTGTCTGGAATTAGAGAGTTAAGAGTACTGGCTATTTCTGCAAAGGACCCAGTTTTGGTTTGAAGTCCCCACATGGTATCCCACAACCTTCTATAATTATTATTTCAAAGAATCTGAGGATTGTTCTGGGCTCTGCAGTTACCTGATACATACATAGTATACACATACTAAATAAATGTAGCAAGAGTTGTCTGACTGATTGTGAAGTTTTGGTAAAAGAAAATAGGGAATGACATCACCTGAAGCCATGCATAATGATGCCCACTGAGGCTGGACATTGTGATGTCACCTGAGGCCAGGCATTGTGATGCCCACTGAGGCTGGGCATTGTGATGTCACCTGAGGCCAGGCATTGTGATGTCACCTGAGGCTGGACATTGTGATGTCACCTGAGGCCAGGCATTGTGATGTCACCTGAGGCCAGCTATGGTATTATTCTCCTGATACTAGGCATAGTGATGCTTACCCATAATCCTAATTGTCAGAAGAAAAATATGGGAGGAGTACAAGTTGGAGGCCAACCTGGTCTTCTTATGTTATCTACTCTCTCCTGAGTTCTTTGTATTTTTTTTCTCACATTTTCATGCCGAGATATATCATGCATTTTTTAAAGATTATAGTTTAATTACAACTAATTTAAAATGATAAGTAATGTTAACAAGAATGCATAGTAAAGAAAGAGAGAGGGAAAGAGGAGTGCAGGACAGGTTAAATTAATGAAGAGAGGGAATGCAGATAAAAAAAAAAAAACCACACATGGTCTTTAAATAAAAAGCATGAAACAACTGTGTTCAATGGCACCTTCACGGTACAGCTGTAGGCCTTAACTAAATTTCACTCTTTACACATAGCTCACATCATTTTATATACTGTTGATTGGAAAACTAAATTTGTATTTATAGTTCAAATGACCCCAGAATTACCTCTGGAAAGAACCATTTTTAGTAATGTTTTTGTTGCTTATGTCACATTTTCATGCTTAAATAACTCTACTGCCTCTTTGAATTTTCTATTTCCGAATTTTTGTAGCTGTATCATATATGAAACTAATGAATGAATGGGAGCTGAAGACTTTATGGCGGTTGACTATCCTTAACTTTCTGCCCAGATTTCACTGCAATCTACATATTTAATGAGGTGTTAAATATGTAATTCATATTTTTCCTGTAAGAAAAAATATATTTTATCTCTGATTCTTTTCACAAAATATAGCATAGTAACAATTCCATTAGTCATCAAAGTTTTATTTCAGTGTAATTTCTAAATATCCTCACTAATCTTTCTGCATAGTAACAATTGCTCCCAACACAAATCTATTAATTTAAATGTGGATCCTCTTTTTAACATTCTGTGAGTCACATTTTCTATTATGGACATTATTCTCTCTGAATGGCAAGGAGGGAAAATTGGTGCAGATTAGAAACTGTGCCTCTCCACTGAACCTGTAAAGATGTAAATTTAAAACAAGTATATCATTACCAGACAACATTTTAATAATTATGCAGCAAGACACATAATCACTTTCATCTTTATTCATTAAAACATTCCAATATTCGCTATTCACAATCATTACTGTACTTATTAGCAGAGTAATTTTTCCTTGTCTTCCTTGCTATTCAAACAGCTTTGATCAACATAGAGATAAGCAGAACATGGAGTAAAATCCCATTATCTAACTCTCTTATTAGTGTACATAGATCTTCTAGTTATTAAATACAAGTAGATTCTTCTATGTAGCAAAGAATGAAGTTAAAACATTTTATTTAACTGATGATGATTTTTCTATAACTACCAATTTGATAAAACATTTTTCACAGGAAAAATTGCAGTAATTAGAAATAAAATTCTTGGACTGGAGAATGGCTCAGTTAATGAAGGAGCTTGCAACCGTGATTAAGGGCCTGTGTTCTTGGAAACACGAGGTGGGATAAGATAACAAACTCCTACAAGATATCCCCTGGCTCCTAGTTGTGTCCCAAAGCTGTTTCCATCATTCCATAAAATGAGGTAAATGTAATAAAGTTCTAAATAAGAACTTTGCTGGAGTTTACATTCTAAATTTAAAATGCAGTTTCCCATTGTAGATACAAATTTTAACATTCTAATTGAGTGGAATAGATTTACAAGTTATATAAGAAGGTTCCAAAAGACCCATGCACACCATTTAAGAAAATGTGAAAAGGTTTGAAATAAAATATTTTTTAGCATAATATTTTTATTTGAGAAATTCACATAGTATTTTACACCTTGATTACGTTCACTTCCCAGTCCTCCCAGGTCTACCCCCAGCCACATTGTCTTGACCTACTCTCCAAGGAAAAGAAAAAAAAAGTCCAATTTGTATTGTCCATATACTCATTGGAACATGGTCAAACTTCCAGTGGCCAAACTTAAAGAAAACCGAGTCCTTCCCTATCCCAGCTCCTGCCAGAAGCCATAAACTGTGATGAGCTATATTACAGCATCTCCACTACCGTTTTGAAGACTTCTCTTCAATGGCTTCCTGACTGGACTGTTTTGGTTTTTTTTCTCCATTGGTGGTGGGAGAGGTTGTCATAGATGCCTTCTATGTCTCACATTCTCAACTGTGAAATGGTAGTCATTGACACTACTGCAAAAGATGCTCTGTTGCCCCCTTACAGTCAGTGCCAGCATGACTCATGAACTTCCAAATGGATC
This sequence comes from Mastomys coucha, assembly GCF_008632895.1. Classification (NCBI taxonomy): domain Eukaryota; kingdom Metazoa; phylum Chordata; class Mammalia; order Rodentia; family Muridae; genus Mastomys; species Mastomys coucha. The sequence continues at coordinate 67,509,955 of NW_022196895.1, forward strand.
CTGGCTACAGCAAGAATTATGGACAACCACATGGTCTCCAGTGTTATCACAGACCAGAGAGACCTCAGTATGGTCTCCAGTGGCAGTACACACTAAAGACACCATTAAGGCACTCATCTGAAGCACAGGCCATGGACCTCAACATGGCTGACTGCAGCAATATGGCCTATGGACACCATCACAACTTCAGGCACAGACCACAGATATCTACATGGCTTCCAGCAGCAACACCATAGGAATGTCCCTGGTCTGTGCTCCTGCTAGAGACCATGTTAAATACATCATTTTCTAATGTCTCAATTTGCAGAAAGATGAATTATTCCCATAAACTTAATTTGTTTAAGTTTATATGCAGATATTTCCAGGACTTGGAAAAATGGTCATTTTTGACATTTAGATGAAACTATAGGACTGTAATTTTCTGAAATTTTCAACTTTAATTACAGTACAGTGAAGCTAGGAAGTATTTTTTTAGAGCATTATTGAGTTTCTAGTGGTTTTGATTTGACAATAGATTGTTTGACTCCATCTTATCTAGATACAATTTGTGTCTTCCTTTTTTCACTCACACCCTAACTACCCAAGCTGTGCAGGATAAAGTTGCTGGTGAAAACTAAAACAAAACTACCCACAATATGAAAAGAAATTTGGAATACTATTTATGTACCAGTTGAGTGGTTGCAGAACCCTGTTGTGCCATTGAATAAAGGGAAATAGAATTCTACAGTGATTTGTTGCTGTTTAAGACTGTAAGGAACTTGTATCATGAAAAATTGAATATGCTCATAACAGTCATCATTAATGTGTGAAATTCTTTACTGGAAATATTAATAGGGTTAGAATACAAACATTGAATATTGAAATAGGTCAGTAATAGAACATTTCCCTAGGAATATAAGTTTCTGCCTATAGAAATATTTAAATATATCTATATTTATAATCTATATTTATCTCTACTTCGAGCTATCTTTAACCTTTCAAGATAAAATCTGATTCATTAAAATAAGTTATATTCCAGCATGCTTCTTTGAAAAGTAATATTTTCATTAAATTCTGTAAAGTTTGTTGTCTGCTGGTGTCTTTGATTTCCACTAGAGTAGATTGGTCTAATTTCAAGGCTTCCTCAGTGGGAATGGGCAGATATGCGAGAATGAAAACTGTGCTCAACTGCCCGCTCACTATGGGTGAGAAAGCTGGGTCAGGACACATGCTGAAGGAGGCTAAGCAAACAGAACCGACATTGTCAGGTCAGGAAATTGATGATATGGGAGGCAATTTCCAAACAGATATAATATAGGGACAAGGTACAATCTCTGGATTTATTGAACTTCTTGTACCAAGGGGATAAAAGATTTTACCAAGGGGAAAAGGCTTATACCACCCTTACCAAGCTCTAAGAAGTGATCATGACCCATTATATTTTTATTCTGCAAGCAGACTTCATCTCTGAATTTGTGAAAATCTGTGATGTAACTCAGTAGGGCACAGTATAAGTGTACTGCAGTACCTCCCTTGAGATGCTCAAAATAAAAGATCACTAGACACTCTTATTCCCAGTAGATGAAAGAACAAAAAACTGATGGATTCTGTCTCACTAGTTCTAAAGAGAGAGAGAGCTAAAGAGGAAGGCATACTTCACCCCAGCAGAGAATAGAGTGAGATAGTGACCTATCATGTGTGTGCTGTGCAAACCTCCATTATATCGTAAGGTAGGCTTTCATGCCAAACATGCTAGGTTGTAATTTGGACCCTGTTAAAACTAGTCTTGGTTCTACTTCTACAAGCAAGAGTATTGATGCTTATTTTGTGGAATGATTGTGATAGAACAGATTTCAAATGCCTAGTTCACTGCCTGCCAAATGGAAATGACTCAATGTATCCCATCCCTGTTAAGTCAAGAACCAAGGCACTTCAGAAAATTCAGCAACAATTATGGTGAGCATGCACTCAGAACTATTAACCCCATTCCTGGAAATCTTCCCAAGACAAATATGAACTTAGGAAACACAATGGTACTATACAAAACGGGATCTCAACGTGTGAAAACAACTGAAAGCCACATCAGTCTGCCAGTTTGAAAATAGCTAAGAATAGTGTGGACTCTGAATGAAGTATGAAGTTTCCTTCTTCATAGTGTCTAGTCATTTACTTATAAGTTTATATGACTTATACAAAATACTTACGCTGAAATGTCATGGTCGGTGTATTTAAAATATTGACAGTGTGCGTGCTCTTTTCTAAAGGGAAATGATGGAGTAGTGGACATGGGAAAGGAATGGCAGGAATGGAGGCTGTGGTTGGGATGCCTTATATGAGTGAAGGATAAAAACAAATAAGGAGAATATACATTGTACTATGAGTAATCTGAAATATACAGAGATAGTGTGGGGGAAAATATTACTGATCTTCCACCATCTGTTATTGGTAGGCTTTTCTTTTTGATTAACAGTAGTCTGTATATAATTGCATTACACTTATAGCAAGTGCAGAATTGATGTTTGGGTTGATTTAAACTGTGTGTTGGTAACCTCTTAACCAACAAAATGCTTATGAAAAAGTTAGGTGACCAATATAAAATTGCTAAACACAATCTCAGCTTCAGGACAGCCTATCCGCCAATCCCAGCTAAACACCTGTACTGCATGACCCATGAGACAGAAGGGACACTACATTTCTCAACAATGAGAGAGAATAAAAGGGAAACACATTATTTCATGTGATGTGTCAACTTGACACAGCTCAAATTAGCAATATGAATGTTCATATTTTATTGGTCTACATATTCTATAGAAGCATATGTATTCATTTTTCCGATGTTTCTGGCTGTCTATATTGGCTCTAAAACTACAGAACAGAAGTCATGCATCAGTGGCAATGTGGTCAATAAAATTCATGTATTTCTTCTCTGGGTAATAAAAGAAATGTAATGTGTGCAGAAGAGTAAGCCCTAGACTGAAATGTGGCTGGGAATGAATGCTCAAAAGTCAAACCCAAAGGCTACCTTATTTTCTAATAGTTATCTGAATATTAATGAGAGATGAGTAATATAAATTAGAAACATCTACTCAAGTTGAAAAATCAAGAAATTCAAACATTTAGCAACAAAAAAACTGGCAGCTAATAAAGATGCAGAAACAAACAAACAAACAAACAAAAACCAATAAGGCAGGTGAGAAGTACAGCAATATAAGTTTAGCTTCATCCCGGATTCCTTTCTGTCCTAATTGCCTGTGCTTTAATTTTAAACAAATTTAGGAAGGCCAATTTTAGTTTGAACCAAATGGAACTGCTCCTATTTTAGGTCAAAAGAGCATGGCAATTAGCAATTGCCTGCCAGGCAGGTAAACTTAGATAAGAAATACTGCACAGGCAATTTTTACTAATGCAATACAGCCAAAATGGCTCTTGATTTAGGAATAGAGTACAATATTTCAGATAAGGAAATTTCAAGGTAAGTCTTAAGCTTTATATTGAAAAAAAAATTCAATGTTTAGTATTTAAAAGCTCAGCTTAGACATTTCCTTTTTGACATTTGAAGGATTTATATTTGCATTTTACTGGATTTTCATTGATTATAACTTCTCATCTGAAAAATAGTTCAATATAAATTTGGTTATTTAAAAGTTTTCCTGATGGGATGGTTGAAAACCAATCACCAGAGAAAAAGAAATGCATTTTGCTTGTTCAAAACTAACTTAATATGAAGAATTTGCCCTTTAGATCTAGACATAGGAATTAGGGAGATGGGTGAGATAAATGTGTAGTGTTTGTAAAAGGTTACCAGTATATATTATGAATCAAGAAAAGGTGAGAAATCTTATGTTGAGATTGGAATAGAGCCTTAGATTAGTTTTTGCAAAGAATAAAACAAAAGGACATGATATTAGGCAAAGCACAAGATAAACTTCTGTAAATCAGTTTTGATACTACCTGACCTGAAATCATGATTCAAAAATGGTTGGGAATAAACACAGCATATTTTTGAGAAGAATTAGATAACACAGGACAGAAATAACCGTACAGAAGGGACAGAGTGTTCAGACCAATCCTCATGACACCCATGTGTTACTGAAATGACTCCACCCTGAAGTTTTACTAACATGTCATTTGGATGTTATTGTTCAAGAGACTCTTCAGCGCAGTCACTAGGTTACGGCTGCCCACCCTCTTCTCTAAATTCCTTTCCCTTCTGGAATCAGAGTTTTTCTCAGGTCTGTTCCCTACGGACGCACATTGTATGCACCAAAGGTGACTGGTAAATAACTAAATAGGTAAGTAAATGTTTTAGTAAAAGCAGTTAGGACAGAGTAATGTATAGTAAGAAAATGATCTTCACAAAGTAAAGTTTTTGATTCTCTTAAGACAGTCTAAGGATGCTCTCTTACATATAAAATAATTTGTTTCAACTCCAAGTTGACATTACTTATAATGCTAAAAACTTAACTAAATATACACATTTAGTGAATAGGCATCCCATAATAGATATTTTATCATGAAAGAATATTAATCATTTTTATGACCAAGAGTGTTACATAATTAATTGCAATCCTCTTGTGTCAGGCTACAGAGTGTTGTGAGTCTAGGCATGCAACCATCCTGCCAGCATGAAAGCTCTTTGTAACTTAAATGTTACACAAGTTGTGATATATAGAAATTATAATGGCCATAATTTCCAAAACTAGCTTTATTCTAACATTGAAATGGCTGAATTAAACCTATGAATGAATGACAGTCAATGGCTCAATTCCAAAATAGGATTTGAAAGTGTTTTGTAATTAAATTCATTGCATGTCATTTTATATCCCCTATACTCATTCTCTTCCCATCACTAAAGACACACACACACACACACACACACACACACACCTACCTACCTTACATCAGCTTTTATATATTTATAAAACATGAAAAATTAGTTTTGATAATACTTAATACACAAGAATATGTGAGCCAGGCAGTAGTGGTACAGGCCTTTAATCCCAGCACTTGGGAGGCAGAGGCAGACAGATTTCTGAGTTTGAGGCCAACCTGGCCTACAGAGTGAGTTCCAGGAAAGCCAGGGCTACACAGAGATACTCTGTCTTGAAAAACAAACAAACAAACAAAAAAACAAAGCAAAACAAAAAATTGAAAATACCATAGATGTCAGATGTCTTTGTGCAAATGTTTCCCTTCAATTTTATCTATTATTTGTTATATTAATATTTTTTTGTTAAGATGTAAGAAATTTTAGCTCCTCCTATGCACATTAGAAAATCATCATTTATTTGCAGCTGTGAGCCAGTTTACTCTCCCAAGACCAACAGTGATACCACTTAAACAAAATATGAGTTCATTTTTCTCTCTTAAAGATCCTATTTTCTTCAAGTCAGTGGCTAAGTAATGAAAATCAAGTATTTTTAAGAAATAGGAAAAGAATGAAAACATACTGTTTTCTAGAAAAGAAGCACTTAAGATATATTTTTAAACAGGAGTTTGGCTTTTAGGTCAGAGAATGCAAGAGTCCATGAGTTTACATTGATGACAGTGGGCAATTCTTGCAAAGTTCAAAATAATAATTTCATTTGAGCACATTTCTCTCATCAAATGAATAAAAATTTCTTCATCATTATTTTTTTGGCATAAATTTGTGAACCCAACCATAAATATAATCAAGATACAAGGCTGGCCAGAAATCTATAGCTCTGGCCTGATCTTGTATTTGAACTCCTGAGCACTTCTCTTTCAACGACATTCATCCCAGTGTGTCTGATCAACGTGTAAATAATAGGCCACACCAGTTTGCAAAATTCTGTATTCTGTTGGTTCCCTTGTGGGTCTCTTGGCTTGGCATGTGCTGTACACAACATGACTGCGTGGAGCTGTAGCTTCTGCTTCACAGACTGTTTTCTCAATGTCACACAGAGTTAAAATATGCAGAAGCTAAGCTGGAAGAGAAATACCTTTGGAATTTGCTTCACAAACAGTCTTACTTTCTGTTTTGATTTTGTTAGCATATGCAAGCTCTAGGTCTCAGGAGAGCGCTTTCCACTGCTTGGGAAGTTGTCCCTTTCCTTCTGAATGACATACTTGATAAGCAATAGCCAGGTGTTTTAAAATAATTTATATATGGCATTTGCTCTTATGATATTAATAGCAACAACAACAACAAAAGATTGTGGATAATAAAAATATGTGGATTTAGAAATCACAAGTTATTATAAAGTCCATGAACTGGAATCATAAATGATTTCACAGGATGTCATTTAACATGAGTATATTATCTGCAAGCTAAAAGGGTCATGTGATAAAACTTTCCAAGGGCTATTTGATTCTTGCGTGCCTTAATAATTTATAATGATTTCATGTGTATATTTCAAACTATCCAGGGATGAAAATACTGGTAAGAATTGTTTGAAATTTAGATAGAAGAAAAGATTCAGATATCCACTTGCTTAAAGCAAAAGAGAGGGGTTGACTCCAATGCAGTAAAAATCTAATCAGAAGATTTTTATTTCACAATATACATCCTGAACCTCTTGGTTCTGGCCTCCTTATTTTCTGAGTCTTAGATGTAAGTATTGTGTTTTAGATGCATTCATTATGGTCCATTGTATGTGTATGTATATACATTTATATACACACGTTCTTTAGTTATGATTGCTGCATATATGTATGTTTATTGCATGTATAAAGCAATAATAATTAAAGAACATTTCATGAATTTGAGAAGATATCCTGAATTTGAGAGGGAGTTTCAGGACACAATGGGAGTTGGTAGGAAAGAAGAAAGGATAGAAATGATGTAAATAAAGTACCTGAATATGACATTGAGAAAAATTAAGATAGAGTTAAACATTGCTGGTAAGACTTCACTGCATACAGTCAAGGTTTAGAACTTACATGCTCTCAAAGGCTCTTTTACTAGTGACTCAGTCAGCTGCTTGTACTATAACTCATTAAGTGGTGGATACTTTAAGATTTAGGGTTCAGGAAAAAGAAATCAGTCAAGAACCTGGCAGAGTGCATGTTGTTGTTGAGTAAGAGTAACCCACATAGGCTCATATATCTAGATGTTTAGTCAAAAGTGAGAGGCACTATATGAAAGGATTAGAAGGTGTGACCTTGCTGAATGAAGTGTGCCACCTTCCCATGTCAAATCGAGATTCTCTCTTGCCTATAGATCATCTGGATGTAGCTCTCTCATCTTCTGCTCCAGCTCTATGCTGTCATGCACTCTGCCATGATAGTAATGGACTTAACCTCTGAAACTATAAGTAAGTCCCAGGTAAATGGTTTCTCTTGTAACAGTTGCTTTGGTTAGGATGTCTCTTCATTGTGAATAAGACAATGCTATTAAAGAATCTCCTGGGATTGTGTACTCTTCCCCTATCCTTGAGTTGGCTAGACAGGTCTCAGACAGTTGGAGTCAGTGCTTGGCCTCACTGCATGTGCATCTTCCTGCCTGAGCCTTGAGGAGCTGACTACCTATTGAGCTTACTTTGCAACTCAATCCAACTGAAACAAGTGCAAGAACCCAGCCAAAACAAAGGGATGGGTCTTTGGGTTTTGCCTATATACAGGCAGAGTTCAAAATTAAAATTTGAGCCATGATCAGAAATCTGTCTTGGCTCATTATTTCTCTTGTCTGCCCATCCTATTCCACCTGCAGCTCTCGTGCCAGGTGAAACTGGTTTCTCCATGACCGCTGGACAGCTACAGGATAGCAACCTTTTCATCTCTCTCCATTTGCTGTTTCTCTCTCTCACTTTACTGTCTTGCCAACATTATATGAGCAGCTTTACCCTAAGTTCTGTTCCCCATCATGACAGTTTGCCACAGTAGATGCCCAAAAGCAAAATGATCACCTACAGTGTCAGAGTCCATGAACAAAAGGAACATAATTGCAAATTTGTTATCTCAGGTGTGTGTGTGTGTGTGTGTGTGTGTGTATAAATATATATATATATATATATATATATATATATATATATATATATATATATATATATATATATATATTTGGCTTTTACGAGACAGAGTTTCTCTGTGTAGCCCTGGCTGTCCTGGAACTCACTCTTTAGACCAAATTGGCCTTGAACTCAGAAATCCGCCTGCCTCAACCTCCCAAGTGCTGGGATTATAGGCGTGTGCCACCACTCTCAAGTATATTCTTGAAGTCAAGGAAAACTAACCAATACAGAATATATACATAACAGGAATAGTATATCTCAAGACATTATCAGTTATAATGTGAGTGATAAGCAGCTAGCATGAGGGCTCAGAGGTAAAGGTTCTTGACACCAATTCTGATGACTTGAGTTCAGTCCCCAGGATCAGCATGAGAGAAAGACTAGCTGAATCAAACAAAATTTCCTACAACTTGTACATGTGCTCTGTAGGATATGCATATGACCCAATAAATGATAAAATACAATAATAGATTATGTAGCCATTATGATTAATTTATTTAACAGATTAAATTTATTATTGGTTTATTATTAAGACTGGTATTAGTTTAATATTAAATGCATGGACCATTTTTAAAAGAAATTAAAGTTTTTGTAAAAATAAGTAAATGAAGGCTTTAGGGTCTGGAAAAATAATTCATTGTGTAAGAGTGCTTGCTATACTAGCATGAAGACCTCAGTTTGAATATATAGCACCCACATAAAAACTAGACAGGGCCAAGCTAGCACCTCTAATCCCAGAATGGTAGTGGTGGTAATAAGTCTGCATGGTTCTCTTGGCTGCCTGTTATGCCTTAAGTTACATGAGAGACTATCTCAAAGAATAATACAAAATGATGTATAATATCACATATATATTCTTTCATGCACACCAAAAATATTAAAATTTTAAAAAGTCAAGGTTTTGATTTAATGTCCAATCTGTACTGCTTCCTATGGTCAACTTTGCCCTATCATATAAAAAATCAACAGTCTATGGCAAGTAACTGCCATCTCAATAACAATTGTATAAAATAAAAGAAAAATAAACAAAGAAGAAAAAAACTAAAACCTATTTGGAGGAAATGAGGATCAAGGTAACAGAAACCATTATTCAGAGGTAAGCCTCGGAAATTTCCAAAAGGAAAGTGGATCAGGGCATATATAAGATTTATAAATTGTCACATCCATCATTAAATCACCCTGAAGCCCTCATTGGCATTGGAATTGGGTTAATAAGTAATATCTAGTTATGTAAAAATGGATCCTTCGTGTTCTGTAGCTTATTTACTGAGCTGCCTCAGAATAAAGGATTCTAACCCACTGAATTTTGATCTCACATAAATATTGCAACAACAATAAAATATACATCAGCTTTTTTAACCTTCTCTTTACATTGTTTTCAAATAGGCATTCAGGAATGTATTACATGTAGGGTTCAGTTTTAATTTTTAAAATATCTCTTAATGGAATTTTCTTGAATCACTGGAGCCCTGGAAACTCATTTAAAAGAAAACCTCTCATGATACTGGCCCTGCATATTATTGATTCCATGAATCAGTCATGAGCAAGAGTCTCTGTGAAAGGGATGACTTTTTTAGGGGAACTTTAAAGGGTAAGTCAATCTTCTATGTTCTATTTTGAAATGAAATAGCAAGCCCCATCAGTAATAGGGACAAATTATATGCACAGTGATTATCCTTAGACACACAGGGACAAAAAGATTTCTAGAGAACAGGGTAACTCACTGCAGAATAAGTCTGATTCTAACTTTTTTGCCAGTGATCCTTTGGGTATGAATGGTACCCATAGAAAATCCTGTCCCTGTGGTATCAAGGGAACGGAAAGTCATTTACTCCCCATAGATTTAAGGATGTCCCTCTGGAGTCTGGAGCTCCCCTCTTGCAGCTTCTCTGAAATCTCAAGGCTTACAATTTTACTCTTAAATGCATTGCACAGTTCAGACATCCTTGTGTGGTCTTTTTAGGACCACCAGCTCTGCTACCATGCTGAGTGCTTGATGAAAAAGCTACACCTTTTGCTTCCAATTGCAAGGCTGCTCCTGAGTATCTGAGTAAACACAGAATTCCTTCATCAGTCTAAACTTTAGTCCTGAATCATAGAAGAGAACCTTTGTAACACTATTGTTAGAACTTAATAAAAGGAACAAAAGTAAAAATCTGTTAGTCAAGTAAACATGTTCACAGATGCAGATACTCACAGCCAACCATCAGACTGAGCCCAGGGACCCCAGTGGAAGAGCTAGAGGAAGGAAGGAGTAAGGAGCTAAAGGGGCTTGCAACCACATAGGCAGAACAGTATCAACCAACTGCACCACCCACAGCACCCAGAGATTAACCAAAGAATACACATGGAGGAATCCATGGCCCCAGATACATATGTAGTAGATGGTGGCCTTATCTAACATCAATGGAAGGGATGCTCTTAGGCCTGTGGTTTGACGCCTCATCATAGGGGGATACTAGACGGATGAGGTGGGAGTGGGTGAGCAGGTGAAGGAGCACCCACATAGAGGCAAAGGGGAGAGGAGAGGATGGGGGGGTTGTGGAGGAGTAACCAGGAAGGGTAATATCATTTGAAATGTAAACAAATAAAGTGACTAATAAAATATGTATATTAAAAAATAAAAATCCACAAATGCCATTTGTGAATATTTAAATACTATTCCAATATTTTTGCTGTAAAAAGGTGCTAATGGTACAAGTTTGTCCTTCTTCTGCTCCGCACTCTCCTTATGTTTTACAATATTTTAAGCATGCCTTTAATATAACACCTCCCAAATGTGAGACTAGCTTTCACCTGTTTACTGAGTCTATTTGCTTTTCTGTGTGATGGCTTCAGAAAGCTTGTTGGGCTCATGCAATGCAGGTTAAAAGCAGCAGGAAAAGCATTATGAACATCCAATCCAAGCAGCATCCAGGCCACAATGAAAATGGGTGTTTTCTACTATTCTCCTTAACACGCTCTCTTTTCCTGCTAGATCAGTGAGACAATGAAGCATCTTGAGAGAATTCCAGTGACTACAACTGCAGATTGCGGAAACAGCCAAGGAGGTTGTCTGCAGTTCCTGGCATTATCTGAATTTCCATTTTCTTGTTTCTTTTCGGACTCATTATCTCTGTAGGTTCTAATGCATATGCACTTAGGTAATTAATTCCAGTGGGGTTACAGGTTTGTAGAGATCATTTCAAAAATGGGCATAGATTTACTCTGTCAATGTAAATGTGCAGAATTAAAATTGTGACTCTAACCATCATCAAAAAGTCTTTCTGCCCATTTTTAAATAACTTAAACATCTTTGGAAGATGTTTAAGACAAGATGTGACAAGGAAGATGTGAGAAGACAAACAACCAACTTCAGATTTGATAAAAATCAGAAATGTCAGAGTGGACATTTTTCTTTAAGTTGTTGCAGCTTAGGGGTAGCCATGGGAAGCCAAACCTCAACTTGGAACCTTGAATTGCTAGCCTCCCTATAGTTCTACAATCTGGCTGATTTCTATCTTAATCTCAAGCCTAGACTAAAATAGCAAAACTCTTACTGCCTTTTCCTCATGTGGTAGAAATGATGTGCCTAAAGATTGAAAGACTTCTAGTGGATATATTACTGATTTCATTTAACCTTCAATTTACTTTTAAGATAAATAGGCCTCTTTCTCTATATTCATACAGCATAGAGAAAGAGAAATTTTCAACTACAGATTTTCTATATTAGTCAATACATTTGAGTATTGATGATACTGATGAAATAATTAATTCAACTGAAAAGCTGCAAGCTTTGGTGATCTCTTTTTATTCTATAATTACATCCTGGTCAATTAATTACTCTTTCTAGCTTACAAAAGAGGTGACATGTTTACATTGAACATCCTTCCTGTTTACATTGAACATTCTCAAAATTATGAACATATGAGTTAAAGGAAAATGGTTCAAAATTCCACTAAATAAGAATGAACTATTGCATAGCTTGTTAAATATACTAACATTCTTAATAATTTATGATGAAGTATTCACTATGAGAAAGCATTCTAAAAATTCATTGATGATTTTCTTGAAGTTGTATTGAGAAATAAGTTAACAAATATGTACAGATATAATCCAAGACTTCCTACTGTGAAAATCTCAGAAGAGTTTGTATAGAGAAGCTCTAAGAAAATCTAAAAGGCAGAATTTTATAAGTGTCTGGCAGAACCAATCTGAATCAATAAGGTATCAGAGTAGACAGACATGTCTTACCAGATGCTCGGAGGAGGCCTCAGAATCCACTAGGAACATTTTTGTTACTGACAAACAGAGCTAAGACCTATCAAAAGGTTACACAGTTTCACCATTGTGGGTAAAGGGGGCTACAACTTCCCATTGTAGAGGGTAGCCTTGCCCATTGCATGTTTTTAGAAGCATCTTGGCCTATAGGGTTCTATCAGGTGTGTTGATTGAACTTAGCATGTTATTAAAATTAGAAAAAAATTAGTTAGCATAAAGTTTAAAGAGGGATATATCTGGAAAATTGAAAGTTGATAATGTGTAATTCCATGTTTGTGTATATACCCAATAGAAAAGCAGGTGCCTTTTGCTCAAGAAAGACATGCAGAAATACATTCATTTCAGTGTAGTATTCACAAGATGGAACCTAGAATACAGGAACCAGTCACACCAATACCATGGGCACTAAGTAGTAATGAAAGCTAACTAGAGTTTCACAGGAAAATGGATATCCAAATAGGGAACCTGCAAATCCGACCTGTACATACTTCAAAAACCGCAGAACAAGGTAATGTTTCTATTCTCGTCTCTGTAAGTGTGTTGGTTTGGTTGAATGTAAATGAGAGATTAGGAAAGCCCTAGGTAAGTTCCTTAAGGAATATGAGATGCCCTGCTTCTTCATCCAAAGGAGTTATATGTCAAGACATTAAGTGGATTCTGAAATAGGGTGGTAGTGGTGGTGGGGAAGTGATAAAGGTGAGAGTTAATGGTGGTACTGGGGGCTGATAGTGGTGGCGGTGACAGTGAGGGGGTAATGATGGTGAGGGGGTGATGGTGGTGGTGGTGCGCAGTTTTCTACTTAAGTCTTTTGTTTCAATTAGAGAAAGAGATAAAAAAGCAAATAAGCAAAATGAAAAGGTTGCTGCTGTGAATCTAAAATTATTAAGTCTAGGAAAATTTCTGTAAGTATTAAACTTTGATTAAAGTAAATATATTGTTTTTAATGCATTATCCCTCTAGTGATTATCTATGTGAGGATGGTAAGGAAGAAAATACAAATAAGAAATGAAGCAGAACAGTAAGATTAATTTAAATAAGCAACTAGGTAAAAGAACATAAAATATAGAAACAAAAGCCACAATAAACCTACATGGTAAAAGCACACATTTTGACTGTAAATAAAAGTGAAAAATCAACCCTTGTTATCATGTGAATTATTATTTCTTGGTATCCCTCTAATCATAATCACTCACACGCAGTTAGAATATTAATATTTAGGATACCATGAGACAGAATGTTTCTAGGAAGCATGAACTCATCACCCCGTGGAGAGGATGCCAGGCTACCTGTGCATGCCTCGGTTTCTTATCAGTCGCTCTAGCCACTGGAACTAGTTTCTTTTTTTTATTAGATGTTTTCTTTATTTACAATATCTCCTTTCCCAGGTGGAACTAGTTTCTAAATAGGTAGCATTTTTTTTGTTTTGTTTTGGTTTTGTTTTGGTCTTTTTTTGGAGAGGACTAACAGTATATGTTATTTAAAGCAAAGATTATCTCTGTCTTCTGTCTGCCTCTCTTTTATCTATCACTTACCTGTCTGCCTGCCTGTCTGTCTTGTCTGTCTTCTGTTTCATGTACGTGCGTGTGTGCATTCGCACACACACACATACACATGTGAGCTCAACACAAGCATGCAGCTCTCCATGTTTTATAGGTAGAAGTGTGAAGTAATTATATATATATATGTAATATATATGTATATATTATATTATATCATATATTATATATATGTACATATATAATTAATTCCAATTTTTGTATTTAGCACAATAATTTAAATATATATGGCCACTCATCAGTGTTTGATCGTATCTTTTGAACCTCCAAAACTCTTGAGCCCAATGCAAGGGCCCAGAAGACTGTTGAAAGGCAGCAGGATTTCTGACTTCTACTGTATAAAACTGTGAAATGACCATGACTACCCTTCAGTATATTGGCTTGATTCCTACTGTTTCATGACAAGTGTAATTTTTAATGGGGGCTTTAGGACTTGTGTATTTCCACAAATGCTTAAAGTCTGTTCTGAAAGCTTTAGTTATTTTTTACTACTTGAAAGCCCAAGGTAATTTTTCCCTCAGTCTTACATTTTACAGAGCCAAGTTTTACTAGACATTAAATCTGAGTCAATAGCTTCTGAAGATACTAGTCAGCTAAGTAAAGATGTTTTGTAGGACTGGAGAAAATAATGTGTTCATTATTGTAATGAAATGCTATGTATACCCTACCTGAAAAATGCATATGAGTGAGTACATTCCATGAGCATAGAAGAATCAGCCATGGAAGAAAGCAGGGCATTTAGTTCTGCACTTTGGAGATGGTGAGATCAGGTAAAAAGTTGTCCGTTCTTAGTTAAGAATGTAGTTTAAAATACAATGCAAAGTCGAGATCCGAATCACCAAGGCAGAACTGTGCTTAGCAAAGCAAGACCCAAGTGTCTCATGTGGTGGCAGGCTGGTGGTTGCCTTAGGACATCCTTTCTCAGCCACGGCAATGCAATGCAAAAAACAGACATGGCCTCTTGCTTCTCTTCACATCCATAGGATAATGAGTTCTCAGGCCTGTTTGTTAAAATGCTATTTTTAAAACCATATGAAATTAGAATGATTGATTACAAGTACACATCATGAGACAAACTGAGGTCGTTTAGGAAAAATCAAGTAAAACAGTCATACTTTTATGATTATGAAGTAGGTGAATGTTCACTCTTCCGAGATCTTATATTAAAGAGAAACTTAAAAAAAAAAAAAAAAGAATGTCGTTTAAGCAGCCATAAGTAAGATGCCTTCCTTGAGCTTTAGTGGAGTGGCCAGAAAGTACAGTGGCCAGAAAGCTCAGGAGAAAGGAAGGAAAAAAATCTGAACTGTCAAGGGCTTCATTGGCTTTCTCTAGATGATAGCTAAGTTGTGATAGAAACACAGAACTTGCCACCTCACCTAAAATAACAGTGACAAAGTCAAGCAAGCCACTATAAGGATGTTGCCTCTTTTTCTTTTTAGACCCTAATCTAAAACTATGGGAAGGTGTGAAGAATGTGAAAGTATTGGTGAGAAAAAACTACCTTGTAAAGGTCTGTACTCACAAATATATAGGAGAGGACTTTCCCAAGTTGGTCACAGGAGAATGATTCTTCAGTACAGACACGGGACAGAGAGGTATGAAAGTACAAGTTATCAAAGAGTGATTAGGAAATGATCTGCTACACATAAAATCAAGAAAACAAAAGCACTGAAAAACACTTCCATTTCTCAGATTACAGAAAGCTTTATAGGGGCCAGGTTAAAGATGGCTCATGATGATCTGCATGACTGCTTTTGTCTAGGACTGGTGTTAGGTTTCAAGCACAATGCAGGGTACCATACAACCACTTTTAACTTCAGCTGCACAGTATCCAACATTTTCTTCTGGCCATCAGAAATCAAATGTATTGACCACCAAAAATAAAATAAATCTTTTAAAAATAGGACAAGGTCTTCCAGAAGTAGAATATGGTGATTGGTGGAGACCAGATTGGATGACTGATACAAAGCAAGTTGCTATGCAACATGTACCACTTGTGAGGGATTTGAGGAAACTAGAGTAGGAATAAAATCACCACACTTCCAACAATACAATACATTGATTGAGAATACATGTATTTAAGAGTAGGTTGGATCTCTCCTACGTAATTTGAAGTCAGATAATTAACAGTATATTACAATATAAATTAACAGCTAATAACAGCTTCCTATTTAATTTGGTTTTATATATATATACATATATATGTATATATATATATCTGGTTTTATATATGTATATTTGGTTTTATATATATATATTTGGTTTTATATATTTATTTATTTATTTATTTATTTATTTATTTATGGTGTGTATCTGTGGTTTGGGCATGTATGTATTGGTGCAAATGTCTTCCATTTATGTGATCCAAAGGCTAGATGCTATTGATAGGTCCCTTAGAGCTTTTATTATACACAGTCTCAGAAATCCCAGCTTATGTTAGCTTTGGGAAATGAACCAAAGTCCTCGTGATTTTGCACCCAAAAGTTCTTAAACTCTGAAGCTTCTCTCAGCATCAATGCCATAGTAATTTGCCTTAATTTATTGGAATATTGGGAAATCTTTAAGAATATATGCATGTCCTACACAAACAAAAAGTACAGTTTTATAGACACTAAATTCTCCTTCAAGATGCACATCCATTATTCCCGAAATCATTTGAAACCTCTGCACGTGTTTGCCTCTATGCCTAGAATAGCTTGTGCACCAGCTCCCAGCTCTCACTGATGAAGTAGACCCTGGATTTCTCTCTCAAATTAAAATATAATTACTGTAGCTCTTATGTTTCTTGCTTATATATATATGTATATATATTTCATTATATATATGTATATATAACATATATACATATATTATACATATATATAATGTGTGTATATATACATATAATATACATACATATATATATATATATGTATGTATATCATGAAACATATCATGGTTGTGTCCACAGAGTAATGGTCAATACAAAAACCATAGAATGAATGAATGCATATGGGAGGGGAGGAAATGAATGAATAAAAAGAAATTTTACTAACTGTGTGCTAAACATGCCTAAGTAAGTAACCCTAAGTGTTATATGTTTTTCAAAATTCTTCCTGAAGTTTAATTTTCCCCTTGGGTAGCAGAGATAAAATGGAATAATTCAGGCAATTTGCAAAATGTGTAGATAATTGAGGGGCATATTGCAGAAAGGCAGTCTTCGGCTTTAAGATTTTAAAGGACTAAGGGGGTTTCCATGAAAGCCCATGGGTCACATGCTCCATAATAATCCATTTTAAAGACCCTGCAGCATCTAAAACTCTAGGACAGGAAAGAGGTTAAGGTTCACAGGGAAGTTATTAGTTGGGTCAGCACATAAGGGATTTATGTGGCACCCATATGTGTATAATGTTGAACAAGCCCCGAATATAGACACAGTCTGACCTTTAGATTTCAGTGCCCAATAATTAACTTCAAAACTCAGCTAAGCAGGCTGTCTGGTTCACTCGCTCACAAGCAGCTTGGCTATTGAGCTACAACCATACAGTTTGAAATTCTAGGCAGTAGTTATTTAATACAATTCAGTATGGAGCAACTCCAGAGTGTCTTTCACAGAATAAGACAATCTAACTGAGGACCAAAAATACACAGGTTCACTCATTTGATTATAAAATGCTTTAAAAATAATAGTGTTCATATAAACAGCTAGAGAACATAAGGTCACTTTCAAGGGCATTATGGGATTTTATTATTATTTGTAATGAAGTAGAAAAGCAATCATTCTCTGTAGGAAGGAAGGTACCTAATTATACCAGTTATAGGTTTTGTCTGTTTTCAATGGGCACATTAGGGTCTATCTATATGATGAAACCCTAGCAGAGACATGTATCCATTCTGCATCTTCCTGTAGCTTTCAGTGATAATGAGCTTGGCCGCTTTTGATGCAAGGACGCAGGAGTCAAGGCTTGGGAGTCTTTAAGCTCTCCTGAGAGATTTACCTTAATGCAGAGCCTGCTTACATCCTGAGCCTGTCACTTCCTCAAAGAGGAAAAGGTATGCCCTTTTCATTCCCAGCCCCTAGAGTAATTACAGACCCAGGTAACAGGTCAGGGAGGGCACTTGGGACTTCTCCATGCCAAGAGGCGAGAAATCAATGTCAACACATTTGCAAGAACAACCCAGTGGTACGTTCAGTGCTGCTTGTCCCAGGGAATCACCAGAAACTTGATGGCACCTGAATGGTGTCTTAGAATCAAGACTCGGCATTTGATGCCTATCCTGGGAGGATGGCTAGGGAACAAAGACAACAAAGATAAAGTAAAAAAAAAAATGACTCTTCCCCCATGTTTTCTTGGCTAAGAAGCCATAAGGGAAATCAAATATTTTGAACAAATACAGGTATGTGTTTATTGTTCCCAGGATGCTGGTGTGTGACTAGCAGTCCAGAGAACTATATAGGGAAAATCGTCCTGTGCACGTTTATCGATGTCAGAGTCTTTTGGGTTAGCATCCTGTTAAAAAGTCCCAGTAAGAACTAAGGATTCAATCCTACTCCTGCCTCTCAGTCTGTTTCTTATATATCATGTCTCAGTCCCTAAAGATCCATGTAACCACATCTTTTAGTAGGCATCTACTCATCCAATTGGCTTGGTATCAAATGGCCTCCCCTGACAGGCTAAACACACTATCAAGCAGACAGAAATGGGAATGCCCTCCAAAACCACTCCAGAAAATTGATATTCTATATTGTGAGTGTTCAGAATCTACCTTGAAATTCTGATATATTTTCACTATGAAGGAATTTTGTTGTCATAACTCTCTATGTTTACTCCAGTGGGTTCTTACCAGTAAATCAAAACCATGTTTCTGTTAGGACAAACAGATAAATACACAAAACAATCTGATTTCTTTAAAGGAAGGACAAAGGTCTAAGGGATTGATTGCAGAGTCTCCATCGCTGAGGTCTGAACCAGACAAAATACATAAAGTTAGAACTGTATCTCTCCTACAACGTTTCATATGGACACTGATGGTACCACGGATAGAAAAAAGGCAGCCATGTTTCTCCCTCAGAATTGACTGTGCCCCTCAACTAACCAGTTCATTGCAGAATGTCTATGGTGACTGAATATCATTAGTGTTGAATTTAGATCACTCACTAGACAGGAGATTTGAATTCTCACAGCTTTTCAGGATATGAAAGTAGCCACGAGGTATGTGGCCATGAGACAGTTACAGTTTGTCTTTGTTTCCCTCCCTATCTCTGCATTCCCTCCTAAAGCTCATCCTCTTTTCCTGCTCCTCCTCCTCCACCACACAAAGACAGGAGAATGGTCATGTGAAGATACAGTGAGGAGGACAGAAGATGGCCAGGAACAGACCAGTTAGGAAGAACTGAATTTGACAGCACATTAATCCAAAAATCTACCCTCTAAAACTCTGGAGAAAATTAGTATCTAGCTTTAAGATTTATTTTTATTTCATATGTGTGTTTGCCTGTCTGGTACCTACAGAACCCTGAAGAGAGTACTGGATTCATGGTGTCAGCCCCCATGAGGATGCTGGGAACTGAAACTGGGTCTTTGTTGTTTCTGTTGTTGTTGTTGTTTTCTTAACTTACACAGTGTCCTTGTATTGTTATCTTATGCTTTTGCAACTCGATCTAAGCCAGGGTTATCTAAGAAGAGGGACAGTCAGTTATTAAAGCTCCTCCATAAGATTGTCCTGTAAGCATTGCCTGTGTGGCATTTTCTTGATTAATGACTGATATGGGAGGGTCCAGCCAACTCTGGCTAGTACCATCTTTGAGAGGTGGTTCCATGTGCTGAAAGAAATCAAGCTGATCAAGCTACAGAGAGAAGGGCAGTAAGCAATATTCCTCCCTGGCCTCTACATGAGTTCCTGTGTTCAGATATCCGTCCCTAGTTCCTGCTACGACTTCCCTCAGTGATAGAGTATGATCTGAGAGTGTTAATCTAAAATGTACCTTTTCTGCCTCAAGTCACATTTGATTGTAATGTTTTACCACAGCAGTAGAAGCCCTAACTGAGACAATGTGTCCTGTCTGTAGAATTTTGTTTTAGCTGTCAGGACAAACTAGTATAGCATAATTGAAGCCTTTAAAATTACACCAAAATCATATGTAGCTTAGTTCAGTCTAGTTTCTGGAGTTTATTAGTATTTCCATAGCCCGCCAAATAAAATTAAAGCTTCTTACGTATAAATATACTTTTAATAAGGAGGCTTGCCATATATATAAATATATATATATATATATATATATATATAGTATATATTGTTTTGTTTTCTTTTCTCAACTCATATATAATGTTATACCTAATATGTATATATAATTATATACTGTTTGTATTATAATTGCCTAATATAATATATTTGACAAAATATTTTAATAAAACTGGTTATAATATGTTAGGATTAATATAGGAAACCTTTTTGGGAGACAAGACTTTGTATTTCCTTTAGAGCAGAACATAGGCGGACAGTATGGTCTGGACATGAGTGGAAAGGTACAAGTGTCCAGCTTCCTTTGTACATTAACAGTACCATCTTTACTTCACCCTTGTGGATGCAATAGGACAGACAAAACAGAATAGAGAAGATGTGTACACTTAAATCAAATAGTGTTTAGAGATCCTCAACTGACTGAACCTGAAATGACATTTATTAAAAACTCACCAATACATAAACATAACGATATAGCAACACTGTTAGTGCTGTCTTTATCTTTTTACTCCTTCAACACTTTTACCACCTTTCCTCATGGCTCATCCTCACAGTCTTCAAAAGCCCACTATGGATTGCATCTTTTCCTTCAAGCTCTCTTCTCTTTATTCACTTTTACAACATTTCTACTCATAATATGCCTCTCAAAAACCTTTTAAGAAAGTATTTGAAGTAGGGTATAGCATTGTAAATATCGATATATGTTATTTCATAATAAACTGGCAGTGTTTTAGCACTATAGAACACGGGTTTGGATCATCATCATCATCATCATCATCACATGAAAAACCGTAAGCTGATCTTTAAACAACTGCTTGGGCTTTTCTGTCAATACTATTTTATTCATAGTCTCCTATTCATGTTCCTGTTTTTGCTCTCTCTCTCTCTCTCTCTCTCTCTCTCTCT
>NW_022196895.1:67530924-67539442 GCF_008632895.1 Mastomys coucha
TCTCTCTCACACACACACACACACACACACACACACACACACACACACACACTTCCTCCTAATACTCATCCCCTGCTGGCATGTAGTTCAAATGAAGTTTAGGAAAATCTCTGGATGTATTAAAATTGTGTAAATCCAGTATATAATAACACCCTTTGCTACATCTCTTTGGCCTTCATTGGATGTATGTTAGAGACTCTATCCTCTCTGTTTCAGTTCTAAATACTTTTGGGTGTCTTACTGAAACAAATAAAAACTAGATGCAACACAACAAATAAGCCTCCTAGAAAATGGAAGCCTTCTTGGCAGCCAATACACTCATAAGTGTGATACTTTGTATTTTCCCTAAATAATTCCTTGAAAGCCACATGTCTGGCCTAACTCAGATGTATATAGCCCTTGTTTAATTCTTCCATGTATATTTTTGTGTCCTCACTAAAGCTAAAACTCTGAACCTCATTTGTTTCAATGGTAAAATGAATAATACTGCCACCATATCTATATCTATATATACATCTATATCTATATCCTAATCATTAGAATTTTCAAATATGCTAACTTACATGGACAGAAAGCCATTAAATCTGTGAGTTAGTCAGTGATCTTAATATTAAATGTCTGCCGTAGTTCATCCCAATAAGCCCCTTGCACTCTCTTGTTCCTTTGAATGGAAGTAGGTAACCATCTTTGTCAGAAAGTAGAGAAACATGCATTGGATGGAATGTATGCGAGGGGTTATGTACTGGCCCATTATCATTAACTTATTAAAACTCACTTCAGACTCCTGACATCCAGAATTTAAGGCAATACCTATATTGGCCTGTTGCAAAGTCAGCAAAAATATATTATAGCAGCAATTCAAGTATAGTGGTGTTTAATTTTTATTAGAATATCTAAAAGTGTATTATTTTAAAAGATTTCTCTGGCCACTGTCTTAACAAAAACAGATGTGTTTGCTGTGCCAGACAAGTTGATTCTCATGGGAAAACTGATAGTTCATCCCGAATGTCTTACTGAAGCCTTGGAGCAGGGTTCTCTACACTTTGTCATGGCTCCTAGTAGTAATTACTTCTTTCAGACTTTATTTTGTGGTTAAACACATCTCTTGAAATGGTCATATGCCAAAACAGATGTAATACATCTATATTTAAGCTTTTTGGAAAGACAGCAAGGCAGTGGCCTACTAATCATAGGCATTAGAGGCCTCTGATGTTTTAATTGAAAAACAGATAAATAAGCTTTGTTTAATGCTGTGGCCAGCTATAATTATGATTCTTATAACAGAAGCTAAATGCACTCTCATCATTTGTAGAAAATGCAATTCAAATTCATAATGCAAGCGATGCTAAGCTTGCATTTACTGGGGATCTAGAGTAAATTATCTACATTAACATTATTCCATTATCATCACACTCTTATTTATTACACCTACTTAAATGTGCCCAAATGTTTAGTGCCTAAGTAAATTACAAGGCTAAAAGGAATAGTAGAGCAATAGAAAAATTGACAATTATAAGTCATTTAGTATTTCTTTTAGCCTAATGCAAAACTAATGGGTAATGATGGACTCACTGGAGAAGCCCAGAGCACATTTTTCTCCAAATAGTCCATGGTCAATCTGCTGGAAACCCCTGCATTGTGCCTCTCTGCTGCTTACAGTCAACTAACATAAAGTAATCCAAAATTATCCTATAACATTCGATCAAAGTTTCTCTGAAGAATTTGCAAGATTATCTTCAGCTGATGCTCTGGATTTTACTGCAGATTTAGGAATTCCACAGGGATACTGGGTATTTTGAGATTCTTGTGATGTTTACTCCAAAATAGAATACAAGAGTGTGTATGAATCTTTGATAAACTGGGGTAAACGTGAAGAATGGTGAAGCACAGAAATCCATGACCTTCTAGGTATAATTCTTTTATTTTTTATTCCTTTATGGAAGTAAAAAAAAAAAAAAAGTAAGATCAGAGAGTAGATATGTTGTCACAAGCTTCTTCTTACCAGATGGGAGATGTTGGCATGTCACTTCTGTTTCTGTGAATTCAAAGTCTAAAGCAATCCAAGTTTTATTACAAAACTAATCTGCTTTTATTCTAAACCTTAAATGGAATCCAAGAGTTTAAATACTCTGATCTTAGACTAACATACCTAGAGGAAGTTATAAATATTCCTGAAAAGGGCAATAGGTTAACAGAGAAATTAGGATTTATCTGATTGGTTTTACTTCTAAATTCTTATGTTAAGTATTCTTCACATATAATTCTGTGAATAATAACTTTTAAAAAAAAGCTCCTTAATCCCACTACCAACAAATTCTTCTGTTACTTATTCCCTCAGACGTGCCCAGTTATTGTTGCCAAGGAAACAGCCAGGAAGCAGGAGTGAGGCAGACTCTTTCATCTGGTGAGTGGATGATGGGAATGGATGAGAGTTGAGCAAGGTCAGGCGCTTGCTGCTGAATACAAATCTGTCATGCCTAATAGATGAACTCTTTAGCTTCTGGGCCATTCAGGCTACTCCCAGCAGCCAAGGAGAAAATAAAAAAGACACTCAAGCATGAATGCCAATCAGCCCATGTGGGCAACAGTGATGTATTTACATGTGCCACAGCAGCTGTGCTAGGCTTTGCGAGGAATGAAAAGATAAATTAAATATGTGTCAATAATTATAGGAGGTCAGAATTCAAATCCAGAAGGTATGTTAATAAGATCAGAGGATGTCATTTGGTTGATCTAGCCCGTTAACATCCCACATGCTTTTCTGAGGTCAGAGTTCAGAACCGGCCATAGTGTCAAATGTATTGAGCTGAGAAAATCCTCTATCAGTCCTCTGTTGTTTGTTTACCAGGAAAAACAATCATTTACTGTACACTGGGAAATAGTATATATACATCTGGTTTCTTTTGATTGGTAGATGCGTGGTCCAGCACTCATTAAAACTAATATGAGAGAGACAAGATACCTTCCTTCTAGTGATGCCCCAGGGCACATTTATTTCAATCATGCCTGCATAGTTCATAGTTTTGAGTCATCCTCTAGCATCCATAATACTACTTCTAACTATTAGTGTAAGAGGATGCAATACTATTATGTGATGGTATTTAGAGCTCTACTTATATAAGGTAGATAACTTCCTCAAATATACTTTTATTTTTTTCTTCTCTCATCTTCCTTCTTTATGGATAGATCTCTAAAATCTAGGATGAAATCACAGATAAAAGGATAATTATTTTCATAAGAAAAATGTTTCTCAGCATCTTTGGTCCATGTGCATTTGTGTCAGAAATTTTAAATGTTGTGGATGACAGGAAAGGAGAAACAGAGTCCAACAGTATGAACGTTAGATGCTACCCAGACAGGAAACTAATATGAAATCTTTAATTTTATTGTGACAACAATATAAGTTAATGAAAAGAATGATCATAATAATAACAATTAATTGGGGCAACTTCATAAAATATGACCATAACACGAAAATGGCTTAACACATCTGAAGATTTATCATATAGTGTAGAAGTTGGGAAATGAAATATTATTTCAGTGTGTTATGCTTCAGCGAATGTGTTAAATAATGTCACAAAATGAGAAATTTAACATACAAATTAAATGTATAAATTATAATTATATAACATGATTGACTCACTCATTGGACCCAGAGGTTCTATTAGGTAAAACGAAGATATTCTAAGTTTTTCTCTAATTCAGTATATGTAATGAATATAAACCAGGTTAAATTGTGATTTTATTCATACAAAATGTTTATAAGATGTATTTTGCAAATATTTGTGACACTGTGGGATGGGAAAGTTATACAAAGTCTATTGATAGAGGAGCCCTCACTTATTGCCCCTGTAAGAGGTAGCAGGACGATAGCCTTCCTGTTTTCCCATCAGAGTTCAAGTGTCTTTTGTCTTGTTCTGGCTTTTTTGATTTTTGTTTTTCTCCTCTAATGAGAAGATATAGGGGAAGAACAGAGATTGGTAAGGGGAAAGATTTGTTTGGAAATACTGTCACCCCCAATATTCCCTTGCTTTATAAAAGTCGAGAGATAGTTAATCACTTTATCCTACACTCATAAGGATTACCTGGCCTCATTGAGCATAAGCATTTTACACTTGCATAGTTAGCTACCAAAAGCTATTATTAAGCTTTAAATGTTAGCAAGTATACACATCTTAATTCATTGAAGGATAATCATTTTATTTTAAAGTAAAAGATACATGAATCTTAAATTTGTTGGTTATAAAAGCCAACACACGATAATGGGAAGTAACTGCTAGAAGTAATGATGATGTCAGTGTCCGGAAACTAGCTAGCAATGATTTCCATAAAAGGTGTTGCTGAAACAGTCAACAAAGATGATATGTAAAGCCAAGGACTTACTTTGTTTTGCTTAAATCATTACGTTTGTCTCTCCTAATTATGGAGGCCACGATGACACAGCCTTTGTTTTAAAGGATGAGCATTATGACAAATGCCTTCTAACAAGTCCCTTTCCAGGGCCTGTGTGTCTTAAAGCCAATATCAGAACAGTGGCATGCTAGAGAAGGCTGTGGGAAATCCACCCCTTCTCCCATGACCAGGTGGCTTCATCTCCCTACACTATTCAAAGGGAATGTATGTATAATCAAATAGGAACCATCTCTGCCAGAGGCTGCTCTCAGAGAAGTTTGTTACGTTATGTTTTCTTCACTCCCAATGAGGCAGCATCCTCCCAACTCAGAAATCTATTGTCACAGGACTTTAAGACTTGGTAAATTAGGAGCTTGATTGGCCTGCGCGTTTTAGTGAAATATCAGCATTATTTGGTTTCGGTTTTGTTTGTTTGTTTGTTTGCCTCTGAGAAATAGAATAGTTTTATTTTATTTAATATATATTATTTATTACATTTTATTATGTTCTGATTAGGGGCTAGGGAAAACGAAGATTTAAATAGGAGTTGGACAAGACAACTCACTTCCTGACTAAAAAGTAAGGAAGAAAAGGCACAGAATGAGAGACATACTTGCTCACTTGCTTATGAATGCCATAAAAATACTCAACTGAAAGCTATTCTACATATGCAGAGGACCTGGAGCAGACCTATGTGAACCTGCTTCAGGCTCTGTGAGTGGCATGGTTTTTTTATTCTTATAAAAAAAGCATACGGGTGAAACACTGAATGAATTTCAATATTGCATGTCACCAATGAGTAAGCAATTGAAACTCTCTTTTTGGCAGGAAAACAAAACAAAACAAAACAAAACAAAACAAAAAACCTCTATCTACTTTTCTTCACACCTGCACAAAGAATTTACATTTATTTACTTTTTATCTTTTAGAAGTGCCAATTTCCCACATGCATAGATAGTGTCAGCCAGTCAACAGTAACAGAGAAATCAGGCCTAAACCAGAGCAGGTGTGACTTCAAAGGACATTAGTAACCTCATTCTGTCAATCAGAATCCAATTCTCAGAAGAATCCACAACCCTCAAAATAGCACCCCAAATCTGAGAGCAGAACTCACAAGTCATCTCGCAGGTCTAGCTTCAACAAAAATGTCATGTGAGTCTGGTTCAACAAACATCACAGAAGTCTAGATCACATGACACAACCAAAAATTTCCAATTCAGTGTACTTATGAGCAAGCATTTTGTATGTGGACAGCTCCGATAACTAGATTTACAATTTTCTATATTAAAAGTTAAATGATGCTAAAGCTCTATTAAACCCATGCAGCATTTATATGTATGGCATTTATTGATAAAGATAGGATAATTTAAAGAATACACTTCAAAGCCCCTACTGAATTTCTGACTGAAATAAAAGTCACACCTGGGCTACATGGGACCAGTGTATCATCCTTTGACAGATGTTAGATGAAGTATTATTCTGAGATTGCAAATTACCATTCCTCTGTATTGGGACTCCCCTGTCTGTGGTGCCTTAGAAACTGGAGTGACTGTGAAAAAGTACACATTTCAAGAAACTAAACCTTGTATATCAACCATCCCAACACCACATGTGTTCAAAGCTTCACAATTCACAAGGAATAAGAGCAATTGGAAGAGACAGTTGAAGTGAATTACAGAAGATGCTACAATGTACAAATCTTGCTAGCATTCCTAGGGCAATCTGCTTATGTACTGTCACATGTATCCCATTGTCAATTACAATCATATAGATGTATCTTGGCCTCAGAGAAAGAGAAAGAGGCAGTGTGGATGAATGGATATTTTATATTCCCCTTTGTGGTTGTAAGGAATCCTGTTTTTTTACTTATTTTTTTATTTTTCAAAAATTAACTGTCTATAATTCAGGGAAAACAATGAATATGCTCAAAAATTTCTTAAATAAGGGTGAGAAAAAGGGGAAGTTGTCAGAATAAAGGCACTGGTAGATGTCTGTTTATCCATATCATTAATATAACACATTGGTTGACCGTGCCACCCAATGTAATATGTTCCCCTTCACAAGTAGCTGAAGCTTTTAAACCATTGATTAGGATTCACATATTATAAACAGGCTTTTTGGCATTAAAATAATCAGTAGTTAGCTTTCTTGTATTTGCTGTGCATGTAGTGCATGTCAGTTCACACATGTAGAGAGAGTACAGCTGTATTCCTCCAATGCTCTGTCCCATATTTTTTTGAGATAAGGTCTCTTACTGGACTTGGAGCTTACCCTTTTAAGCTAGGCAGACTGGCGAGTGAGCCCCAAATATCTGCCCATCTTTGATACTCAGCAAGAAGCTTATAGATGCATGAGCGTCCTTTATGCTACATAGTAGGCACTTTACTCGCAGTCCTCTATCTAGCCATTCACATTTTAAAGAAAACTTGCTCACCGTATCAAACTCTATCCACAAAGAGAGAAATGTCATTCAAGATATAGTACTCAGATATTTATTTCCTGAAGCAAGTACACTGTAAAATCAATTTGTGAACTCATTACATCAATCCATACTAAACCATTTAGTCTATGTTTAACACTAGGCAAGGATAGGCAAGGTGAATTAAATGAATTTTATTTCTAGGTTGCCAAAGTTAATCCTTCCCATGCTGGTTTATTTCTCAGTGCCTGCTCCAGACAGAAGGGGAGGCAGAGGAAGAAGAAAGAGATGTGACCTTTCTTCCCTTCAGACGTTTAAAGCTAATCAAATCAATATGTCCCAGCCCACCACTGATAGCACTCACAGCTATTTTATGTTAATGTGCAATCCTTTAGCTTGCTATTCCATGATGGCAGTACAATGAGGCCATTCCTCAAAGGGGAGTAAAATGTGTCCAGCAGAAAGGAATCATTTCATCAGTAGGAGAATGACCCACTTATATACTATCAAGGAACGAGAGATGCATAATACAACCCTGTCACAATCTCCCTTAAGCTTCTCATTACCACCAGCAAAGCCAATAAGATACAGCATCGAAAGCTTCCCGGGCAGCATCAAAAGCTTCTTTTCAATTCAAATGCTAACGTCTAAGCATGTCTTCCTTTGCGCTGTTCATTTGAGGCCCTCTTTCTCTTCTGAAGAAGAGTTGACACTCAGTCCTGTCCATACCTATATTCTCCTTGTGTATATGGCAAAATGGTCTATGTTCGTCTTTCCTTTTCCACCTTATCAAATGATACATTTTATTCAGCCTCTTAATTTTTCTTCTTTGCACTGCCCAATTTTCAATTATATGTTTTACCATCCTTTAAATATTTACCTCTACTGAATTATCTCTACTATATCATAATTTAAACCCGACTTTATCAGTTGCCTAGGAAATGAATTACTTGTGTTTCTAAAGGCTTCTCATGTATTACTGAAATCCTGCCATTGTCAGAATATTGCCTGTAAAGAATTTCCAGTAGTGGACTGAACACACTCTTGGTGTTCCTCAATTCCTATCTAGTACCCTTT
This sequence comes from Mastomys coucha, assembly GCF_008632895.1. Lineage (NCBI taxonomy): Eukaryota > Metazoa > Chordata > Mammalia > Rodentia > Muridae > Mastomys > Mastomys coucha. The sequence goes on from NW_022196895.1 coordinate 67,538,813, forward strand.
AATACCAACCAACTACTCAAGAGTCTAAAATCTTTAGAGATTCTTAATATATCTAGGAATGTATGGTAATAGAACTTACCTATTTTGTAGACCTTCTAACTACATATGCTTCTTTTCCCATCCTTTCTCTCTCTCTCTTCCTCCCTCCCTTCCTCCCTCCCTCCCTCTCTCCCTCCCTCCCTCCCTCCCTCTCTCCCTCTTGTGTGTGTGTATATGTATAGATATGGGAAATGGCCTTACAATCACTGACATAAACTACGGAAAGCACACGTTCCTGTTTTCACAATCTCCAGTTTTATTTCCTGTGACTTCCAATGCATCTGACAATGACATATCTTTAAAAAGAATTGAACAAGGGGAGCAGCTAAAGACACACTGAAGTGGACTGGGTCTGGGGAAAGTTCAGGAGAACTCTAAAAAGATCCCTAGGTAATTAACATTTCTGGGAACAGGGAATATTGTCACTCCCAAGGAAGAGCATAGATACCATTTGGCAATTCAATACCAAATAATTAGTAGTGAAAAAACCCATATAGGTAACACTATATAAACTGAGCAGGGAATACTTGTGTATTTGAATATATATATATATATATATATATATATATATATATATATATATATATATAT
>NW_022196895.1:67539452-67549452 GCF_008632895.1 Mastomys coucha
TTATATATATATATGTGTTTGTGTGTGTGCGTGTGTGTGCGTAGCACAAATATATATATATATATATTATATCATAAATATCAGAATACATATACAACAATAATTTATGAATATAAGAACCCATGATTTTATAAGAGAGCAAGGGAGTATATGGGAGAGTTTGGAAGGACAAAAGGGAATGGGGGAAACTATATTTTTAACATCTCAAAAAATAAAAGAAATAATTTTAAAGGTAAAAATAAAGGAGCTTTAAAAGAAATACCTAGTAACACACCTTTCATTCACACAGCTCATCAAGATCCTATGTAACGTAGTGAAAACTCTAATTTTCTATCCATCTTTCAAAAGCCATTTAGGGTCCAGTTCCTCCAATCTCCCCAGCCTACCACCATATCACTCTCTGAACATGTACATCTAATTCTGCTCTGTCCCTATACAGCCTATACAAAGTTCCTTCTACAAACCACTCCCTGCCATCTTGAGAGCTTAGATTTCAATTTCCCTGATTTATACCCCTCACTCTCATAGGAACAGCTGCTCATGACCCTCTGTGAGCTACGGCCGTTGTGATGTAAGCATACTCCTCGTACTCATAATGCTTTGTTTTAAAACAAGAGTGCTTATCAGGCTAGAGAAATCCAAAGGCAATTTCCTCTAGAGCAACGTCTCGCACGCAGAGAATCCGGTCACTTAGTATGCAGTTGCTTTGGTTTTGTTGCCTCTGATAGAGAAAAGCAAAAATTTATTTACCGCTTTCGCTGCGTGAATTCCGAAAGAGACATCTGTTCCTAGCTAGACAAACATGTTTTAAAAAAAAAAATCTACACAATCTGATCAGAATTGGGTTCGTAGGCTCATGTCAAAGAGTGAGAAGTCTCAAGTGGGGCAGGAAAGCAAGGGTCTGTGTCAGAAACTGGACATGGAGTTCACAGGAGCCAGAGGCATGTATCTGGGCAACCAATTGTCACCAAAGCCTCTCTCCACTTATGAAATAAAGAAGGCAGGAGAGGAATATCATCTGAAATATGTAGTAGTGGTATTTATCTCTTTGTTCTTGCAAATAAGTGCCATTTTGCTAGGAGAAACTCACATAAAAAAGCATTGCTCCCTGTTCAATACTGTCTGTCCTACTTTGCCAGCTTTCCATGCACACAGCCTGCTGATATATATATATATATATATATATATATATATATATATATATATATATATATATATATATATATATTATATATAATATATATAATATATATATTAAATAAAGAGAGCATCCCACATGATTAGAATGTGAGTCATTATTCAACAAGGAACCAGTCTTGAAATACTAATGATTCATAGAGGACAAAGTTTCTATCTGACTTCATTTATAATGAAATATGTTTTATTTGAACATGGGCCATTGTAAATTTCAAGTGAACCATCTAATACTTTGCAACATGTGTAACTTTAGCCATCCTATGAACGGGAAGATATTTTGGCAGTATTTTCAGTGAAAAGTGTGGGCATCCATGAACTCATGATAAATATTGCTCAACGAAATGTGGCAAAGAGGGTTAGGTGTATCATATACTAGCCACTTAGGCTTATTACTTAATTACTATGATTGCTTTTATGGGACAGCATAAAAGGTTAGAGACAGCAATCTAATATATTTAGAAGAAAAGCAATTGTTCATTTTCTTTTGAGAAAAGGTAATTTTGTTAAAACAAAATAAAATTGTAAGTAAAAATGTATTTTAATATAGTAGGAGGCTTTTCATTTTCTGTGGTAAATGGCATTATTATCCTTCTATGGTATGGTTAGAATAAAAAAAATGTTAGTAACATTAACATGAGCTCTGTTAGACTTTAAGGATAATTAGCTGAAATAATTAAACTTTTCCTTAAAAAGAATCCACCATTTCTTATCTGCATTCTAGCTCTTTGGGTATACCTTTCCTAAGTGTTTGAAAACTATTGAGTAATTAACAAACATTAGAGGTTCCCTATGCATTAATTAAAAGCATTAATTAATATTGTTTGCCTCAAGTTCATTAACTGTTAAACCAACCATTCATGGATGGCAAGGTACTGCAGGAAAGAACTCTTTCACTAGAGACATGAAAACAGATCTAAATCTCTCCACATGGGACAGCAAGAATAAACGAAGTGTGACTCAGGTAAAGTCCAGGGCGAGGAACCATAGTTCACCTCTGAGCTAATTTTCCATCCTCTGTCTACTCCTGCACAGCGGAGCTCAACCTTTCTAAGGCTGCAAGCCTTTATTACACATTCCAGATCAGTTCTGACATCTCTTTAGCTTTACCCATTGATCAATCAGACTCATAGGTAGACAAGTTTATAAGTTAGATAGATTCCTTCAAAGGTATATGGGCCTTGGGCATTCAGTTCACTTCTCAGTGAAAGACTTTACTCACTCACAAGGGTTGACTTTATCGCCAATATTGTGTTATAGGGATGAATCGGGTACTAAGAAGCCAGGGTTTAATATAGTACCTAGCATTTGGCAAACTCTAGACAGGTTTCTAACATTGTTTGTTAAACTAAGTTGCACTACTTCTATAGTTATTTGGTATTACAGATGATATCTGCCTTCTTTCCATCTATGAGATGAAAAGAGTTTTATATTCTAGATCATATTATCCTATTGGTGAACAGAGTGTTTTTAAAGTTGTAGCAACAAGTCTTTGACATAAGCTCATTCTTCAAAATGTTATTTTTGTTTGTTCTTTCTGTTTCCTCTGTGTTGGTCTCTTAGCTGGATAGAGTAGATTATAACTGTTGAAATATGTTTTCCCATATATAAAATACTACATGATTTTAAATTATTCTTCAGGTTAAAATATTCAAATTAATAGCTTACCTCCTAAGGCATTTTAAGCAATTGAAGGAGTAGACAATAATCTGAGTAGTGTGGGAGCCAAATCCCTTGCGTATTGCAGTTTTCCTTGCTGCTTGTCTGACATTATTTCCAATTATATACTTTAATTTAAAAAAAATTCTACATAATTTTTTTTGGTTAAAACATCACTCAGGATTTCCATTTCCATTTGACTTGTAAGTTAAGGTCTATGTTATAAAAGGTATATTCTACTAAAAATATTCTAAAATTTATATATTAAACATCTATTCTGTGAGCCTCTTCTTCTGTATTAGTTGGGTACTGTCAGAGCCTCTCAGGAGACAGCTATATCAGGCTCCTGTCAGCCAGCACTTGCCAGCATCCACAATAGTGTCTGGAATTGATGACTGAATATGGGAAGGATTCCTATGTGGAGCAGTCTCTGGATTGTCCTTCCTTCAGTCTCTGCTCAGCCATCCATTGGACTGAGCACAGGATCCCCAGTGAAGGAGCTAGAGAAAGGACCCAAGAAGCTGAAGGGTTTGCAGCCCCTTAGGATGAACAACAATATGAACTAACTAGTACCCTAAGAGCTCCCAGGGACTAAAACACCAACCAAAGAATACATATGGTGGGACTAACGGCTCCAGCAATGTATGTACAGCAGAGGATGGGCAAGTCGGTCATCAATGGGAGGAGAGGACCTTAGCCTTGTGAAGGTTCTATGCCCCAGTGTAGGGGAATGCCACGACCAGGAAGTGGGAGAGGGTGGGTTGGTGAGCAGAGGGAAGGGGGAGGGAACAGGGTTTTTCTGGTTTTTTGTTTTATTTTATTTTGTTTTATTATTTTCTTTTTTTCGGAGGGGAAACTGGGAAAGGAGATATCATATGACATGTAAATAAAGAAAATATATTATAAAAAAACCTATTCTGCTATGTATTTATATCTCAATATTGCAATTTTCATTACACTTATTACCCTATTGTATCACATGCTGGAAAAATAATAAAGATTATAGACTCTCAGAACATTCTAAATAATGGTATTTTCTATCATATTCTAATGTAATTCAACAATTCTGTCATCATGAGCTAGTAAGAGCCTGCAGCAGTGAATAACCACAAACTTAGCTAAATGTGGTTCATATTATGTTTGCTGTGCCAGAAGCCATATCTTCATCGACAGCAGATTAACATAACCTCCAGTGAAACATTTTTAACCCCAGTGATGTGCCTTTTCAGCCACACAAGAAAGGCTAATCAAACATTCTCATTTACTAGGATGGCAATGCACTGTTCATTCATAGTCATGCCCCAGGGCTTTGCTAACTCTCGTGTTCTTTCTTGACATAGTCCAAACCGACCTGGTCAATCCACTTAGTATGCAGTCTACTTTACTTGGGCATTATACAGATAACATTATTTTAGTCAGTTCAACTGAGCAAGAAATGACAGCTCCTTGGGATGCTCTGGTGAAAGACATATGCCTAGAGAGTAGGAGATAAAAATCAGTAAAGATGGTATGGCCTATTATTCCAGGGAAGAGTTCAGTGGTAAAATATTTGGAGAAACATCATCATACATGCTCTACAAATGAGGATAAATTTTGAATATTACTTTTCCATATACACTAACAGAATTTGGGATTTTTAGGCCACACATGCCTTTTGCAGTCATTTTCTTGGTAATTTAAACAGTTTCATTCTTGTGTAGAAACAGGTATTTTGAAAACTCTGGACTATGTCCAGAGTATCAGTGGACTCTGACAATTGGCCACATTACCTTGTGGATTCTATAGTACTTATAATGTAGGGAAAAAGGGTTAGTGTAGAGATTGTGGCAAGCCCCAATAAGCATTGTGTTTTTGGATACATAGGTAGAATTGTCAGTTGGTGTTATGGCTCCTCAAGAGCAGTACAAACTTGAGATGAGTTAGAGTTAGTTTTTAAGAATTGTAGCTCATCTTAATCTTTACTTTTGATGCAGGTAATACTCTATTCAGTGCCTCAGCATAGCAGTCATAAAAGTCATATTACTAACTGTTAATAAAAACCCATAATATACATCGTTCTCTGTTTACTATATACATATTTATAAAAAGCAATCTTTGATAAAATTTTCTCCTCTGTGCTGACTGTGCACCCTTTAGGAGCCAAAGGCTATCTAAGAAAAATTCCAAGATGAGATAGGATAAACACTCTTTCAAATTGTTGGTCAAGGTTTTCCAAGAGAATCCCAAATGCACAGGCTATTGTTATTGCCCTTGGTTGTCCTCAGAAGTGGAAGGTAAGTCCCTAGTGCTGAATACACCATGAATATACCATATGAAGCTCAGAGGTTCCTGAGGTGGACACTGAACCAAGTGCCCTCTCTACAAGGACTAGCTTTCATGGTTCTAGAAGGTGCTATGTATGCTTCAGAGGAGGAAAGCAACCAAAAATCTTACATATCTACTACACTTTTGAATCACAACAATAACCACCATGGCACAAGAACCTTAAGTGTTGAATAGTGGCATACACGATTTGATTGCAACAAACAGCTCTCCATTGGGCATTAAAGCCACCCAACAAGAGAGTAATCAGGTCTGGTAGTGGAGTTCAAGCCAACTGCACAGGTCTAGTAAAGTCATGGATCTTTGAGGTAAACCTACAACCACTACTTGTTATCCAGCATAATCCCTAAATACGTTTGAAAGAGTTGTCCTTATACGCACAGATAAGCGTATCCTTCACCCATCATCAAGGAAACTTCTAATCGCAACAGATGGAGACCATTACATAAAACCATATCCAATCAATTGAAAAGTTGATGAATCCCAAGGACACATCTACAACACAACTCCTGTACCTAAGGCTTGGGGAACATCGTGGAAGAGGAAGAAGAAAGACTATGAGGTACAGAGGATAAGAGAGCTTGCAATGAGTTTGTGTCTCCTAGGAATGTCAGAAAATATAAGCATAAACTCTCACCATTATGGTTGTTTAAACATGAGCTTAAAGAGGAATACAATAGGCATAGTAATGTAATTGATGAACTAAGGAATGCTGAGACAGGAGAAATACTCTTCCCCAAGAGAGAGCACAACAAATGGCTATCTAGTATCAAATGGCCAGCAGTGAACACATACACACACAAGTAACATTATATAAACTGAGCAAGCTATATGTATGTATTCAGGAATAGATAGATAGATAGATAGATAGATAGATAGATAGATAGATAGATAGATAGATAGACAGATACATACATACATACATACATACATAGATGATAGATAGATAGATACATACATACATACATACTTACATACATAGATGATAGATAGATATGCACCAACAATTAATTACATGAAAAAGAGTCTGATTTGAAAAGGAGAAAAAGAGTTTTATGAGAAGTTTTGGAGGGAGCAAAGGGAAGGAATAAGTGGTGTAATTCTATTATAATCTTAGAAACATAAAAGAAATAATTTAAAATAAATAAAAATATACCTAGAAATGTAGCTATCAAATTATATGTATAATTATACATTAATTATTATTTAAGATATTTGTATATGTTATCTGTAGACATAGCTATCTAAAATGAGTGATTATTTAATACATCAGAGATTAAAAATATAAAATACACAAAAACATTTGGATTCTATGGAAGAATCAACATTTTCTCCTGCACTTTTCTCCCAATATTTAGCACTTTAAGAACTCACAGATTATAGCATTGTTTGGTGTGTTTACCACCAGAATATGATGTGATCAATATTTATGAGTCTCTCACATTTCCCTTGTTGTATGGTTTACAGTTATTGCTGATCTCAATGCACTGCCATCATTTCAGAATTCATTTCTAATGTCAAAGCCTGCCATACAGCCATATCTACTTGATTAGCACAGGACTGGTTCCTTGTTTTAAGCACATGCAGGATGAAGGACAAAGTGAATGACAAGCCTTTATTTGTTGAGAAGTCTCTGCCTACATTGAATTGAAGGCAGACTTATTAAAATGATATGGCAAACTACCCTGAAAAATCATTCCACTAGTAATCATTTTATTTTTCTTTGAAATAACTGAACAAAATATCTACAGTTTAAATGGGCTTAAGCATGAAAACATCTGTTCATTAATAATGTCCTTGGAGGGTAGAAGAAGATAGTGAAATCAAGCTTTTACTTTATTCATTCCAATAAGTACTTATTATTTTGGGCACTAAACAAAATAATATACTCCATAGTCAATGTTTGTGTATCAATTTCTAGCTTTCAAATTCCTTCAAAACAGATTTATTGTCTAAATCCTTTTGTAAGTGTTTGGGTCTGCAAGAGAGTGCTTGAGTCTGGGTATATATATATATATATATATATATATATATATATATATATATATATATATCTGCATATATGTGATTAGGGCACAGCAGGGGATAATCTCAGTGTAATTACCAGGTAGCTTCTCTTTTGTTTAAGACTAGATTTCTGACTGACCTGGAAATTTGCCCCATAGGCCAGGCTAGCAGTAGGGTCAGGGATCAGCTTGTTTCTGCTATCATTCTGACACCACCACTAGAATGCCAAATGTCCATTACTATGTATGTTTTTGTTGGATTGTTTATGCCCATGTTCATTTTTATGTGGCATAAGAGCATCCAAATTTTGGTCTTCATGATTCTTGGGCAAGTTGTTTACCAACTGAGCCACCTCCTCAATCCTACATTAACTCTTTGGGTCAATTCCCTTTTGTAATTTATAACCAAGTAACTGGAGCCTTGGAAAGCTTTGGCAATAAACCTAGAGCATATAGACCTTCTCAGTATGTTTCCAATGGTGTGTAAAGACGCCAAATGAAATGTAGAGATGACTATGCACAAATCGCCCATTTTCAATGACTTGTATAGGGTAAATGACCAAATTTTCCCAAATCCGTATACCATTTTGGACAACAGTTAACTCGGGTGTCCACATTTCTTATGGAAACTGGAGACTTAAATAGGATGAAGGGTGAACACAAATTTAATCTTATTTTCATTTTTAGCATGGCAAGCAAGACATAGCATTTTAGTTATTTGAATTTATGGCCATGTATGAAGAAGCTAGTAATTTTAGTTAGTAGCTCTTTTGATAAATTGGTTCTGTATCTTAATTTTAACTATTTACAAAATATAAGTCTGCTGGAATGCTGAGCTCTATGGTATCACTATGATAGAAACTTATTTCATAATGCTTTGTTGGACGTTTAGTCATTTGAACTCAATGAAAGAACTCAGAAGAGGGATATCGCCAATTTCACTAGTGGTTGATTTTGCATGAAACAACTATCTGGAGACATGCATGTGAGTTGATCTTCCAGCATTCAACCTATTTTGTAGGAATCCTCTCGTGTCCCTGAGTTCCTGGAACAGTTTGATCATCTAAAACTACAAGGAAGTATTTACACTGCAGAGTCTTTTCTCGGGTTAAGAGACAGAGATTCACCTTAATTTGCCACCAGCAGCTACTGTGATGGAGAATGTATATTTTAGCTTTAGTTACAGGCTCTCCAGTATAGCTGTATAGGTGTCTTTAAACTGAAAAAAAATTGCGTTCTAACAGTTCCCAAAGTGTTGAAACTAATTGAACACTATTTCGATGCTCTATAAAATGCCTGTGAATTTATGAGGTGAATTCAACCTTGAGGAATGTACACCACCATGGCTCACGGTTGGCACGCAGTTATATCAGCATTCACATAGACCTGGCACCTGTCTGTTTGGAGCCACAAACTGTTTTTTTACCTTGATTCATAACAGTTTACAAAAGGAAATACCACAGGTTTCTGATTTTATGTGTTAGTGTTCATGATCAGCAAAATATTTTTGGTAATCCCAGGCTATATGATATACTACCTTGATAAAATATTGAAAATGCAATAACATTTGTAATAGGTAACCTTTTCCAGGGGAAGAGATGTAATTGTTAAAAGCTCTCATTTTTCTAAATGCCGAATCAATTTATTTTCTCTACTACAGTGAAACTCTATCTTGGAACTTACACTGGAGAGAGAAAAAATAAATCATGCATTAGAAAACATGCATTATTAGCATGCGACTCCCACACTATATTTTTTTCTTGTTTGTTTGTTCAATACATTCGAAATTTTAAAACTGTTCTGTTTGTGATCATATGGATTCCTCCCACGCCATTTTTGCATGTGGTAGAATAGAAGGAGAGTATCTTTTCTTCCCATGATAATTTTATTCTCTTCTTATATATTTCCACTAAATACATCTCAGATTACATAACCTTCTGTGATAAGTATATTATTACTCACAAAATCCTCACCCTATGACTGGAAATCTACTTCTAGTGATCTACTGAGGGTACTGTGAAGAGAATTTATACACCCCTGAAGCTAGAGTCATAACAAATAAATAGAAAGAACTAATACATTTATCATTTGTCTCTCTTCTTCCCTCTTTTCCCCTTTTCTAGCTCCAAAATAAATGTTAACATCTCCAAAAAATATCTGTATATGGAGTTCTTAAGTTAATATTCATCTCAGCCCAGCTTAGTAGATGTGGACTCAGGTCTCAGCTGAATAATTATTTCACCATTATCAGCGACACAAAAAAAGAGCCTAGATTCTGTTTATGTATGTGCAGCTCTGGCTGCTGAAAGTTCTAAAAGGTGAAATGTTTTATTTTTAGGATACTGAATAGATCCAAAGCTGGGTTATTTGCTAAATAGTGTTAACCAAGCACCTTTATTGACAGAGGCTCAAAATATTATAATGATTTTTAAAATGTTATTCACTGGATCTTGATCTAGTGAAAACCACATATATTTCATCTTTTACAATATACACATTTTAATCATTTCCCCACATTTGGTTTCTGTAAAGAACAACATATCATTAACTGAATTTAAGAAGATTATATTACTGCGATCCCTGAGACACTAATTATTCAACATTTTAAAAAATAGACAAACATTGAATAACTATAGATAAGTGAGTGAAGAAACTTCTAGAGGCTTATGGAAATGGACACTGGGTTGAACAGGTTACTGCCTTCATTTGGGGAAGAAGCAGATTGCTATGGTAGCCAGGGTTAACTCCGAGCCACAAGTCTATGGATACTCAAAAGCTGAACAGCTGTGCTATGTAGGATCACAATGTGGCTCAAAATG
>NW_022196895.1:67551191-67592419 GCF_008632895.1 Mastomys coucha
AGACCTCCTCCCAAAGATATTTCTTGGCATCTCTTTTACTGGATCATCTGAAGAAAGAAAAATTCAATGAAAACTAAAAATAGACATATTTCGGCTTGGCAGTGGTGGTACACACCTTTAATCCCAGCACTTGGGAGGCAGAGGCAGGTGGATTTCTGAGTTCGAGGCCAGCCTGGTCTACAGAATGAGTCCCATGACAGGCAGAGATACACAGAGAAACCCTGTCTCGAAAATCCAAAAGCAAAAACAAAAACAAACAAAAATAGACATATTTCAGAACTTCAACCAACATCCAGCTCTGTGGGACACTGCCAGAGAAGTCCCTGAACCTCTGTGCTCAGTCTGTCAACTAACATGGACACAAGGATGTTTTAAAAGTTCATATATTTAGCCTTATACATACATACCTGTGTATATATGCACACAAACCTAAACTTACATACAATGCTTTTTTATATTTACATGGTATATTGGGACAAAAGTCAGTGATATAACCAACAGAGAATAATAATATATTGATGACTTTCTGAAAAACATTGGGTAATAATATTCATAAGTTTCTGATTTCATTTGATATACATGACAGCAGAATAAGATAGACGGATGTAATATAAAATTTCTTAGAAGGTATATATCATAAACACATGTACATATATACCTTGGTTTTATAAATAATTTCATCCTCACTTTGAGCCACACAGATACTATGTGGATGTCTCAAATAAGCCACACACTATTGCAACTCTAAGCCCCATTGCTCCCATGTCTTACCAGGCTTGGGGACAATCAGTTGGGCACTACTTTGGGCATTGCCAGCCTCATTTTCAGCCACACATTGATAAAAGCCTTCATCTGACTTCACCACCCCAAGGATCCGTAAGTTGCTTCCTCCCTAGGGAAAAAGAAAAAGAAAAGCAGATGAGATTATTTTGTAAAGGGGTAAAGACCTCAATGGAACAAAATAGACACAGAACACAGAAGAGTTAAGAAAAATCATGAGTCTATCTAGCCAATATGCCCTATGCTTTCTAGAAAATATTTCACATCCCTCATTTTACTTCAGATTCCTTGGGCAGGATTCTGCATGAGTCTGTAAAGAAAGTATACTCATATAAATAGATATCTTCCTGGATATTTAAATGCTAAATTTAAACTTTTCTTTATCAAGAATGCAAGAAATCCAGACCAATATCTAAAAAAAAAAATTGATTTCTTCACATTATAGAGTATAGACTTAGGAGATAAATAGATGAATAAACAAGAATGAATGAAGAAAAACTCCTCCTCCTTGTGAATTCTAAAGAGAAAACTATTCAGGTTAAATGATTTCTGGAAGTATTTGCCCAACGTAGTGCCTGAGGATCCTTTAAAATTACAATTTCTTTGGCATAATCTTTGGGGTGCCAGAAGTCAAGTCTATGATAGAGTTTTATGTCCATTTTGGTTTTGTGTATAGTGGAAAAGCTTGACCTTCATGCAATTCATTGTGGAAACACAGGAAAGTTAACTCCTTTTGCGTATAATTTAAACCACAATCTGTTTCAAGGATGGATGATAAAATGATCTGGAGATAGTATTTAATTATACAAACTCAGTTTATCTCCAATATTAGTGCAAGAATTAGTTCAGTAAGTGAGACATGCTAAATCACTTCCCCTAAAGTCATTAAGAGATAAATATTACCTCACAGGGAATTCTTAATTGTTTTTAGTGTCTTGTAGTCAATTTTCAACTGATGTAAAATTCTTAGATAAAGCTGGCTAACTTCTAATTAACAATTCTCCTCTAAGTTACTGTCTGAGCTCAGCATTACATGTATAAAGCACAATGGCGCTCAGATTTCTGTAACTACTCAGGAAATATTTTTAAGCACATTTTGATGTGAATAGGGCATATACCATACATTTTCTTCCACCTAAAGAAAAGAAGCATTTGAATAGCTCAGCTGTAATGAGTCATGCTGTGAGAAAGATTATTCAAACTGTAGGGGAAAAAAATAAATGTTGCATTTTATCATGTGTCCTTAAGGGCACTCAACAATTTCCTTTTCATGCAAGTAGCATATATTTTAGGCACATGCACCACTTTTCAAGCTGCCCAATGGCAGGTCATTTTTTAATTCAGTGGTAGTGGAAAGAGCATTGCATTTAAAATAATGGATTGGTGTGGCATTCAAAAGTTAAGTGGTGCTTTCTCTTACTCTTACCCAACCAATTAAACAAATGAAAGTAAAAACTAAAATGGAAAACAGACACAGCAATGATAAAAGTGTAGTGTCCAGGTTTATTCTTTATAAATATGGTGTGACAAAGTGCATACAACTAGGAGACTGTGGACATTACCGAAAGCTACTTGATTATGGAAATGTCATTTACCAACAAGGGCATGTAATGCCACAGGGGGATACTGTGGGGACCTCGCTGGATGTCTATACTCTAGTTCCAACTGCCTGGGAGACTTGATTCAGTTATGGTTTTTCTTTGACATGGTCACATTTGTCTCAAATACAAAAGCTCCTAAGGCCATCCTTAATCACACAGTTCTTTTCGTAGCTGAAAAGTGGATTTTAAAGTTCTTTTATGCTTATAAACCTGAAACCAGAACCTTTGTGGTGAGCCTACACCTAACAGAGAGTTTTCATAGTGTTGTTTCAAGTAGCAAATGTTTCTTCTAGGAATGGAGAAGCCTGTAATCCTGTGGTCTCCCACAAGGATACTGAATGTGAACTAGAATTTTGGGGATGGGGGTTGAAAGAAGTATGGTTCACAGTCTATTTTGTTTCCAACATGGTAAGCAGAGTTACTAAACAATACAGACTGTGTAGATCTTCAGGTAGAACCAAGACTACAGTTATAAGTTCTGTCATCACTTCTCAATAGGGTCACCAGGATCCATCTGGGACAGCAATTAGGGAAGAAGTCGTGCAGATGTCAGCGTTAGGACAATTATAATAATGACAATAATCTTACTGAGAAGCATCACTGATGGCTGAAGCTGAACAATAAACTAACCCTAGATCCCTGCATTCTGCAGCGGAGTTTGCAAATTCTAACCCATGCAATGACAAGGAAAATACCTTTTCTCAAACCTTTTATCTTCTCTTCTCCCATGTTCACCACCCTCTCTCCCTTCCTTGTTTCCTTCCTTTCTTATTTCATTGCTTGAACTATCATTCCTACCTTCTTTCCTTCCTTCTTTCTTTCTGTTTTGTAAAAATAAAACATGCTATATGAACTGCCTAGAATTTCGAGTTTCTAGATTATTTGCTTTCCTAAAAAATTCTTATATCAGAAACGGATAGGTTTGGCATCCACTCACAATCTCTGGATCCACCAAAGACCTTGGGCTACTTCTCCAGCTTCCATTTTACAGAAGAGAAAAATTAGTGAAAGAAGACAAATAAGGACTGGGATTGCAAAACTATTATGAAAAGAATATAATTACCACTATCTGAAAATAATCACTTGGAATCACGACATCTCCATTCTTCATCCAGTTCACAGTGGGCACAGGCTTTCCCGAAACGGCACATTCAAACTCAATATCCATGCTCTCATAGGCGTAGAGGTTGGAAGGGTGATTTAAAAACCAGGGTGGAACTGTAAAGGCAGAAAACGGCGAATGAGTGGACACATGGTGGTAGGTGCTGAGGTCTCTGTCATTAGTGTCACCAACTCTGAGCTCATTAAGCAAGAATGAGTGGAGGAGATATTTCCCCCAACCCTAGTGCAATTAACAATGTTTGACCACAGGAAAGAAATAAAAAAGTCTCTTAGAAAAATACATGCAATAAATAACTGGAAGACCAAAAGGTTTGTATTCATTTGTTCTCTGAACTGAAAAAGAGATATTGCTTAGGAAACTGTATCTTAGGAGAAAAACAGTAAGTTTCCATGTACAAGACAATTCAGACAATGAGATCAGAAATATCTGTAAGAATAAGTTTCATTACAATTTAGTTATAGATGTTCTCGAGTGAAAAGACCCTTGTAATAGTCTTACTAACATATTCATGTTGTTTTAGCAATTATCCATGATACTATACAATTATACTATATATCATTATTTCCTGAGTATGGTATGCCATTAATTAATTTCATTTAACTTCTTAATTGCAATAATAATAATTGTTCTATAATGGGAATTTGATTTTGAAAGAAAACTACAATATAACACATCTTAGCTAATGACACTAGCTCAGTTCCTCAAAACCAGGAGGTAAAATATTGGGTATAGTTTACCACAGCAGTGTGGAGAGTTAAGGTGAAATATGACTTGACTATTCATGTAGTCTAAGAAACAAACTTCAGTGAAGTATCAGCTCTAAGCTTGGTTTATATGGAAATCATGCATCCTTAGTTTCCATTTTCCAAGTCAGTCTTTGTTTTTATCATGGTTTTACCACGTTCAGTATACAATGAGTGATAGTTTCTGTACATTTGAGTAACTACCCATTTTCCTTCTTCCAGCCAGGATTACTAAGCTTTCCTGGGACCCCACAGTAAATATTCATGTTGTCTTTGTTTCTCATTAAGAACTATGGCAACAGGCAGAGACAGTAAAAACATCACAGTTTTATGTTTGTTTCTTTCGTCTTTTTTTTTCTCAGTCTTTCTTACGGTCTTGATTTGTAGCTTAAACATTTGAACCTCCAGGACTAAACTCCTTTTAATTTCTTTAATCTTTCACTGGGGCAATTGATTTAGATGACTGGACTCAGAATCATGAATATTCATGCTCTAAAGTCATGAAAAGAAATGTCTCAGAGCTGTTCTAAACACTGTATACAGGGCTAAATTATGTATTTAATATTGATAATATTATTAGCATAATGATGATTTTTTTCTGTTTCCTTTGCCAAGTTCACTGACAATGTACCAAAAGACATCTGAAATATTGATTGAGTGCCTCTGAGGACATATATATGAGTTGAATCTTTACAACTCTGTCCTAAGTTCTACACAGATTTGCATCCAGTGATTATTTACTAGCCAACAAGCAGTATTTCTTGGGAAAAGACAAAGTAAAATGTATTAGTCCACTCTCTTTATATTTAGCAGTTTCATCATAATTCTTTGAGGCATGTTGAATTATAATTATTTTAAAACAAAAAAAAATATTACACTAGATGGCATTCACATAACTTTCTTCAAAATTATACTCCATGTAAATCAAGAGCCTGGCAGGCTGCTGCCCTGCCCCCATTCTTCACCCCTTTGATGTAACTGCCTCTTTTGCCACCTAACATTCTGGTGGAAGAGTAACTCAGAGATGTTCTTAGGGTTTCAGAGATGATGGAAGTATGTGCTGAGATGTACTTTTAAGATGATAGCAACTATCTGTATACTCTAAACGATTTGGTCTGTTTTCTCCTAGGGCTGGGAAACTCCCTAAGCCTGCACAATCAAGCCTGCACAATCAAACCGCTCCCTCTCATCAGCTTTTAGAAGTACATGAGTGCTTTGTAGGCTTGCAATAATGTATACACATTCACTATGGTTTCTTCAAAGTAGTGACCTGCAGGGAAACAACTATTCCAATAGTTTTAGTGATGAGCATCTATAGGTATAGTGTATGTCCCAGAGTGGGAGAAGATGAAGAAAGAAAGAAACAATGTAAAATGGAACAGAAAAACAACCTACATTTTAGGAGAAGGAGCAGGACAGGTCAAAGGTGTAGGAAAGGAGGAAAGGTGTCTAGAATATCTAGAATAGCTGCAGAAGGATGGCAATTTTCACTAAACCCAGTGATGGAGCCAGAAAGGGCTGGGTTTAAATCTTACTCTGTGTATTCAATGTAAATACCTCTGATTTTATTCTCACTTATAATGTAGAGAGAAGAATTGAGAATAGTGACAGGTGATGTAGATAAACAACACACATTTTAAAGGAAAACAGTAGTACAGCCAATAAGAATGCAGAGCCCAAATATTATTTTATTGTCCATGACCTATAAATTATAAATCTATAAATCCATAAATGTGGACACTGTGTGTGTATTTGCATGGACATAGGCAACTTCATGATAGTTAAAAATGCATGTTATTTTCTTGTTTTCTTTTTGTTTCTTACACCTTCAAATTTTTATTAGATATTTTCTTTATTTACATTTCAAATTTTATTCCCTTTCCTGGTTTCCCATCCAAAGATCCCCTATCCCATCCCCCTCCCCCCTGCTTCTTTGAGAGTGTTCCCACACCCACCCACCCACTCCCTCTTCCCTGTCCTGGCATTCCTCTACACTGGGGCATCAAGCCTTCAGAGGATCAAGGGCCTCTCTTCCCATTGATGTCTGACAATGCCATCCTCTGGTACATATAAGGCTGAAGCATCACTCATGTATACTCTTTGGTTGGTGGTTTAGTCCCTGGGAGGTCTGGGAGGGTCTGGTTGGTTGATATTGTTCCTCCTCCTATGGGGTTGTTATATATTTCATATAGTAGCGCTTCTGATAAACAAATTATATTTAACTAATTTCTATTTTCAAAATAACTACATTCAGAATCACTCTGTTGCTTATTAATCTGCTTGGTAGGAATCATGTTACAATTTATTGTCTTTCATTGGGATAGATAACATAGAGTGGATCACACAGTCAATTCTGAAAATATCTCAGTTTATTGATGATTAAACACACATGCGCACACACACACACATACACACACACATACACACACACATACACACATACACGCACACACATATTTGAATTATGACTGACATTCTGAGTTTTCCATAGAACTATACTTCCAGCATTTCACTTTACTGAGTAATTTACATAATTTTTATAATGGCTTCATTCATTTCTAAATTAGATATTTGGTGAACTGAAATATTTGTCTAAAGCACATTGAGACTTTAAATATTAAAAAAACGCCTTGTGTATCCAAACTGGACCCAGGTCTGTATTTCCTGCCATGTCTTATGAGTGTGCCATCAGCATATTATGATCAAGAAACATACCAATAAAGTCTCTCCACATCACATACAGTGTTACATTTTCACAATAGAATAGTCATTTGTTTTTCATTTTAAGAACTCAATAAAGTTCACATTTTCTTACTATAGTATGGGCATACTGGTTTAAGGGACAGAGTAGTAGAATCTTGAACAATGTCATGCAAACCCCCCCCCAAAAAAAATCTGAGTTTATGATGGAGAATGAAACAAAGAATTGCATGAGGTGGAAAACGATATAACACGGCCATTTTATGTAAAAACATAGGATATGTATTATAATAGAATAACCTTTTAGAAGAATACGCATATGGCCCTCATAGACTCAAATATTTGAATGCTTAAGAAGTGGCATTAGGATGTGTGGCCTTGTTTTATTAGTTGTGACCTTGTTGGTGGAATTGTTGTTAGAGGGAGGGACGGTTTCATGTTTCAGATGTTAAATCTAGGCATTGTTTCTCTCTCCCTCTCCCTCTCTCCCTCTCTCTCTCTTTCCCTCCTCCCTCTCCCTCCCTTCTCTCCCTCTCCCTCTTCCTTTCCCTCTCCCTCCTCTCTTCTTTCTCTCCCTCTCTCTCCTCTTGCTGCCTGCCAGTCTAGATGTTGAACTCTCAGGTCCGTCTCCATCACTATGTCTACCTGTGCACTACCATGATTCCTAGCATAACAACAATGAACTAATCCTCTAATTAAATTTTTTTTTAATGAAAGTTGCTGTGTTCATGGTGTCTCTTTACCATAAAACACTAAGACAGAAACCAAACTTGTAACTTACTATTTGATATACAGATACAACATAATACACAGATAATGTATTGATTTTAGCCGTGTCTCTAAACTAATCTTAACTCATCATAATTTTTATGAGCCTGGGGTCACTCAGATATACAACACATCCATAAATAAATTTTAACAAGATGCTTATTATTTAGGTACTGGCGTGCCCAGCACTGTACCTAAGACAGCTCCCAAGATGTAGCCCCCTGTCATATTAGCCACTTGCACGTAAAGGCAAGCCCTACAAGATTAACCGTATTCTATCTATGCTTAGGTAGGGTCTAATTTCAGTATATATGTTTTGCAGTTGTCCTAGTCATCTATTAGGAGAGTAAGCAAGTTTGATTACAAAAGCAGAAAGAGAAGTTAGTTCTATGATCTATTATCTTTGTAGAACAGCAAATTTTATACTATCAGCCAGTTCAGGAATAGTTTCCAATGGAAATAAAGGGAAAATGGACTGCTGGGGTACAGCTTGTACAAACTAGAGGTTTATATGATTTCATGTTAGAGGATTTTGTTTTGGTTTCATTTTGGTTTATTGTTTTCTGTTTCATTTTGTTTTATTTTGTTTTTATTTCTCAAGTATAGTAGTCTAAACTACTTTAAATGTTACATTAATTGTTATAGTAATCAAATTATTAAGTGGAAGAGATTGACATCTACAATGGTATGGGATGTGGAACAGTCAGAGGGTGGTTTGGGTGGGGGATAAAATATAGAGTGTAAAAAATAAATTATTTAAAAAGAGAGATCTTTAAAGGAACGTTAAAAAAATAAAGAAAAATTACCTAGTAAAAAGGATGTAATTGACAACTTCAGTTTGTAGAATTCAATTATTCTGTTCCCTGTCAATAAATTGCCTGTGTTTTCTTTGAAAAAAAACTGTAATTAAAATATAATTATATTTTTTCCTTCATTCTTCAACGTCTTCCAGGTCCACTCACATACCCCACCGTACAATCTAACTTTTTTTCAAATTAGTGCCTCTTCAAGAATGCCTTTCAATAATTCTGGTGGCGTAAATGAACAGAAGGCAGTACAAATCACTCCAGTGAATGCCTAACCTGAATCATAAAAATCCAATTTTTGTTAGGAAAAAAATACCTACATGATCCTTTAGTAACCACTACTTCTCTGTAAGAGTAATGACCGTTTGGTATTGGATAACCAATTGGTGTGCTCTTCCTTGGGGCAGGCAATTATTATTATTTCAATATTCTGTCTTTACTTCATCCAAAAATTAACTAAAAGGAACATTATATAGACTAATGAGGTTGTATTTAAGAATACACTCATATTCATATGTATATATGTATATAATAACTATTAATATAAGAACAAGCCATGAATAAAAAAGAGATCAAAGACAGATAGATGAGAGAGTTTGAAGGAGGAAAGATAATGGGGGAAATGATGTCATTGTATTATAATTTTTAAAAAGGGCATAATAAACTATGAATATGCAAAATAAAATAAAATATGAAAGGCTAAAAATATACAATGCACTGGCTCTTCAGAGGCAGCCTTTTAAACTTTATCTACTCATTTGTTTTTAGAACAATTGCAGTAGTTCTTTCTGAAATGTAAACATGTGAAGAAACTAACCACTCAGTGGCTGAATGCCCCCACTATCCCACAGTGTCTGTAGTGCAGAGAGAATTCTCCATGCTCAAACCAATGGCTAAGAAGCAAGCCACCAGGTACTTAATGTGAACTTAGCCTTACTGTAGAGTAGGAGAGAAAAGACACACCTAAACAGAATTCTGTCCTCCAGGCCTAATGTTGCTAAAAGACTGCCCAATCCAACAAAGTGCAATTGCTCTCTCATTTTCCAAATTTGTTTGGTTTTGTTTAACCCTGTGTTGACTTTTGCTGTCCAAGAATCTTCTGTTCAATGATCTTCATTTTAAATGTAAAAATTTAGTTCTTTGATTTACTTAGTAACAAGTTTCCAAATGAAGACTTCCATCTATGCCTATCTAGTGTGATGACACATTTGAAATCTGTTTAAAATTTCTCTCTAATCTTATTCATTATCACTTCTAAATCAGTCTCCTGCTTTAGGACCAGTTGTTGAGCCCTGCATCTCATTCTTCACTTGTGTCTCTCACATACCTACCTCTACTTCCACATTTAAATGGTGGGAATATGATGTGCTGGGTATAAAACCATAAGATTATTTTTATTGCAATTAAACTTAATTGGAGTTTGGTAATACTTTTAAAGTAGTTTTCACTCAGAATTTTCTTCTCTAATTTGTTATTCAAGATCCTTTCATATATATATATATATATATATATATATATATATATTCATATATATAATATTCATATTTTAGTAGTATATGTAATACATTATTATATGGTCCTAAAATTTGCTATTGTACACTTCTTTAATATATTTAAACTAAACAGAATACATATTATTTCTGGCTAAAGATGAATAACAACCATAAGCTGGGTAAGAAATAGCATCTATGAAATAAGGATTGCTTTTCTTCTAACATCAACATGAATTATGATAGCCAAATACTAGCAGCATCATTGTACAAGCCTAACTACTATTGTTGCCAAATTAATATTTTAATCTACACAGGGAAATGAAAGTTCAGATCTTTTGAATTTCATCTACTTCCCATTAGCAGTAGTTATTGTGAACCCAATCTATGAAGAAAATCTTCTTTCTATATAACATAGCTTCTGTGTGTGGAAATGAACAACATCTGATCCTCAACCTTTACTTCAAAGTCCTTCATACATACTAGGGAATGATTGCAGATCTTTCCACACAATTTTCTTTATCCAGACAAATAATACCAGTCCGTGCCTTTCCCCATTGCTGGCTTTTTCTGTAATCAGGGTTGCTTTTCTCTAAGTCCTGACTGAACTTTTCATTTCTCTTTTCAATTGTGAGAGCTATAAGTAAATTGGAAGTGTGATTCCATTAGGCTCAAGCCTGTGATGAAAATAAGAGGATCTCTGCCCCCCCAAACCCTAGTTCTATATGCACACTGATGTCAAAACCACCCCCTTGTTAACACGAAGGGATGGAAATTAATTCACTAGTGCAGATACTGCCTAGTGCCAACAACGATGTTTGCAAATATGCATGTGAGTACACACATATAAAATTGATAAACATTTTTGTCTTCTGAATTTTTACTTGCACTCTGAAGTAAATGAAAAAACACACACACACGCACACAGACACACACAGAGACACACACACATATATTAGAAATATCTGTATAACCAAAATTAGAAAATAGCTAGAACAAATTATTGTTACTAATATTACAAACAAAAATAGAGACCAATTATTTTCCCTTAGTCAGACATAATAGAGTCTGTCCTTTTGGTATTTGAAAGTAGAAAAATGTAGGAGTTTTAGATATTTGAGGAAAATTTCATGGGTGAGAGCTATGTCTGCCTATTTTACACTGAACATTGAAGAGGCCAGATAAATTATAACGGAATTTTCACAATTTCTCATTATCATACTAGGAAATCGTTCAGTACACTCAACCGAGTTCATAGATTCAGTTGCACTCCTGAAGCCATGTCCTTGACCCATAACAGACAGTAAGTTGCAGATAATTCTCTTCTCACCAGCAACCTTCCCGTTTACACCATTAAGTATGAGCTCATGTAAAATCTACAGAGAGCCTGCATTTTGCCTTTTCTCATTGAGGTTATTAAGGAAGCATAAAGTACTCTTGAGTAATTATTTGTTACTTTTTGATGTTTTGGTTTTTGTGATAATAAAAAAGAAAAACTGACAAAAAAAAAAAACTTGAGAAGAGGCATGTTTTAGCTTTCTGGTTCAACCAACACAGAGGACGCCAAAGCAACGACATGGGGGCATGAACTCGGATACCATAACTGACACATCCATCGCAGAGAAACCCTGCTAACTGCTTTGCTTCCCTTGGCTTGCTCGGCTAACATTCTAACACAGCCCATGCCCACATAGGAACACCAATGGCCAGAGTGGACTGTGCCCTCCCACATCAATCCACAATCAATAATGTGCTCACAAGTATGACTGTAGTCCAGTCTTATGAAGCCAACTCTTAAATCTGGGTTCCCATTTTGGAGGTACATATGTTTGTGTTCAGCTGACAAAATCATCCAGCACAGAAAGAAAGAGTTGATTGGAATATTTTCTTTACAACTTCCTCTCTAAAATGAGAATTAGGTACTAGAACCAACTAGCTGGCTGAATGGCCTATAAGAGTCTCATGCAGCTTCTTCCAAACCCATTGTCCTATATACATTTGTTATTTACACATGTCTGAAAAAACCTGAAGCATCCTGCCTCAAAGTGGAGCTTAAAATATCTGAGGAAGTTTGGTAGTTAACTTTCAAGTTAACCTTTATTATACTGGAGCAAATATAATATTCATGTAGAACTACATATATATATATATATATATATATATATATATATATATATATATATATATATATATGTATATGTAATGGAAGAAGTGAAGGATTCAATGTAATGAATAAATAAAGGACACATCACAGAATAGAAAGACAGTCTTCAAGTTGCCTCACACAATGGAGTCACTTAGTATGTAAAGAGATTAAGTAAACATAGAGGTCAAAAATTAGATGGCAAAACAAGAGGCTGAAATGAAATGGGAGATAACCAAAAGAAAAAGCCAAACCGCATCATTAGAAAGCCAATGTATAAATCACAAGGCATAAAACCAACAACAGAGGCAGCAGAAAATCAAATTACCAAGAGACAGGAGACCTGAAGTATTCATGGCAAATGTCAGTGGAGAAGGTAAAGCATAGAAGTAGTGAAGGCCAAAGCTGTTCTGACGGAGACAGGCTAGGATGAGGCTTCTTTAATACAGCTGGCACTCGTGATAACAGGAGTGCAGAGGTAGAGCATCAGATAACTTTGGGAAATGTCCCTCAGAAAGACACATGGATTTGCAAATTGAAATACTGTTCCATGTCTCTGGGAAATTGAATATATAATTAGACATGGCAAGATATGAGGTAGATCTAATTTAAACTATTGAACCTGAAGGGTATAGAATTACTTGAACGTCCAGGAATAAAACACCTGCACAATGGAAAAAGGCAAGACAGAACTCCCAGGTGGTAGTCCTCACTGTCAATAAGCAATGTAACAATGGTATCCCAATGTACTACACTTGATTATTTATTTATAAAGCCACATTCTCGGGGATAAAAGTGATGACAGCATACAGCGCCTTTTACATTGTTGAACAACAAAGAAAATCCAGGCAATTAGGAATACCATCAAACTGGAGAGCTCTGCACCGTGCAGAACAACTGTTGACTTGCCACATGTTAACAGAGAGAAAGGATAAAAATCAAAATGGAAATAATGAGTATGGAAGAGAATGGCATCACTATACACCTAAATACGGGGAAACTAACACTTTACCCAAAGCCTGCAATTGGGGAAATGATTGTGAGTATAATGATGATCTCTACCACAGGCAGCCCTTCTTTCGCAGCATGGAGCTCTGTCGTGCTTCCGAATCCTGAACTTGAAAAGATTGCTGTCCAGAGGATATTGCTGTAAATGTCTTTTTAGCCATTCCGTCAAAGGTTTGTCAAATTACACAGAAGGATGTGTACAATCTAAGATTTAGAAAATTAAATTTATACGATTTTTTTTCATAAACAGTACAGTGGTGTTATGAAATAAGTTTGTGCGTCTGTGCAATTGTGTGTGTGTTGGTGTATGTGAGTGTGTATTTGTGTGTGTTGCTATGGTTTGTGGGTGTTGGTGCGTAGGTGTGGGTGTCTGTGTGTGTCTCTGTGTGCTTGCGTTTGAACTTGGAAGATTCAGAAGATTTCAGAAGATTTTCAACTTAGTAAGTATATTGAAAACATTGTCTCTGAAAACAACAGAGAGGAAGAAGAGTGAAAGAGTCAAAGAGAGAGATAAAAGAGACTTGGGAAAGGAAATATGCTAAGGTGATTGCATATAAACATGTTTTCATTATTTATCTAAGTTTCTATATTTTAAAAATCCTGTGAGTGGCTGAAAGTATAGCTCACAGAGGAGTCTCTGTGAATGTCTTCCTCTCAACCCTTCAGTATCTTGATGACGAAATGATTGCATGTATTGATTGTTATTGATGTTACATATACTAAGCATCTACATAAATTTAATGTGGCACCAGGACATTTTCTGTTGCTAAGACAAAGGAAACTCTTTTCAAGTTTTCTTTCTAGATTTATAATTCTTTGAGGCTTCCTACATGCAAGTGTTTATAGATGTCCAAATACTGTTCAGGATGAACAATTTATATAGCTTCAATTTAGAAAAAAGAACAGGGGAATAAAACTTCCAGCTTACTTTTTATGCTGCCACTAAAATAATATTTGAGGAGCATTAATGTATTGCTTAGTACAATAAATACAAGCCCAGGCCTCTCATAAAATTCACTGAGAGTCATTCAAAGGCAGGTCAAGGATAATTATTTCATCTTCTTACTGAGAATACTCCTTTTAACCAACAGGTACAAGGGACTTACCATTAAGATAATTTGTAAAAAAATAATTCCAACATCTACTTACTATAACTTTGATACTTGTATCTGTCTCTTCTTTAGTTTTGTGAGTATCATGTGGTATGTGTGTTTGTGTGTGTGTGTGTGTGTGTGTGTGTGCGTGTGCATGTAAACAGTCACTTGGGCATCATAGTACAAGGTCAGGTATGTAGCCTGGTTTCTACCTGGTTTGAAACAGTCTCTTTGTCCATTTAACTCTGAATATACCATGCTTCTGAAAGCTTCATACTTCTGATTCTTGTGTCTCCACCTCCCATCACCCTGTCAAGGTACTGATATGGTAGACTCTGGAGCTAAACATCTTGGCTTTTTGTATTGAAGCAAGGCTTTTCTTCATGAAACCATCTCCCCAATCTCTCTCTGCCTTTTTAAATTTTAATTTTTAGTTTATAGAAATGCTAACTATCTTACCTCAAATTAGATCAGATTGCATAATATTTGAATGTTTTTTAAGTGGAAATATCAGAAATTGAAAAAAGGAATGTATATTGTGAAGTGTCATAAAATCTTACCAAATTGAAGATCCACTAATGGCTTTTATTCATAAGAAATTAAATTATATTAAAAAATTTTTGTACAATGTGTTTAAATCATGGAGAAATAATGATTAAAATGTGTGATTCACAGTAGTAATATGAGCTATAATTAAGATTTCATAAGGCATACACTCTAGTGTGATATATTAACTTGAAAATTTAAATCTAATAGATTAGGACAATAAAAAATTTTGAAAATATAAAATTTTAGAATATGTATGAAATTAAGTTGCAAAAACATTTTCTTGGATACTAAGAATTCAACAGTATTAGTCATAAATAATGAAACATGTCACTTGCAGAAAAATGGATGCAACTGATTAGTAGGAAACTGATGATTTCCTATTAAGTTAAGTGTACTGTACTAATAGAAATATCTATGTGTGTGCTCACATATGAACACATAAATATGTGAAAACACACAGATACTAAGTATGACATAAGGGGTTATTTTTTAAGTGTGGAAGGAGAAGGTATAGGAGGGTCATGTTTTAGGAAGTGGTAATGAAGCATTGGCAAAAGGAGTGCATATGTGGAGCTTTCTTATCCCGAGGCATTTTAGAGGGATTAAGGAGGACATTTAACATGTATTTTGATTTTGCTGTTACAGTCATGGATTAGCTCCTGACTTAACCTAGAAAAAGTCAACACTGTGGGAATAGAAAAAAACTTCTTGGGCTGGAGAGATGGATCAGCTGACTGCTCTTCCAGAGGTCCTTAGTTCAATTCCCAGCAACCACATGGTGGCTCACGACCATCTGTAATAGAATCTGATGCCCTTTCTGGTGTGTCTGAAGACAGCAACTTTGTATTCACATAAATAAATCTTCTAAAAAAGAAAAAAAAAAAAGAAAGAAACTTCTTGACTCACCCAAAGCACCCTTCTAGCCGATTCTTTGGCTTTGCATTTCATCATGAAATCCTCTAATATTCAAAACATCATCAGGAATTGATGAAAGAATTCTTTAAGGGAAATATTTTATGTTTTCTTACATTTTATACAATATTTATATACCTTCTCATCCCAAGTAATTACATAATTGCAATATAATTATATGGCTCATTACTTAAAAGAAATCTGGATAGAATGCTTATAATACCATTGGTTCTGATTCAAAAACTAAAAAATAAATGTGCTTTTTATCCAACTTCTAAAATTTTCTTGGTGTGGGTTCATACTTGCTGTTTATATTTGCATCACACAAACATACACACACACATACATACACACACACACACTAATACAAATATATATTTGTATTTACAGTTAATTCCTGTTCTCCTCCCAGATATAGCAGGCATATAAATCAACACAAGACTATTCCTTGTGAATAATCAGTCATACACACATACAGATTTGCAAACCAATAATCTGTAAGCATGCATATGCCTTTGAATGGTCTTGAGTACATTTATATGCCTTTAAGAAAAATGTAATCCAAAATATCAACATCTGTTCTTATGTACATACTTTAAAGCTCATTCAGATGTCTACATTGTGACTAGAAAAATAACTCCACCTAGCTACATGTCAGGTCAAAGATATATTAGAAAGAGCTACTTTTGCTTGTTTGATTTTGCTTTTAAAATAAAGCTGAAAACCAAATGGAGCCTTAAAGAGAGATCTATGAATAATTATTCATTACCTTATATTCTAAAGCACTAGCTCTTGAAAAAAGTGCTGACTTGATTGACTAAGTGGGGTCTGTAAAGTGCTCAGAGATTTAATCCTTCCCTTACATTTTATGGATGAAGGAGTTAATAGTAAATGACTTCTATGGTATCACACACCTCATAAATACCAGAAGCAACATTAAAACTATGCTGTCTAAATTCCAATCAATGACCTTTCTCTGCTACCTAACCACATTTAAAAATACCAAGTAAGGTTAAAAAATATTTTAGTGTTCTCCACAATCAATTCTTGAAACAAAGAAGATCTTACTTATTCTTTTTGTCTACTTAAAATATAAACTATATTACTGCTGATCTGCATAGTAAATGAACAAGAAAGTGAATAGCATTTTCAAACAAAATGGCCATTTTTATTTTTTCATGTGTTTCTCTCTACCTAATACATTGTATCACTGAAACAACTGTCCTCTGTGTCTTTTTCCACACTCAACATTTCTACATTATTCTGTTTATGTATACTTTATTAATGTGCAGGAGCAATAGTACTCAGCTTTCATAGAAATGTGGATTGCACATTCAGTATGGAGAAACTAAACCACCACGAAACGGCTTATCTCCTCCTGCTTTCACCTTGAAACTCAGAAGCAATGAGTTGAAGAAGGCATTAAATGATATAAGAGAAAAGTTAGTAAACAGGATGGGAAGAACAGCAGAGGTGAATGTTTGCTAATGTGTAGAATTAATTGCTTGAATTTAATAGTAGAAAAATTCTAGAATAGGTTAAAACAATAAAGCTATGAAAACTGCACTTTGGAGATGTGCTACTCAAGAAAACAAATTTAATATTTTGTGATACCACATCTAGTATTTTTAAAAGTCAGGATAAAACCTTACAATTAGGCAAATCCCTTCCAATACCTCCATAGGCAAAGAAAATTGCCGTAAGGCCCTTATGTTCTAGGCCAACCAATAGGGTTTACTTGATTACATAATGATTGCTTCTCTTCTTTGAGTAACCGTGGTTCGAAGTCAAAACTGACAGGTGGAATACCCTCCACTGATGTGTCGGTAATCCTCTTATCAAAACTATTTTTTTGTCAGTCTCATCTCCTTTATCTTCAAGTCTCTCTCTGACTGGATGGCCTTCTCATGTCATCCTGATCCATTTTAGTTATTGCATATTTATAACTGGCTGATATCTTAGATAGAGTTAGGAATTCTTTAGGCACTTTCTAAGCCACTCTAGCACTTGTTACACTGGATTATTATCTCCTGTTTATTGTTTATATTTTTTTTCTCTCATTAGTTTTGGAAGAATGTGATATCCCTTTAGATATCTCCAAAGACTCAAATTCTATAATGTCATGAAAGATTAAAGAATGATTATTAAATTAATTCACAACTACTTAAATATTTAGCTCACATCAAATTTAATGATTATGTTTCCTTGGAACAATGTGGTTCTTCATTCAGCAGGTTTGTGGTGTACTCCAGAAATAAGCTTTGAAGTAATTTTAGTAGTACACTTTCTTTAAGAGGTTAGTTTCAAAACAATAGTCTGCCAAAGCATATTGCACATTTTGATGAAATTTCTTCTTTACTACCACCTCCTAAACCCTGCATCTCCTATATACTCCCCTCCCACTTCCAGAAGAGCCCATCATGTTGTACATTAATAAGTGTGCATTTACACATATTTATGTCTCCATATGTGAACACACAGATATTTTTATTATCCTCATACACTTAATGTATCAGGCAATCATTGATTGTATCCATTTTCCTGCAAGTGACATTTTTCATTTTTTTATACAAGTGCCTATTTAATATATTTTCTTTTCTGTTGATGGTCACTTGGACTAATTAAATTAGTCAATTATTGTGGACATACTACAATAAATACAAGTAGGTATATGTTTCTATAGTATGGTGACTTAGATTCCTCTGGGCAGATTCACAGGACAGTATAGCAAGCATAGAGTAATTCTAGTTTTAATTTTGTGAGAAACCATATATTTATTTCAATGGTAGCACTATCAGTTTAAAATTCTTCCAACAATTTAGAAGTATTCATTTATTCAGCATCATTTGCTATATTTTATTTATTTATTTATTTATTTATTTATTTATTTGCACTCCCATTTATTTATTTATTTTCTCCACCTCCATCCACCCTCCGACTGTTCTACATCCCATACCTTCTCCCCAACCCCCAGTCTCCAAGTGAATGTCACCACCCCTCCCACCCCACCTGACCTCTAAACTCCCTGGGGCCTCCAGTCTCTTGAAGGTTAGGTGTATAATCTCTCAAAGACCCAGCAGTCCTCTACTATATGTGTGTTGGTAGCCTCATATCGGCTGATGTATCCTGTCTGTTTGGTAGTCCAGTGTTTGAGAGATCTCGGGGTTCCAGATTAATTGAGACTGCTGGTCCTCCTACAGGATCACCCTTCTCTCATCTTTTTCCTGCTTTTCACTAATTCAACAACAGGGGTCAGCTGCTCTGTCCATTGGTTGGGTGGAAATATCTGCATCTGACTCTTTCAGCTGCTTGTTGGGTCTTTCAGGGCAGGCATGATAGGTTCCTTTTCGTGAGCACTCCATAGCCTCAGTAATAGTGTCAGGCCTCAGGACCTCCCTTTGAGCTATGCTAGGCATCCTAATGTTGGTTAGATGAAATGCCAGTGTAGTCTCAGTTTTCATTTCCTTGACCAATACGAATTCTGAGAATTTTATGTGTCCATTTGCTATCAGAAATTCATTTGTTAAGAAGATGGGTTTATTTTGAGAGATCATTCATTGACTGAACTCTTTGGGGAACATTGTATTTAGTATTGTAAATTGTTTATATATTCTAAATATTAATCTCTTGTCAGAAACATATATGAATATTCTGTACCATTCAGTAGTTTTCTTTGCAGGGCAGAACCTTACTAATTCCACACAAACACATGTGTGCTTGGAGGGAACACTTCTTGCTTGGAGAGTTCTTTTTGGAAAATCTCTGCATATGTATATACTTTTTATTGCATTTGTTGTGATTTTTCCCAGCAATTTGAGATTTTCAGATTTTATATCAAGGTCTTTATTTTTCTACACAGTAAGAGATATTGGTCTGGTTTCATTTTTCTATATGTGTATATTTAATATTCTGAGTATAATTTGTTGATGAGGCTATATTTTCTCTAATGTAGATTTTTGACAAGGCTATCCAAAACTAGGTCTCTCTCATTATGGCAGTTTATTCTTGGTTCTCTATTCTATTCCATTTTCTTTCTATTTGTCTTCCAGTTCTATACTGTTTTTCTTTTTCCTTTATGGTTGAGCAATACAGATTCAGGGACAAAAACGATGCAAAGATTGAAGGAAAAGTCATCCATTGACCAGACAAACCTGGGACCCATCAATGTGTGGGCACCAAACCCTGACATCATTACTAATTCTATGCTGTGCTTGTAGACAGAAGCCTAGTATGGCTCTCTTATGAGAGGGTCTACAGTAGCTGACTGAGACAGATGTAGATGCTTACAGCCAACTATTGGACTGAGGTAATGAACCTCTATGGAAGTTTTAGAGGAAGGATTCAAGGAGCTGAAAGGAATGGCAACCCCATAGGAACAACATCGATGTCAACTAACCTAACTCGGAACCCTCATAGCTCCCAGAGACTAAGCCAAAAACCAAGGAGCACGCATGGGTTAGTTTATGGCCCGAGGCACATGTGTAGCAGAAACTGGGTATATTTGCTTACCAATATTACTTCATATCTCCATTTGGATCTATTTTTCTGCAAAAGACATAATCTTAGTCATTTTTATAGTTAAAAAACACATTCCACTATGTAAAAATAGTACATTTTGTTGATCCATACTTTTGTTGAACAACTAGTGGTGCTTTAAGTTGAGCTAGTAAATTGTCAGTAAACATAAACATAATTGGAGGGGTTATTTGTTTTTGTTTTTGTTTTAATTAGGGGACCAGGAGTACAAGGATAACAGATAAGATCATAGACCAGCCATAGAGAACAGATGAGATCATAGAGAATGATGATCCACTTCACATGGGGAAGACCCTGATTCCAATGCCCACATGTTGGAATTACCTTAACTAATCACCTAAACTAAGTATATGGGAAGAGACAAGAAAACTAACAAAGGTCAATAGGATTTCACTCCTGTCTCACCACTCTAGCATCCCTACACTGTGGCATCAAGCCTCCACAGGACCAAGGACCTTTCCCCACACCGATGCCCCAGGTAAGGCAATCCTCTGCTACATACATGGCTGCAGCCATGGACCCATCCATGCATACTCTTTGGTTGGTTGTTTAGTCCCTGGGATCCATGGGGAGCCTGATTAGTTGATACTTTTTGTACTGGTTGGTTTTGTGTGTCAACTTGACACAGGCTGGTGTTATCACAGAGAAGAGAGCTTCAGTTGGAGAAGTTTCTCCATGAGATCCAGCTGAGGGGCATTTTCTTAGTTAATGATCAAAGGGGTAGCGCCCCTTGTGGGTGGTGCCATCCCTGGGCTGGAAGTCTTGGGTTCTATAAAAGAGCAGACTGAGCAAGCCAGGAGAGGCAAGCCAGTAAGGAACATCCCTCCATGGCCTCTGCATCAGCTCCTGCTTTCTGACCTGCTTGAGTTCCAGTCCTGACTTCCTTTGGTGATGAACAGCAGTGTGGAAGCAAGCTAAATAAACCCTGTCCTCTCCAACTTGCTTCTTGGTCATGATGCTTGTGCAGGAATAGAAACCTTGACTAAGACAATTTTGTTCTTCCTATGGGATTGCCATCCCCTTAGATCCTTCAGTCCTTCACCT
Source organism: Mastomys coucha (assembly GCF_008632895.1). Lineage (NCBI taxonomy): Eukaryota > Metazoa > Chordata > Mammalia > Rodentia > Muridae > Mastomys > Mastomys coucha. The sequence goes on from NW_022196895.1 coordinate 67,572,489, forward strand.
AACTCTTCTATTGGAGTCCCCATGCTCTGTCAGATGCTTGACTGTGAATATCTGCATCTGTATTAGTGAGGTGCTCGCAGAGCCTATCAGAGGACAGCTATACCAGGCAATATGACAATATTTGCAGGAAAAATATTAGAAAAATATATATAGATTATGTCAAAGGAGGACAGAATAGGTATGAAGAGCGATATCACTTCCTTTCATTGTCCAGCCTGCATAGAACATAGAAAGTTATCTCTTGGGTACAGGGTGAGATGACAGATATTATACCAACTAACCAACCAAACATCCAAATATCCAAACATCCAAACATCCAAACATCCAAACATCCAAACAACCAAACAACCAAACAACCAACAGCTTGTTTTGCACATTTCTCATAGCATTTTCAAACTTCAGAACTATGAGAAATAAATGTATACTCTTTGAGCCATTAATATGCTTGGTATTTGTTAGAGTGAACTATTTGTGTATTTGTGTGTGTATGCGCCTGCATTTGTGTGTGTGTTTGCTGCTATCTATAATTGTTATCCATAATGATACACACGATGATATCATTGTTGTTACCCACAATGATAACCCTAAAACATCAAACATGAAACAAAACAAATTGTTTTAATTTCTTAACTTTATAGCCAAGAAACTGAAGAAATAGCACTTGTGTAATAACTTTTTATGGTCATTATGTATATTTGTGTCTTATAATAAATGTTGGATATTTGATGAGGCTTAATTGAATGTGTGCATAGATCAAAATAATGGCACTGAATAATTGTTTGTTTTTTTTTTCTGAGTTCTGAGTATCACTTTTTTTATTTCTCAAGGTGGAGGCATGTTTTCATGCTTGCTTTCTGTTCCTGTTACGTCGGGTTTCTCAACTCTTTTAAGGGTTGTAGATGTCCAATTATTGCATTCAACTTTATTACAGTCATTCTTAAATTCATTTAAATAATTTTCATCAGCTTTAATTTTACTGATATAGCTACTCAGGTTCATGAAAGTGAAGTCACTTCCCTCACATTATGAACCCATAAATGGGAAGTCTAGATAGTATCCATGTCTTCCTTCATGAGAATCTTGTGCTTTCAGAATGCATTGCCTAATGCTCTCATATTCCCAGAGATGATGATGATGGTGATGATGATGGTGATAATGATGATGATGATGATGATGGTGGTGGTGATGCATGTTGATTTACTGTCTTGTCACTCTACCTTCTATATTATCAATGGTTCATTCTTTCAGAATTAGTAAATATGAGAACTATGGTCTTTAAATAACATTTTAACATTACATCCTAGTCATAATTTTTGAAAAAGTCTCCCATGAAAACAACAGAAAAAAAGTGCCTAGTAGTAACAGATCAAGACTGCAAAAATATTGCTTGTGACCATAACTGCAGACACAGCAAAATGGAAAAACACAGTCTGCCTACTAAGTAGGAAGTGTATGTTGTTTTTGTGTGTACATTTATTTCTGGATAATCCCGTCTCAGCATTTGTTTTCAACTATTAACATCTGGTTACATACCTATAATTTTTTCTATTTTTTCTATAATTTTTTATGTCACTTGTAATTAAATCTAAGTTACTACACAAGCCAGATCAGGGTTAGCAAAACTTTCTGTTTAATATCTCACGGTGGCATAGGACTATTTAAGCATCGTTGATTGTGTTGACAAATGCTTTTTTGTTTTGTTTTACTTTGTTTTTTTTCCTGGTTTTGTTTGTTTTTGTTTTGAGCAATGGGCCTTGCCTGATGCCCCTGAAATCATTTACTATGTTGATGGAAATTGATAAAAAATAGAAGTTTGTAAGCAGAATTTTGGAGGACTGATATTAACTCTATTATACTAATGATTTGTATTGATTTCTAACCCAGAGAGAGCAGATGCAGTTTCTTCAACCAGCCTCTCTGAGCTCATGTGTGTTCTTCCCTTCACTTGAGCTACAGTGCCACTTTAGTATTTTTTAGATATTTGTACTTTCAAGCTTGTCCCATCTCTTTCCTCAGGTGGTCTTGCCCCTTAAACTATTTCTCACCACCCTACGCCTCTCTCAATTCTTCAAAGACTTTAATCTTCATATCTCCATCTCTGACTATTCTTATGTTCTATTTCCCCTGAAAAATAAAGTAAGGTTCGTGAACAAAATTGATGTTGTTGACCATTGGCTCCACAAGGACAAGAGCAAATGTTGAAGGTCAACACAAATAGTTCACTCTAACAAAATACCAAGCATATTAATGGCTCAAAGAGTATACATTTATTTCTCATAGTTCTGAAGTTTGAAAATGCTATGAGAAATGTGCACAAAAAAAACACATGAGTTATAAAGTCATCCTACAGTCTCTACTTTTATGCACCACTTTATTGGGAACCACACTTAGTCACTTCTGTCTTCAACAGAGGTCAGCCTGCAACATAGAATGAAGTGCTTGGTATATCAGGTGCAGTCAGTACTAAAACTCAATAGCTCAGTTTGAAAACCTTGCTTGAGCATCTGTGAGAGAATTGTTCTAAGCATTCTTCTCATCTTGGATGCAGTTGTATCCTTTGTGGCCATAGAAGATAAAAAAATTCTTCAAACCTGGCAGGCATTTGCAATATACCACAGACATGAACAATTTTGAAAAAAAGTGAAGTAAGAATTACAGCATAGAAAGTCAACCACACACTATCCATCAAGGAATTTGGGGAGACATTCAACTTGCTAATAGTACTGAAAGACAGAGAGTGAGATAGTCAGAAAAAATCAAGTATTTCATGAGGAAGGATTTTCAACTTTATCAAATATTACTAAGAAGTTGATTGTGTTACTGCTCATAAACAAGTAGTCAGGCCCTGAACAGGGATAGTATAGCCAGTCTGATGTGATGAAATTTGAGACAGTGTGTGTAATACAGTATGATAGAGATTTCTTCAAAAGAAACCAGGGATAAATGACATGGGGGGGGGGAGGAAAGTGGGCTTCAAGATTATATTTTAAAATATATAAAATATTATAAAGCAGTTATTTGCACATGGATTGGGAATGATCGAGTTGAGAAAGTTAGATGACCTAAGGAGAAAAGAAGGAGAAACAATGAGAGGGGATGATGTCCCAGGCACAGGCATCACTTATGAGGGACACAAGGGCATGTATGGAAGCATCACCTGGTGGATACATTTAGCATCCCATGTCTGTCCTCCTTTGATGTTATCAATTTCTTCAGTATAAAGGGAAGCATTGTCATCATCAGAGACTGAGGAGGATGTGGAGGAGAAAGAAGAGAAAGACCACATCATGCAACAATGTGGTTCATTGATCCTGATTCACTGATCAGAGTATGGAAACACAGATAATAGTAAAGAGAAGACATACATCAAGGTAATGCACCTCTCCTTACCTACATTCTATCATCAGGGCTTGCAACACTGCTGGATGAGCAGCAGCTGCAGATACCTTGGGTTTTGCCTTGCCATCTCAGTTCTTGTATTCTACTCTCCCGGAAGTTTGGAGCCACCCACAAGATTCTATTTTTGTAATGCGTATTGTTCCCAGTTGACTTAAGCTAAACAGGGAATATCCAGACATAACTTCCCTGGGGATTCAACTCTCCATAACTCTAGCATGTAAGGTATCTTTAACAGTGAGATCTCAGCTCCATAAGCTGCTGTGTGAACACTCAGTCAGGCCTGTCATCATATTTTTAAGATTTCATGTGGGTTGCAGAGAAAGTCAGACTCAGAGCCGCGGGGTATTTTCTTAAAGACTCTTCATTTCCATCTCAACTGCCTAGTCTGTCTTGAACTTCAGGTTATGTATTTTTTCCCCACTTTATTATTAGCTTTCTTCCTTGGCAGTCAACTTCTATGTTCCAAATATTGCCCAGAAAACAGAACCCAGTATATTGCCCAAAGACTACCCTGAAGCTCTTTCAGCATTCTATAAGAACAAAATCTTCCTGCTTAACACTTAGAATGAGTGCCTTTTTTTCCGATCTACTGTTTCATAGAACTGCAAAACTAGTGAATGTAAACAATTGAGATTTCCATATTTCTATCAGAATAATGTCTGGGTGTGGGTAATTTCTCCTCAGATTCACAAGACACAGATATTTCTGAACACCTACATTTTTTTTAAAAAAAATCAAAGCTGTTGTATCTATAAATTAAACTTCTCTTCAAAGCAGAAGCCATGAATTCGAAATGTTTGTCAAAACAATATTACTCCATATATCATGAGACAAAAGGTAGATCAATAAATTCCTGTATCTATATATGGAGTAACCATCAGCCCCCACAATTTTCATTTTTATGAGAGAAATTCTGTGTTTTCTTTTCATTCATTTAAATTTCATTGCCAACATAAAAATCAAAAGAAAACTGGACTATTTCTGCTTCTCTGTTTCTTTATCTCCTTCCTTCTATTCTTTCTTCTTCACACTCTCTGCTCCTTTCACAGTTCACTAGAGACTTTTTTCCTCCTCTTTGTAGACTTTGAATCCTTGCAGAGTAACTCAAAGACGAAAATGTGTTTTATATCATTTCTCTGTGATGACATTTTCTTTTGAACATAAGCAACAGAGAGGCAGGTAGCTGACCTCCAAAGCATAATATAAATATTACAGTTTGTATGACACTGCACAACTTATGTCTTTAGTTCAACCAAGAACATTAAATTATTTATGTGTTTGGAAAGCACTTATCAGAAAATAAAAATTAACTAAAAATGTCTATATGCACCCTTAAACAATCAGCAACATATTGATTTTGTTACCAATAGAAGAATTTATGTACTCTGATGCATATTTCAAAAACAATTTAGAATGCTTTCTAGACTAATAAGTTGAAGATATTTTAACATATTATATATTTCAAGTATTTTAAACATAACCTTAATGTAATATTTCAGTGTAATTAATTTTAAAGGGGCTAAATGATTAGAGTCTGTTGATATATTTTATTTTCAAGGTTCATTTCTCAAGATCAGTTTTAGTTCAAACTATCTTCTCCTTTTATAATGGAAGAGAATTAGAGTCTCATCTTTATAACTTCAAATATCCACATGTTTAAAAGTATTTAACTTTAAAAATAATACTAAAAGAGAACACATATAAGTTTTAGTAAGAAACTAGATGAGGATACCTCTTGACTGAAAAATACAAGATTATAATTATACTATATTATATAATTATTTGTATATAATATAATTAATTATATATTATATAATTATAATTATATATTAATTATATATAATTAATTATATTATATGGTGTATTTACCATAAACTAATTTCCCCAATGCTAAAAATAATCACATGTCAAAAATTATTTCAAAAGATATCCAGAGTTTAATTTTTAAATTACGTAGACAGTTTTGGAGTTTGGATGCAACTGCTCAAAAAAGAATATAAAAATCCAGAGTTCCCACCTTTTGTTTCATTGTATATTTGAAAATGCACTTAAGGAGAGTTGTCTTTGGCAGTTCCTAAAGATGTGATGGGTCACATCTAGCACTATTCCCTGTCCTATAGTACTTTTCCCAGAAAAATGGACCCTGAAATTTATATCAAGAATATTTTTGCTTTGAATTAGATTATTATATATAATGAAATAACAATCCATAGCTATTGTTCTACTGTTAAATAATTGTAGAAGTTATATTTCAAGCTCAAAGAACAGGAGTAGCTATCAAGGACAGTCTTAATCTTGACTACAAGACAGAATATCAAAACAGAAATTAAAGCAAGATAGCTCTCTTTTGTACCAAATAAGAACTATTCAGATACCCACAAGTTCTAAACTCATATTAAGTGCCTATTATGTGTAAAAACTTCTTTGTACTAAGCTTATTAGTAGGTTCTGAAAATAAGTTAGCAAACCCAGACACTATTGTGGATGCCAAGAAGTACGTGCTGAAAGGAGCCTGATATAGCTGTCTCCTGAGAGGCCCTGCCAGAGCCTTACAAATACTGAGGCAGCCAACCATTGGACTGAGCGTGGGGTCCTCAATAGAGAAGTTAGAGAAAGGACTGAAGGAGTTGAAGGGCTTTGCAACCCCATAAGAAGAGCAACAATATCAACCAGTCAGACCCCCCATAACTCCCAGGGACTAAGCCATCAAAAAAAAAAAAAAAAGGAGTACATATGGCTCCAGTTGCATATGTAGCAGAGGATGGCCTTGTCATGCATCAATGGGAGGAGAGGTCTTCGTCCTATGAAGGCTCGATAGATGCCCTAGTGTAGGGGAATCAAGAGCGGGAAGGTGGGAGTAGGTGGGTGGATGGAGGAACATCCTAAGAGAAGCAGGGGGAAGGGAGGATGTAATAGGGTGTTTCCGAAAGGGAGGGAAACCAGGAAAGGGGATAACATTTGAAATGTAAATAAAGAAAATATCCAATAAAAACACACACACACACACACACACACACACACACACACACGAGAAAGTATGTTGAGATATTAATGAAGACCAAAAATTTCTGTTGTGTTTTTTTTTTTTTTTAATTTCCTCTTATTTTAGCAAAGCCTACCCAAAGTTTTTGGACTTTGTTTTATCTAAGGCAGAATGACAGTACAAAATTCAGCAAAAAGCCTACTATTTAGGAAGACAGAATCTTTCTTGTATCATGTTTATGATTTTAAAATCAAGTTCTGGACTTAGTTATTCCAAGGTAGCTGAGGAATCCAAGAAAGACGTTAGGAGGTGACGTGCTGAACATGATGGAAGAAGCCCAGATTCAGACAGAGCAGAGATGAGATTGTTTCCGCCTTGGAAAGCCAGAACCTGCAGGTTTTTGCATGACAGATAATACCTGCTTCCCCTCATATAAAGTTCTTGGCGACTAACTGTTAAATACAAATATCTTGGGGGTTGTAAACTCAGGGAAAGGCTGGATGTTACAAAGATACCTTTCTAAGAGGAAGAAAATCAAATGTTTTGCATGAAATTTACATATTAAAACCTATGATTTTTCAAAAATGTAATAATAAGAAAAAAATAATAATGTTATATTTATCAAAAACAAATGTGTCCTCTCTGTAGACTCTGCCTCACCCCACTGCTCAGTAGTGATGGGCAATTATTAGAAGGAAGGAGACCTAGTGATAAAGCTGAATAGCTTCTCTACTAAACTTCACTTTTCAGTCACTTTAAGAAAAATGGAGACATAATATGGTTTTGGTACTGCTAAGTTATATGACTACAAAAATCATAAAGAAGTCAGAGCTTGGAACCTGGCTTTAAGTAATTGATAGTGTATTGGCATATAAAGGCACCTAATTTTAATGGAATACATAAAAGCAGCCAAGGTACATGAGGCTCATGAAAGACGTATGAATGACTTTTTCCAATAATTATTTCTATTCTAACTGTATCTGTTGAAGGACTTCAAAGAGTGGCTTTTAGATTAGAAAAATATAGTACTTGTCAGTCAGAAGACCTATCACCTTAACAGCTAGGTGTCTATAATACCAATACAAACTTACTGAGTTATTTTTGTCCAATGTAGAATCATCATCCCTACACATTTATATATGTTTCTTTTCTCAACCAAGTACTATTTTTTCCAATATTTATAAGTAGCCAGAAGCCGGTCTTTGAGAAGTAGTATGGTTATCTTTGAGTCTCAACTGGATGGGATTTAGAATCACCATAGAGACAAACATCTGGCCATGCCTGGGACATAATTTCTAGTTTGAGTTGATTGATGTGAGAAGACTCTAGTCTAAACATGGGCACTAATGTCCATGAGTTAGACATGTAAAAGCAAGGTGACCACCAGCATGCACTGCTCTCTGTTTCCCGATTGCATCTGCCTCCCATATAGGAGCCAGCAGGCCTTTCCCAACTCTAAACTACAACAAATCTTTTTTTTTCTGCAGTTGCTTTGTTCAGGCATTTTGTCAAGGCAACAAGAAAAAAACCACAGTGCAGACACTTTAGTTAATTTGGTTATCGGTTGATTCTAAAAAGCAAAGATGCCTATATTTCACTGTCTTACAACAAGAGGTCAAAAAGAAAAGGCATCTGACATACTGTCCCAGAAAAATATTCAATTTCTAATGCTCTATGATGTCTGATCATAAGCTTATATAAGAAAAATGACCTTTAAAATTCATTTTACAGTATACTATTTTTTTTTAAATTTTTATATCATTGTTGTATCATGGAGTCCTAGCAATTATGTAGCATATAAGGTAGACTATTCAATACATTTAAACAACATAATGTCTTGTGGAAATCAGTCTTTAAACATTGAGACTTTTGTATATGTTGGGAATGTTCAAATTAAAGTAAAATGAGACATTAACTTTTAATAATTAAAAAATGACTAATTGGCTAAAAGGTATTGAAACTCTAAGTTAGCTTAATTTGAAACGACCATATTGCAATTCTGAATTTCAGAAACTACCTCATATGATGGATAAGAACATACTAATACTGTTTCCTATAAAAGCCTTAGAATATCACGCATACATAATTTTATGGGACTAGAAATCCATTTACGTTATTTTTTTCTACTTATAACCAATAAGCAGGGATAGGTAAGGCCATTGCCTTTTGTTATAGGGTCATCATTATTTGCTTGAGAAATATGTAGTTGTTGCATTTATTACAAGATCCATCTTAATAAAAGCAATGTAAATCCTAAAGTTGAAAAACCAAAACACAAAATAAAAACATTGTGCTACTGCTAATGTTTCCTAAGGCACATTCTGATCTGGGTAAGAGCACTTCCAATTACCTGTTATAGCGTTATTTGTCTGAGCTGAACTCACTTGTGTGGGCAACATGAGCAATGTATTTTCTATGAGGCTATTAACTTGGGCACACAGCATATTTTAAGTTGGCTACCTGGGCCTTCTGGAAATTATATATTTGCTCTGCCATTAGTATGAAAATCCCATTACTATTCCTTAATATTTCTTTATCAGCGATGCCTGTAATCAGTTTCTAAGCTTTCATATCACTTTTACTGATGCTAAAGATCATTCTTCTGAACTCAGAAAGTGCCTTACTGATATGAACCCATATTTGCCTACTTGAAAATATTGCTGTCCTTTGGTGAGATTCTCGGCAATCATTACTTGAATTATGAGTCAAAGCTATATACAAGCACTGCACTATCAGTAAGTCGTATAAATTGGAGACTCTCGAGAAAGAAAGATAGGAAGAAAGAGCAGAAAAATAATTAGAGAAGAGATAAAAATATGAAAAAGAATATTCAATGTGTAATATCTGAAAAGGCAGCAATACCAATATATCTGAATATTATTGTACAATAGAGCAAGAGGTCCTTTCTAATGGACCTGAAGACTTTCTAATGGACCTGAAGACCTAAGAGAGGTATCGATGACTCTCTAGTTGCTGGCCATTTGCATGTAGATCAGCAGCTGCAACTTGACCTGTTCAGTACTTGTCTCTTGTTTGTCTGCTGGATGTTGCTTCCTCCTCCATCAATCCTCAACCTCCCAACTTCAAATTATCCACACTTTTTCATGTGATAAATTGTAACAATGTTTTCAGTAACAATGGGAAATATTTTGATTAATGGATTTCAGATTGCTCCACATTTGCACATTTGTGTTAGAATAACACTGTGGAATTTATCAGACCTTTTTTGTTTTTTTCCAAGTGGAACATGTTTAAAGTAATATACAAGAGAATACCATGAATATACAGAATAATCATACACCATAATTGTAAATGGTCATATTCTACAATGATTGAATCACACACTACAAGCATTTCTTAATTTAGAACACATCCTGGAATTGTTTGCTAAATTAGCATATCCCGTATAATTCTAAAATACTGTTGGATGACTGAAAATATAGCATTGTACAAACAGAGGCTACTCATAACTGTGCACTGTGAAACACCTCTATGAGTCCACAGAATTATAGCAGGAGTACAGAAGAACAGTAGTCCAAAATATTAACTCATTTCTCCTCTGTTATTCCTTATTTCTTTCTGAATTGATCTAGCTAGTGAGAGAAATATTTATTACTCACAAAATGTGCTGTTTTAGCTAGAAGAAAAAGATAAGGCCTTTGAAATCAAAAGGCTGAGCACTCAGCGGAATCTGGAAAATTAAACAAAGGCAAATATTGAGTAGAATTCTTCCCCTGGGTTGACCCCCAGGTAATGATTTTCTACTAAGTTTGAGAGAGCAAAGAGCAAGGGTGACAGGGGTTGTCTTAGATCTCTGTCTTTCTTTTCTGAGGAGATGGCTCAGGGACGGAGAGTCATGGAAGTCGAAGAGAGGTCATAAGAGTAAAAGTATATTGCAGAGACTGCTTACACTACTAGTAACTAGTTATCCTAAGATGCAATACTAGACAGATAATTATAACCTGGTTTCCTATACTTAGCCATAAAAGTCTGTGCATAAGAAGACTGACAGGACCGTTGACCATTATGAAGTCATATAAAATAGAAACTTTTAAGTCTATGAATTTTCCTAAATATAGCTTTGCCATATTTGAGGAATTCTTACTACCTTAAAATTTAAATGTGCAAAATAATAATATGAATACTTTATTGAATCCAGTCTTTAGATCATAGAGCAATTCTTAGTTCTCAGATCAGCTAGTTTTAATAGTTTATGAGAAAATTAAATTGTATCATTAAAATTGACACTGTCTTGCATTTTCCCTTGCTGGATTCTTCACAGTTATACTAAATATCAAATGTCCTCCAAACAGGGAAAGTGAAAATTAATTTTCTGTTCCTTCAGGTTTTGACTCCTTTCTCTACGTCTTGGTCACCAAGACAACTCTGCCATCTTAAAATATTTAGTTGCATCAATATTTCAGCTTCTGCTTTACTACATTATTTTTTTTGTTTGTTTTAAATGATCTTCATAAATAATAATCTGGTATCTATGTTTTCAAGCCATACTATAAGACACATTTTTTTTCACTTGAAGTTTGAAACAACTTAACATATGCAATCTGTTTGTTGAAAAACTCTACTCTTGATAATCGTATAAGGGAGCTTATGCTGATTGTCATAACCTAATATAAAATCATCATCAGGAAGAGACAGTGAGAGAGACTGAGATAGCATTTACTTTTACCTGAGGATTATTTCTCTTATTTTCTTTTACTTCTTGAGTTAAAGGTCATGTCTTGTAACAAATAATTTGTGTTCTACACCAAAACAATATTTAATTCCCTGGCATTTAATCATTTCATTTTATTTTATTAAGTGCTGATGTGGATTTGCTGGATCCTGGAATACATAACATGTACTAATTTTGCCTTGTTCATCACAGAATGTCCTCCATTCTGGAAACTGTAAGCAGAGTGAGGCAGAATGTCTGAGCCCCGATGAGGCTTACTTCAGAGTCCTCATCCATACAGAGTTCTGTGTTTTTATCTCTCCCTTGCTGGTTAGATGGCCTTTGGGAAGTTCTGTCAGCTTGGCATTCCTATTCCTAAATAGTCTAGTCGCTGTTAGTGGATATGTCTCACAGCGGGTAGGTATGCTATACAAAAGAACACACTAACACTTCCTCATGGTGGTCAGTACAGCATAGGCCTGCCACTGTTGTTATCTATTAATTTTGTTTTGTTTTCATTGCATAATCAGTATTTATTTATTCAACCCTTAAATTGATGTGTTAACCTCTCTAGTTGCTTCTGATGTGCCTTCCTTTAACATATTTATCCAAAGGAAGGTAGAGTATCGTTATCCAAATTGTTAGAAGAGATTATCCTTTTTTGAAAGATTTCCCTAGGTGCTTAGGAAAATGAAATACCAGATCTTTCCTTCTTCCAAAACATTCAAGGAGACAATGATCCTCCAGGAAGTTACTCATGCCCTAATTACCAAGTGTTCTCCTGAGCCAATGCTTTATGTTCCTCTGTTACCCCACTGCCTGCCAGTGCTACATCCCTCATATTTACCACCTTAGAGTAGATATAGATATGAAGAAAAATCAACATGCTTTTGCGTGTTCCAACAAAGAGAAAGATCCTTGCACTACATTTTTCTACACTTAACTCCTATATGCGACCTAGATAAACACTTCAAACAAAATGTGTATATAGAATGTGTAGAAAACGTATCATCTACTTCTTAGTTATGAGTGGCTAGTAAGAAGGAATAGTACCATTTGAATATTTCTCAGTCTAGAGGACATGGCAAGTGTCTTGATGACAGATTTCTTGAGTAAAGAAGATATAGGAATCCCACTGGTTGGCAAACAAGATTTTAAACCAGATTTCCATATATATATGAAATAAATAAGCTTTCTAATCTGGCACAGAAGTTTCTGATTTCTGACTGTGTATACCTCAGTGCTTTATCAAAATTTTGCTGAAATTACCTCCATGCAGTATAACACATTTACACTATAATTCTTGTGAGACAGGATTCATATGGTCTACTACAAAATCACCTTTGGGCCACAGAAAACATTGTTAGTTTACACACATCTTCTTCTGTCTCTGGTCATTTCAGTAAATCATTTTGATTTTATTTTATAAAGGAATGTGACTAGGCCCAAAACCAAAGTTTGAATCCAACACAGTTGGTACCAAGATACCTGATTTGAACCAATACACGAGTCCTTCAGACACAAACTAAAATAGCGAAATTCTAATTTACATGACATTATAAACGAAATGGGACTGACATACTCTCATGAAACCCTGTACCAAAACACTAAAGAATACTTCTTTCTCATGAACCGTGAGAAAATCAGCCACATATTAAACATAAAGCATGTCTCAGCAAGTATATGAAAATCAAATATCTTAATTACAAACAAAAAAGACATAGATCATGAGAACAAACAATACCTGAAAACAGGAAATGCACAGGGATAATAAAAATCAGCCCTAAAATTAATGAAACAGAAATAAAAACAACTATAAAGAGTCAGAGAAAGAGTTCATTCTTTGAAAAGATGAACAAATCTGGCAAACCATTAGCAACATCAACCAAAATATTGATAGAAAACTCAATAAAATCAGAGATGAAAAAGGAATATTAAAAGAAATATTTTTATATTTTATTAAATTTTATAATTTATGCTTTAAAAAGATATTTAGAGAATAATAAATTAAAAATAAGGGGGTATCATGACTGAAATGAATGAGTTTCTGATACATATGATCTACCAAAATTGAATCACAATTAAATAAATAATTTATCTTGGTCCATGATATTTAATTAGACAGGTGCAGTAATAACAAATATATCAAATAAGAAAGGACCAGAGCCACATGGGTATAGTGCCAGATTTTTTCAATCCTTCAAAAACAACCAACTATAACACATTCAAAAATTTTCTTCAAAATCAGTATTATCATGATGGAAAATTATTGTTTCAGGAAAAAAGAAAAGAAAAGAAATAAAAAAGTGAAAAGAAAGAAAAAGAAGGAAGGAAAGAAGAAGAAAGAAAGAAAGAAAGAAAGAAAGAAAGAAAGAAAGAAAGTTGTATAATAATTTTTCTGATGAGCATAGACTCAAAAATTCTCAATAGAATATTGGAGAAAATATGGGTGCAGAGTGGAGCAGAGATTGAAGAAAAGGCCATCCAGAGACTGCCCTATATAGGGATCTACCTCATATACAGACATCAAACCCAGACACTATTGCTGATGCCAAGAAATGTTGCTGACAGGAGCCTGATATAGCTGTGTCATGAGAGTCTCTGATAGAGTCTGACAAATACAGATGTGGACACTCACAGCCAACCATTGGACTGAACATGGGGTCCCCAATGAAGAAGTTAGAGAAAGGACTGAAGGAGATGAAGGGGTTTGCTATCCCATAGGAAGAATAAAAATAACAACCAATCACACTCCTCAGAACTCCCAGAGACTAAACGACCAACCAAATGTATACATGGAGCAACCCATGGCTCCAGCTGCATATGTAGCAGAGGATGGCCTTATCTGGCACCAATAGGAGGAGAAGCCCTTGGTCCTGTGAAGGCTCGATGTCCCAGTGTAGGGGTATACCAGGAGTATATGGTGAGGCTAGAGTGGGTGTATGGGTGGGGGAGCACCCTCCTAGAAGCAAAGGGAGAGGAGTATGATAGGGGGTTTGTGAAGGAGATACCAGGAAAGGGTTTATTTACATTTAAAATGTAAATAAATAAAATATCCAAGAAAAAAAGAACATTGCATTTGAGGGGACAATGCTTACGACAGTGAAATGAAAAATTTCTGGGGGGTCTTATTTTCCCTCTTGATACGACAGTGAAATGAAAAATTTCTGGGGTTCCATTTTTTCCTCTGAAATTTGACATTCTTAGAAGGGAAAGACATAAGAAAGAATAAGGAAAGTAATTCTCTCACACTCAGAAAAATAACATGAAACAATAGGGACGAGTAAGGTGAATGAAAGGGAAACTGTGGTTTTTACAGGGCTTAAAATACCATGGCTAGTACTAACTGAACACACATAGACCCAGTGTCTCATCAATCTGACAAAATTTTTCTTGGTGTGAGCTGGAGCATTTCGTTTCTTGAGATTCTCTACATATGAAATAATCTATAAACAGGTCTATAAACATAAGGATTGTGAAGCTCTCTCCATCCTGTACTGAGTCTTAACTTGTTTTACAAAACACAACAATATTTCCCTACACTCAATAGTTGAGCATCATCTGCTAAATATAAATTCTTTATGAGTATAAAAAGTACTTCTATCTACTGTTCTGTGCTTTAGTTTTTAGTTATTTTATTATGGTTTTAGTTTCTATCTACTAAACCATAAAAGCGTTCTGTATTTGGAAGTAGGATAGTATAATATTTCTCAACAAAGTCATGCATCATAACTTTGCTATAAAGTGGTCATACTATAATGAAAATAACATTTTTCCATGTGTAACCTATGTCACAGCATGCCTGCGTTTTGCATATATCCTAAACAGAGAGAGACCAAGATTGAAATATTGAGCTATTTGATCATTTTGGCTGATCTATGACCATTTGCTTTCTTATTACTTATATCTCAATATCATTAGAAAGCTGCATCCATTATCCTACCAACCCCAACCTTCTCCAAAGGATTGCAAAGTAGTTTGTTGTTGCCCTAGAATTTCTACAGAATTGCCTGTTTATCTAGATTGTTGACATTATGAATCATGGAATGGAATGTGTTGTAAATGGCATTTCTGCTAAGACTCTCATCAGTCTCAGAAAACGCTCATATGCCATTTTTTTGTCTTCCCCCAAAACTGTAACTAGATTTGAGGTTAAGTGCACATGTCATGTATTGAAGTTCACTATTATTATTTTTTCCTTATAAAGCAGAGACCTCTTAAAGAATCGCTTTTTGTGGTACATAAAATTAATGATTTTATATTTATACATATAAATAAATGCAAAGTTTTAAAGTGAGAAAACCTACATATGGTGATTTTAGTCTTCCTATGGCAATGTGGGTGAACAAGAGGCATAAGTACGAAGAATGGTTTATTAATATGCTGAGCTGTAGCAAATCTTTAGTACTTATAACTATAAAATATTAACTAACTTTATATCTATTAAGTTTCAGAAACTGCAATCCCTTTATCCATTGCTCATAAAAATTTAACGTTTATTAATACATACACTGGCAATGCATTTCAGGTTTAGATTGGCTTTGTAATTAGTGTCTGGCTATTACTTCAAAGTTGATCAAAGAAGTTGAGAACAGTTGTTGTGAACTCATCTCTGGTTTACTTACAAGGAACTATTGCGTCTCCTTTGCCCAAACAACCATTTCCCTTCCCTTGCGACACATCAGGAAAAAAAAAAAAAAAAATTGGCTCATCTTTTGATGAGCTCCGCTCCGGCTTGAGAGATTTTGTCCTGGATGAAGGCATGTAAAAACGTTTGAGAGCTATCAGGACTTACTCTGATATGCTTGTTAATACTTTACAGTTTATGCTCCCAGGATGAATTCCTGGTATTTTATAATGGGTATGTTCTTTAGAGTTTGCAATGGGAAAATAAACTACATGATAGTAATATGCCCCGAATATGATTGTGCCATCAGAAAAAGAAACATAGACTCTTTCTCCATTACAAGGATATACTACTTGTCTTTTTTTTTTTACTTCTTTTTTCCCATTAATTAATTCATTGTTCACTGTACATCCTGATTGCAGACCCCTGTTCTTTCAGTCCCCTGCTCACACAGCCCCTCTACCACCCCTTCTTAGGTACTATTCACTCTGTAGTATTATCAGTTTTTTGTGAATGCTTTTATGAGAAAAATGAGCCTATGTTCCTTTTCAAATGTGAACATGATGAATTTAGCACTAAGAATTTAGCCTTAGAATCTGTGGTTATCAAAAATTGGCTTCCTTCCCTATCCTCTTATGGTTTGTTTATACCCTAGGACAGTCAAAGCATTTTTAAAATTAATTCATCTAAACCATGTTATTTTATAACATATCATAGGTCTGTTCATTTGTGCTATAATTCATATGTAATGTACACATATTTTAGGATCAATTTGAAGAATAACATATAGTAAACAGCTCTAGTAACTGATGACATTGTTGCATTGGTGACGCTTGCACTCCTATTGTAAAGGTTGAGCTACCCATGCGTTATCCTGGCAAACTGGCCATAGAGAGACCCACACATCTTTAGCTCACACATACCTCCACTTCTCAGGCAGAAGTTACTATTTTATAACCGTACACTATTGCCATAAGCAGCTACTTTCCTACTTTAAGTTTCAGAAAGGATAGATAAATTATTATGTTCACTCAGATGTAAAATGCCAAAGTATATTGTAAATAGTTTGCTATGTTCCAGGGGCCAGATCTTTAACTTTGATGACATATTGCCAAATCGTAGAAAGCATAAGTAGAATTTTAGGGAGGAAGAGGTTGTGTTTTTCTGATGACCTGGTAGTAAATAATATTTAGTTATAAAACCACCGTGGGTCAGGCCTCTCAATCCTCAGGTTCCACATAACTAGATTAAGCCAAACCCAGAAACATTCAAAGTGAAAATTTATGGTTTGATTTAACACATTCAGATGGCTTTTCTTATATCTCCTCAGTTTGTTGCATAATGATTTACACAATGTTTATACTGTGTTCCATATCATAAAATTGTGTTGATGCTAAGGCATATAGAAGGACTGGAATAGATCATATGTAAATACTCTGTGATTTTACATGAGATTTAAGTTTTGATGCATTTAATATCAATGAGGCCAGTGGTAAACTGGAATGATTAAAAAGTAAATCCTTCTACGAATTCATGGGATGGCAGTTAATCTTAAAATCAAACAAACAAGCAAACCCCCACCAAAAAACAAAAACAAAACAAAAAAAAATATAAAACCAACATAAAAACCTGCAACAATTTTTTTCCTGAATGAAATTTTGTGGTCTTATGAATAACTTATTTTCACACTTAGCAAATAATATTCTAATGTTCTATACATACTAATGGGATGAATAATCTAATGTAAAATCAAAACACAAGAAAATTAGTTGGACTTTTCAAGTTTTGTGACCATGTATTGGAGCAGTGCAAATGTTTTAAAACCTAATCTTTCAAAGTGACTAGCTTCATGATATGTGTAAATCTCAGGGTGGTAACACCTTCATTCTCTCCTTGGTGTGAACCTTCAGAGTAATGTCAAAGATCATGAACTCAGTAAGGGATACACACTATCAACTCAAGTGCATTGGAAAGCTCACTTGGTAAAATTTTCTGTTTTCCATCTTCATAAGTTTCATTATCAAATTTGAATTTCACCTTTTGTGCTGACCAGAAAATACTCCTTATGAGTCTCCTTGCCATCCCAAAAGTTCTCCTCCTGCCTCAATAAAATCTACACTTCAATGGTATATTGTGACATTTTTACCCAGTTCAGTATAATTACAATTTTCTAATGAATTTAGAGTTACTTTTCCCCTCTACATGTTTTCATGGTATTTAGATACTCTTACCTGCTTGTAGGGAAAGCAGCAAAAGATTAAGTGAGTGTTCCCTTTGTTCTTGGCACCATTCTAGGTACATTGTATTTATTGAAAAAGTTTCAGTTTCCAAAAGTCTCAAGAGAGCAATGATATTATTTCTCTCAATTTAGTGATGAGAACAAGACATAAAGAGGGATAACCTTCTCATATCTATGCAATGGATAAGCAGCACATCTGGGATCTAGGCCAGATGTTGTATGTTTTGGGTGTATATTATTAAAGATCTGCACAATAAGAAAAAACAATTTTAGGTAAAGCATTCATAAAACCTCTCAGGAATTTATGTTCATGCAGAAACCTGTCCAATTAGTTGAACTCATTTTCCTGAGAAGTTATTTTTGAAGTGATACACTATAATAAATAAAGACAAAGTCTGAACCCAATAAGTATTTAGGTAAATCCATATGATAAAATAAATCCTTGTACCTGTAAAACTATACAGTGTGGTTCATAATAACATGGGCTAAAAACAGCTTAGAATAGCTTCCTAAATATTTTAATTGCAACCAAAATACCCAAATCAACTTAGCAAGTTTCAACAGAGTGATATTCTTAAAGTCCAGATAAAATGGAGTGCAAGCAGTATCTAACTGCTCCTTATCCAAAAACACTAATTAAGGTTTTCTAAAATCCTGTAGCATCCATCAAGTTATCCATATTTATTTTCCTTATCAGAGCAGCCCACGACTAGCTTTAACAGTGGAGTACTTTATTGCTATTACAGAAACACCTGCAGGAGCATGGTTTGATTAAAGCAATCAATTGACCTTCCAAATTAAATAGCCATTTAAGTTCAATATTAGGAAACCCTCAGATTCATAACTTCACAACCTCATATTCTTCTCTCCATGGAAACCATTCCTCCAAAGCATATGCATGAATGTTTATTTAGAAAAGAAATTGTCTGTTTATTTCTTTCGCTCAGGAGATGCTATGAAGGGCTGCCACATTTTGGTCTGTACTGTCTGTCAACCTCACTTGTCTTCATAGCTCACCAGACATATAACAGAGCAAGGTATAATAATAGTCATTAGCAGACATCTCCAACAATCTCTGCGCAAGTATTCACTCACTGCTCATTCACTTCAATTGCTTTATAGAAAGACCTCCCAATTTATGTTCTCCATTACTGTTTTCAGCTTTGGAAGACCATAAAATTTTCAAAGGTGAGCCAGAACATTTTATGTGTCAAGATAGAAAGTAAATTGGCTGTATGTCCCTCCAGGGACAATCCCCACCTAGGATACAGACTGCTATGTGCTCTGCTGGTTGTACTTCATGAAACACATCAACAGATTCTTCTCCTAACCCAGGATTTCAGTGGGTCCCACAGAAGAAGGGACCAACGAAAAACAGATATTTATAATACTAATGGGGACAAACACAAACATGTAGAATTTGTATCCTGGCTTCCGAGCTTCAGCTAGTTGATGAGCTATCTCTGCAATAGCCCTCTTACCTTGCCTTCTACAGCATCCTTTTGTGACATTCCACTGGTCTAGAGATGCCATGGGACCACAGCAGGCATTATTTTTACCAGGTTCAGCAGAGGCCTGTTTCCTGACCTTTGTTACATTTTTAAAAGATGCCACTTTGTTTTAATCCATCGCAAACTGGTGGAAATCAACTTGGAGGTTCATCAGAAAATTGGAAATAGATAACCTGAAGTCCCAGCTATACCACTCTTGGGAATATATCCAAGAGATGCCCCACCATGCCACAGGGTCACTTGTTCCACTATGTTCATAGCGGCCTTATACAAATAAGGCTAGAAGCTGGAAACAACCCAGATGTCCCACAACAGAAGAATGGATACAGAAGATGTGGCTCATTTATACAATGGAATACTACTCAGCTATTAAGAATGAAGACATCCTAATTTTTGCAGGCATATGGATGGAATAGAAAATATCATCCTACTTGGGCAGTGGTGGTGCACGCCTTTAATCCCAGCACTTAGGAGGCAGAGGCAGGTGGATTTCTGAGTTT
>NW_022196895.1:67592484-67618605 GCF_008632895.1 Mastomys coucha
AAAAAAAAAAAAAAAAAGAAAATACCATCCTGAGTGAGGTACATGAATGGTATGTTCTCACTAATGAGTGGATGTTAGCCAAAAGAAAAAAAGGAAAAGAAAAGTACAGAATATCCAAGATACAATCCACAGAACTCAAAAAGGTCAACGGGCTGAAGTGCCCATGTGAAGTCCCACTTGGGAGGGAGAAGAAAGCAATCACAAGTGGGGAGGGAGGGAGGAGAGGGCAGGGGGAGTGAGGGAGAGAGGAGAACCTGATCTGGTATTGGGTAGGGGAAAGGACTGAAGCCCTGAGGGTCAGCAGAAAGAATGGAAACACAAATATCTCATCTAAGAAAACTGAAACTATGATAATATCTACTATACTCTATTGAGTTCATGCCTCTGTACATGGTAAAATTATTGGCCTGTGAAGCAATGTAAAACAAAGATACAACTAGATCCAATCAAACCATTTGTTATTGTTTACACTTTGCCTCAATGAGTATTGGCACATGTTCATCCAAAGCTAATTAGATCTCTTAAACATTTACAAAGAAGTAAAAGATATAGTAAGGACTGAAACACATCACAGTGATTTAGAACAGCATATAGCTTTAGTCTCTTTGACAATTGTTCCACAGCTCAGTTTTAATGAAAATGCACAGTTTGGGCATTTGAATGAAAAAAATGTCTCCATAGCTCCAGGTACCTGAGCACTTGGTCCCTTGGTAGTGATATTTGGGAGAACTGTAAACTCTTTAGCTGTTAGAGCTTTGGTGGATGAAGTCTGACATAGAGGGACATTCTTCCGCTTCGCTGTCTCGGTTTCCTGTGTGGTCAGAAATGTACATTCGAGTATTTTTGTGACTATGCTAACATAGGTTTTAAGAGTAGTACTGAAATATTTTAGAGACATCACAAAATTATCTACATCATTATATATCGTTAGTCATGCTAGTGGTACAAAGTAAAATGTTTGTGGGAAAAAAATAACTGAATATGCAAATATGCATAGTTTAAACTGAGTTAATAGATATTCCATGGCCAAATCCAGGTCAAGTTTACTGTTTTGGCTACAAACTTTCTTAATAAATTGTTAATGCTTTTACTTGAAGAGCTTGCATAAGAGTGTAAATTTCTAAGACTGGCTACATGGCACAATGGGTAAGAGCACTTGCCTCCAAATCTGATAACTTAAAATCCATGCCAAAGACCAAAAATTGAACAGGAGATATTGCAGCCTTTCAAGCTGTCTTCTGATCCTCTCAGATGTACACACATACACACACACAAGCATACACACACACATACACACACACACTAAATAAACACAATTTAAAACAATTATACATGATTTTTCTGCTTCCCTTTAAAACGTTTGTGACATATGCTCTTTAGCTCAGTCAGGCAAGTTGAGCTGGAGATAGGTAATAAATAGATGCATCTGTTACACCGCTTTATGGTGTTTTTCATTCTCTTTTCTTACCATTCTTACTTTCTTGGTATTCACTAAGAGGTGATCATAATTGCTTTGTTTTGTGATTCAATACTATCTAATTATTGGTGAATAAACCTGCATGAAAATGAAACAGTGCTTACTTTAGTCATTTATGCCTATGCTAAGCATCTTAACTAACCATATATAATATGTGAAAATGAAATTGAGTATGGCTGTATTTAATAATCCTATTTTGGAAAATGATTGGCCAACTCAATTTTTGTTATAAACCGTACATTGTCAATCCCTACTTCAAAAACTAGGTGAACCTATAATATGTCACTACATAGAACACACTATAATATAATATGGGGTGTTAGTTAGTATCTTCTGTGTCTTGTGAGTAGGAGGAAGAAAGGTATAAGGATAAGTGGGTAGTAATATCCAGAAGATGGTTATTGAAACTCACCCTCTACCTCATATAGATCCCCGAGCACAGAGAGATTGCATATATCAGAACTACAGACATGAACAATGGCTGGCTTTTCAGAAATTTCAAGCACAGAGAAGATAGGTCCTAGTAATCTTCACCCCTTCTTCATTTTGATAGTGTAAAATTTCCTACCACATAATGAAATCCTGAAATCATATGATTAATTTGGAAAAAAAAAGACAGATGATAAGTATCATATTTTTACATCCGGGGACAAGTGGAAGTGACTCTGAGACATTCATAATCAATATCAGACCCATAGGTTGCTGACATGGGACTGAACTCTGTGAATGTCTGTGCAAGTAAGGAGCCAGCTATCGGAACCCTATAGAGAAAACAATACACTGATAACCAAGGGGACTGAGGATTGGGTATAAAATCAAAGCAAGTCAGGGGAAATGGCTCAGCCATTAAAGGTTTGAGCTGTATTGTCACACTCATCTCTCTGTATTTCTGTCTAGCTAAAGGTTGGCCTCATGGTTGAATATGGTAATATAATTGGATCTTTCAACCTCGTAGATATTCTTAACCTGTTTTGGAAGACCTTAGAGTTACATCTGCCAAGGAATATAAATCAGAAATGTGTATTCTTTTTATGCTGTTGCAAACCCAGTCCTAGATGTATGAAAATTATGACAGGAAGAAAGAGGGTGAGTGTGAAGAATAAGATCCATGTCTACCCCTTTACATTTTAATTTAAAGGATTAACTACGTAAGTATGTATACATTTTTTCTGGGTTGGGTATTATTCACTGCTTTTTATAACTCTATCTGATTATCAGGTGTGGTATATAACAGTTCAACACTGGCAATAGAGTCCTGGAAGTACTAATTTAGGAATTTACCTGAGTATTAATGTAATGCAATATTTTTACCATTAGATATATGTATTTCTCAATGGTCTGAAATTAAAATTCAGCTAAATAGCTGGAGATGAAATAATTGAACATAATATCATTTAAGATAAATGTCAAAAGAATAAAGCTTCTTTATTAATATATGCAACTTTTGAATGACTAAAAATATATTGTTTTAATTTTTGGTATCAAGATATGTATAGGTCCAAATACTAAGGAGCAAGCATATAGAATGTCTTTAGGAAATAAATGTGGGTTTTTCTCGTTCTTCTATAATTGTATACATCTGTGAAAATGTTTGAGACTGCAGTGCTTTTCTCATTGATATTCCTCCAATCTCAAAAGACAAAGTGTTTTAACCTTTATTGTGGAATTAAAGCAAGAGAACACTTAGTTTCTTACTATTGATTTAGCCCCATACTAGCAGGTCATGGCTTTTAATATGGTATGTAGCATTTTTATATTCAATATTTCTTATGGATAATATAATAGAAACTTACAAAATAGATTTTCCCAATTTTATTCTCACTTAAAAACTTCCTGTATATTTTTAATTAGTGAAGGGATTAAATTGAATTGTTTTCTCTAATGTTTTAGCCAAAGCTAGTGCAAAGTTTTTGAACATGCATTTGTAGCTCTCATATCTCATTGGTCTTTGCATTTGCATATGCTATCTCACTCTTAGATTAGAGAAGCTTCATTGGTATTGGTTATAAAGGTTATGCATCTTTTTGGCTGAATAGTTTTACACACTTAATGTAAAGCTAGAATGTAATTATAATTATACTTTTGGCTTTCAATTCACCTTATATAGTTTTTTGTTTAATGGAACTTAAAAATGATGGAAAAGATAAATGAAAATATAAATAATTTTGTTCAGAGACAAGTATATGCTAGAACAGGATTATTACAATATAATTCATTTATCTCCATTAGTTATCTGTCACCTGAGATAAAATATAGAAACTTACACAATTAATTTCTTCATTGCCAAAAATTATTTTCATACATTTTCAGACATTTTGGTAAAAGTGTACATATCCGTAGTGTCAGGGAATTTAAGAAATATTAGCCGGGCGGTGGTGGCGCACGCCTTTAATCCCAGCACTTGGGAGGCAGAGGCAGGTGGATTTCTGAGTTCGAGGCCAGCCTGGTCTACAAAGTGAGTTCCAGGACAGCCAGAGCTACACAGAGAAACCCTGTCTCGAAAAACCAAAAAAAAAAAAAAAAAAAAAAAAAAAAAGAAATATCAATGGCAGTAACAGCTTCTCTAGTTAATTACAATCAACGATCCTTCATTTGTGACTCAGGTAGTTGCTCAAATGCATTGGTTTATATTTGCAGTAATATTACAAGTAGCAATTCTAGGGTATAATGCACATGTGAAGAGTAAATCTCTGTGACCCCTCATTACTCATGTACACTTGCATTTTTCTTTTCAATAATACATGGTAATCGTAATGCTATATTTGTTTATAGTATTTCTTATATTGCACAATCAAATGGCCCCCATAATCACAATATTATAACAATATATATACACATATATAATTATATAATGTATCTAAAATAACTAGCAACTAAACACAAGCAATTCAGAATTGATTTAAGTTATAAAAATATGAATCAACTTGCCAGAGAGGATCTGAAATTGCAATCATATTTTAGGGCACATATGATCAATGGTGTCTGTTCCTTTTAATGTCAGTGATTCAGAACCACAGGGAAGACTCTGTTTCACTTGCTTCAAGATTCTCACCAGCTAGTATAATCAGAGAAATTCCAGCTACTTCGTATTTGGAATTTTCTAAATTTAATTTTATAAATGCATTAAAATGGGTTAGCAATACTCTGCGAAAGTACTCATCAGCAATTATTATACCAGAAAGATTGCCAACACCACTCTGGAAATATCTAAAGATACTGTGGAACCTAAATGTAATGGTTGACTATTTCTACAATCATTTACCCCTTTAGCATTCCAAATATTCCTCTTGCCTAACTTCAGATGCACATCCATCATTAGTTCATGGCTTATAATCCTTCCTTAAGAAGCTTGGAGTGGGGCCACATCCAGTAGGCCACCCTATTAAAATCTTTATATCCATGTTCTTATTTTTTTATGTAAATATAGAGACCCATTCTACTTTAACTAAGCACAAATAAAGAGCGTAACCATTTACCCATATTTTCCAAATGTATGATTAAATAAATTAATAGTTAGCTGGCTTATAAGCAAGGGATCTTTCCTTTTCATTATAACAGACCAAGCCTGTATTTCCTCACAAATAATAGCCATTTAGATCAAGTGAACTCCACATGCACAATACAACACATAACCACGCACACACACACACACACACACACACACACACATTACTGTGTTAAAGTCCTATGAAATTAGTGACCTTGAACCCTGAAGTTGACATAGTTCAATGCCTTCATAATGTTAAACACCTGCAGCTACTTTCTTAGGAAACATATACTGAAGACATTCACGAGAGCTACAGCTCTGTCTGGCTTGTGCGACATCCAATTATGAGTCTTGCATTCTGGATCATTGATACTTCACAGTTTTCAAAAACAGAAGCTGAGTTAGAGCTTTATGAAAGCATTATTTTCCCCCATTTAAACTTTTCTTCCACTTCCTCTATGGAATCAGCAAAGTTTTAGAACCTTGATGGAATGTGTACTAAATGGTAAAAGTAATTCCTAAGGGAGCCACAAGTAAGCCAGGTAGTAAGGAGGCAGGCAAAGTGAAGACAGACTCACATCTTCAAGACTTTTAACTGTATCTTTTAAAATTTCATATAAGGAATGTACATGGCACAGTACGTATCCACTTATAAGTAGATTTTAGCTCAGAAACTATCTAGACCTGAGCTATATGAATCAGGATGCAAGGCCTGAGAAGCAAAGGGGCATATCTGGATGAAAAGTAGAGGTTTTTAAACCAGTTCCTTTTTAGTAGCAGAATATCTGTGAATTCAAACTAATCTGTAAATTTGTACAAAAGCAAAAAGAAAACCCGAGAAACACTTCTTCCACTAAAATGAATGTTCAGCATTTTAGGTCCATTATAATATTCTGTTAGTTTACATTATTATCAAATACATTTATTCTTAAGAATTTATTACTACAATAGTTAATTCCTCACAACATTAAATTAAATACTAAATTTTTAGAGAATTTTTAAAATGTATGTATATGTGTAGAAGTCCACCTTAGTATATATACATAATGTACATGTAGGAAGCCACATAGAGATGAAAGATCATTTGGAGGTGGAATTATAGGTGCTTCTGTTAGCTTTGTGAATATTTAAGAACCCCAAAATGCAATAAGCATTCTTCCTGCCAAGTCACCTTTTCCCAGTTGAAAAAGTTCTTTTTAAATTAAAGTGATAGAAATACATTGAAAGCTGAAAATTATGGAGAATGAATTACATTTCTTAAAAGTGTGGTAAGTAATGAAATGATAAAATGTTGAGAAATTATTTTAAATGATAATTGAATTTTAACTAAATATTTTTAAAGTTTTAATGAAATAACAATAATAGTCATAATATTAGCCAATCAATTATATTCAGATTGAAATAATTTTAACTCTTTATATAAAATTTAACAATTTTAACTGCTCATTTGGGAAAATAATTATTTTGTGGGGCGTTACTCCTGTCTATTCTGGAACTCACTTTCTATACCAACCCCAGGGTGGCCTCAAACTCACAGAGGTCCTCCTGTCTGTCCCAGTAGTGCTGGGATTAAACGCAGGAGACCTCCTATGCCAGTCTAAAAACCAAAACTTTAAAATCAATAGATGATGTAGGAATTCACAACCATTTGTTGAATCTGATAACTGACTTAGTCTAAGTATTTGTTAATTTACTCTATGATATTTTTAAAGAGTAGTTTCATAAGCATTTTAATACATAATGTGCTTTTGATATTACTATGAGTAAATAATTTTATTTTAGAGCCCATGGACTATGCAATATCATGTATTAATATAATAAGTATGTTAGGTAACATTTCTCTTAAGAACTAAGATTATTCTACTTTTTTCTTACTTTTGTTATTTTTAAGATTTATTTCATTGTAAAACATGTGGATATTGCATGAGCGTGAGTGCATGTATGGGGGCTGGAGAAAACATTGTGTCCCCTGGACCCAGACTTACAGTTGTCTCTGAGCCATCCAATGGAGGTGCTGGAAACAGAATTCTGGTCCTCTACAAGAGCAGTAAATGATCAGGAACCCAGCTATATGTCAAATCCCATGCTTTTTACAGTATGTCCTAATAAAATTTAAAGATATTCTACTTTATTTACAAAAGCTAAGCATAAGCTGGGATAACCGATGAAATAGTTTTAAACAGCTGCATCAAACCTCTCTATTTTATACTCATATAGTGCCTGCTCACTTATTTTTGGGATGATTAGTTAATTGCCATGTTTTCCTTGCTTTTCACCCTCCAAACAAGCAGTTCTCATATGTGAGTTATCACTCCTTTGGGAATGAATGACCCTTTCACAGGGTTGCCTAAGACCATTGGAAAAACGCAGGTGTTTACATTATGATTCATAACAGAAATGAAATTACAGTCATGAAGTAGCAATGAAAATAATTTTATGGTTGGAGATCCCCACAACACGAGGTACTTTATTATAGGCCAGTAGCATTAAGAAGGTTGAGAACCCCTTGCAAACTCTCCCATAGACATCTAAGAACTCTTCTGCACTGTAATGGCTTTCTCTTTCACTAATTGATATTGCATGCATATGTGTGTATTTATATGCATATATATTCTTAAATATAACATGTAGGGTCTATATAATGCTTTCTTGTGCATATACTTTCAGGACTTAATATTTGGGGCAGGACAATCAATTGGTGTGTGTACTCTTCCCTGGGGAACTTCTGAGGTTTTGCTCAGTTGACTGGAGCGTTTGTATAGCATTGAGACTTCATGAACTTTCCCATGTCCACATTAACACGTTGTTTGGTGTCCTCCTTGTTCATCTCAGGTTTGCCTGGTCATGTTGCTGAGATTTTATAGTTGTAGCTTCTGTTGGTCCTAGGAGACAAAATTTCCTGAACTGCTGGCTCTTACAATCATCTGGCTCCCGATATGCAATATGCATTTAGTTTTCAGTTTCATATTACAATGTGAAAAATGTCATAGTGAAATTGGTTTATATAGATTATAATAGCCATAGCATAAATTTATAATTAAGTGGGTTCTAAATATGTATAAGTATACATAGCATTTCAATCAACTATTTAATAAGCTGTACTATATACAATTTGCCCAGCAGTAAATATATCAATTAGAAAACAGGGAATATTGAATACATTTAATGCATATTATCAATAAATAAGCATACATAATTATATATAATACATTATTCATTATTACATACTATTTTTTAAACATTATTAAAGTGGCTAATGGATTTAATTCTATTTAATAAGTGATAATAATATTTGAAAAAAATCTGCCTTGGATTGGAATTTAGATATGCAAATATAAATATTGGGTGTGTTTTAAACTTGGCAAAATTAATGCCCTTGACTAATGATCTAGATGAAAACAACAATTCATTATATTCTTTTAGGAAATCTAATAGCCAAAGCAAGTTGAGATTAGATTAATTAGAAAAACATGAGCATTCTAATTATATCACTTCAGAAACAAAGCAATGTCAGCTCACTCTTTTCAGTCATGACTACAGATCAAATTAGACAAGGTATTTTGTCCCAGATTTATACAAACAGATCATGGCATGACAGAATCTTGTGGATAAATTAGATTTTTGTGAAGATTAATTGCAACATTAACTTAGCTCAACAAAACCAGTATGAGGCAAGATCACAGGAGTTGGTCTAATCAATTTTGAATGAATTTAAAGTAGTAATATTTGATAGATTTGATTTTAATAACATCTATCCATGCACTTCCCAGGCCATCTCCTGCTGCTTTATTGCATCTACCTAAAGCAGTCACCCTGGGGGCTCCCTGACAAAGTTCAGGACAGGATGGGATCAGTGACAATGGTATTGTTTCAAAGAGTCAACATAGCACAATTTGGGCTAACCTGCATATATAGTCTATTAGGAACTTAAAATAAGACATGGGGTTTTGAACTTTTTTAGTGATGATTTTTAAAAGTTCCAACTATCCAAACAGAAACTTCTATCCAAACCATTTAATGCCATACTTTTTAGTTACTAATCTTGCTATTTTCATAACATTTTGCTGTGGGTATCTGTGATCAACATGTAGCCTTTTCCTCTATCTTTGATCTAGACAGTTGGAATAATATTCATAGATACAAAGTTCAAACACAATCTAAAATAAAAATGTTGCCTTGTTTTGAAACCTGAATTCAAAATTCTTAAAATTTCTTATCCTAAACTTGTTTTTTTCCCTTTTTCTTTTACCATTTCCTGGGATGACTCTTAATATTTTCACAATGTCCTAACTGACAAAATGGGTAGACCATCTACAGAATTCATGAACTCTATCACACCTGCAGTCAACTCCAAGCATCTAGAAGTAATATCAGGTATGGTTTGATATATTTATTAAGGATTCTAGAGCTTAGAGATGAATCCTCACTTTTCATTACATTATGTCCTTTTTTATTTGAAAAAAGTTGGTTTAAATCATCAGAGAATGAAAGAAACATAAAATTATAGAATATCTTTGGGTTTCCTCTATGGTTTTCTTTGACACAAAGTAAAAATCACATTTCAATATATGCCTAGTTTCCAACAAAACTAATTCTTTCCAGCACCCACAAATATCACAAAATGACATTATGAGGTGAGGAGCCTACAGAGTAGAATGGGAATAGATGACTTTGTTTACTGTATTATAGATCTATTATCTCCTCCTACAAGTTTAGAGTTCTTCTTCCAGGGTTTTTGAATGAATTGTTCTTCCATACTTAACATAATCAAATTTTTAAGGCTAGGAATATAGGATGTGAATTTTCACATACGGAAGTTTCAGAAACATGACATCTGGTATTATTGATACACGTGTGAACTCTTTTTAAGCTGCTCTTTAAAGCAACACCAGCACAATTTATTCCATATTGTGTATGTATAAAATTGTGATCTCTAATGCTAAAATAACTTAAGATGTTCAATATACATTTAAGAATTCTATTATGAATTGTTACCAGAATAATTCATTTATCCACCCATGGATTTTTTAAGCACTCCTTGGGATATAATTGCATATTGTGCAAAAGTGGACAATGCTATCAAGCTGTTTGCTTTTGAAAAATAGTTCACGGCATAAGATATTTGATTCTTACATAAAAGCTGATTATTAATTAAGTGAACATTGATGTAGGAATTCCCAGAATTCGCTTCAACTGAAAATTTTTACACTACTAGCTTTTGTTAGGCAGAAGGGGTTCTTACTATTCTCTCCACGGAGGATAATCTTTCTTGAGAAAAGACAAGTGTTACTAGACAGTAGCGTATCCTGGAGCAACGAAAGTGTGGAGATTTTAGTTTCCACTAACTTCTTTAGAACCCAAATTAAGTAGAAATTAGTGAGATATCAGCAGAAGTGTAATTAAAGAAAATAGATACTAATGATCAGTCGCAAACATGATCCCTCCTCATCAAAGTACCTTAGCACAGTGAAGTTTTGGCTGTTCATAAAAATGTGGTCTAAGTCTCTTGAGAAATCCTATTAGTAGAGAACTTAGGCCATAAAGTTCAAAACACTGCTGAAATTTTAATATTTCATTATTATGTCTAACCATCTCATCTGAGAACTGCAAAAGAATCTACAGATTCAATCTATAAGCATTCTTCAATAGCACTGCATCAATTATAAGGTTTTTGAAAGTGTTCAATCTGGAAATTATTAAAGCTCTTCCATTTTACAGGATGCAGTTTTAGGTAAACTTGGCCCAAGTAATGACTCCATACCTGAGAATCTGCCTGTTTAAATCACTATCATTTGACTGGGCTAAAGACTGTGTTTAAGTCAGATAGCTGACTGGGAAAGATTTTTAGTGCCAAGCCATCCAGCTGAACACAGTTGCCAGCATTTGTTATTAGATATCACTGGGTACTTCGTGCTGATATTCACGTTAAGTTCTGCCTTTGAGGGACAAGACAGTACACTTTGTGCCTGAGTATGTTCATGTATGTTTATGTATGTCTGTGTGCATGTGTGTGTTTGTGTTACTACACACATGTTTATTTATGTATATATAAGTCAGAGAACCAGGAGATGTAGTTTCCATTCTCAAGCCCACAATTTGACTCTGACTCTAAAAATCTTGTACTTAAAACTTAATGACTGAATTTTATTCCAGACTAGGGTCTTTTCCCTTGTAAACACAGTTGCCACCTCAGCTCTTATTTAGTTCCAGACAATATATTTTGAAGGACTTCTCTGCAAGTTGTCGGTATTTGCCAAGCTATGGGGCTCTCTATGGAGCTGGCAATTCAAAGGGAATTAATTCTATTTGGGCTTTGATTACTTATTTAATTGGCTGACACATCCAAAGTTACAATGAATTTGTTATAAAATTTATCATTGTCAACTTGGGTTTCTCTATAAGTAACTACATCTCCTTGAATTACCATGACCGTTATAATTCAACCACAATGCTTTTCCAATGAAGAATTGATATTTAAGTTCCATATGCCAGATGCAACTAATTTTGTTCTATGTCTGAAGCTTAAGAGTACTTGTAATTTAATTAGTTCTTTCATTCTCTTTAGGCCTTTATATTCATTTATTTTCATTTATTTTTAAATCTCCTTGACTTTCTTACAGACCAAGCTATCATCTACCTTAAATCAACGCTTAATGACTAATAAATCCAGTCTTTGACACAGCACCTCTATTGGCCCAGCATGTATTATAAGCAATCTCTTAAATGTCCATGGCTGCTTTCGTTTGCAGCGAGTGGAATATATGGAGCACAGGGTGAACTCCTCATGTCCTCATGAAAGTGTTTTGTAGCCGGATACTTATTGATGAGATTCAAGACTGTCACTGTCTGATGATTCTGCCTCTCACCAGAACTGACAAGCTCATGGGGACTAATGAAATTATAAACAGCTGTGTTTATATGATAGTATGGTGTCTGTCTTTGCTTCCTGTCTGAATGATATGAATGATCAGTGTATTGACTAACAGTACATTGTGGTGTAGTTCATCTGAGCAAGTTACAGTCTACTTCCAAAAGTGCTGGGCATCCAAGATTCTTGAGTGTGGCATGAGCTGGAAGTTGATTTTGAGTCTTTATTTTAAGTTTAAATTTTATCACAAAATGTTTTATCATAAAATTCATTTCCAAAGTTAATTCAATTTGCTAATACTTCCATTTTTGCAGTAAGTTTTAATATCCTTAGACTGTTTTCATGTATTTAATGTGTATACCCCCAACTTATACATAGCTTTGGCCCAGAGGATACAAAAGGGTCTGAACCCCAATCTCTCTTTCACAAAGGTGTGTTCTCTCTCCAAGTGCTATAGAGATTTTATTAGTAGTAAATAGAACACATGACCAGCCACTAAGGGCCCATAGCAGATGAACAGAGTTAATGGGTGAGGGAGTGCCTGGCCTGTGCATCTTGGTTGATGTAGTTCATGGAAAACTACTTCTCCTCTGATCCATGGCCTCCATCAGTGCTTTCAGAGTCATGTAATTAGGCTCAATATGTACTATTGATCCAAGAGGAAGGACTCTCTTACCAGCATTTTCAATCATGTGCTGAATCATTTTCATTCAATAACCCACTATTTAATTAATGGAAAGTTACTTATGAGGCATTTTCATCAGTTATCCAAGAGCAGCCCATTGAGAAGCCAGGCTGTAGAGTGTAGAGGATACTCTACTAAACAATCCACACTGGCCCTTACACCTGTATCTACGACAGCAACTTCTGCCTGGCTTAGAAACAGGTCATAGAGGTTAGTTTTTCACACATTATCAGTAGTATTTCTTCCTAGTTGTGTCCCTCTTGTCTCTTATAAAACACAAAACACATCTTGAAAGCAGAATTTCCTTTTTGTGTTGAGAAACCTTGACAGGCAGCTGCCCTTGGTGTTGGTAACTTAAAAAGAAAGAAACTCAAAGAAACTTGACCATGCCCATTTCTGGCATTTCTAAAGACCAGGTGCCAAGACAGATATCAGTAGGGAGCCTCTCACTGTTGCCTGGAAATTTATCAAGTGCAAAACTGTGCCTCTGTCATCTAAACTGTTTCCATTTTCCCTTTCAAGGTTACAGCTACTTTAAAAACAAATGTTTTTAAAATACCTTTACTCTTTATTTTCAAAGTAAAATAAAGTATGCAATTATAAGGACATTGGATAAAGTTTTATCTGGACCTGTCTGCTTTACAACATCACCCAAAGCTGAATAATATTCAGTATCCAGTTCGAAACATTTATATATCCTGGATATTTGTGGTCATTTTACCTATAACCAGCTGGGTGGGAGAGCCTTTCTACCTTAATAACAACAGGAGGTAGGCTGAATGACATTCATAACTCATAATTATGATATTCATACCTCTTACTTAGTCAACTGATTTTGTAAGAAATCATTTTTAGTCCAAAATTTAATGTTTTGTGTGTTGTGTAGAATCTTCCAGTTTATTCCATCCTGGAGGAAGGGCTAGTAAGACTCAGGAAGATCTAAAATAGAAGGAAGCAGGCTCCTTAATACTCAGGAAGTAAACAACCAAACATCCTCAGGAAGTTCCGCAAACTTAATCAGCTACATTCTCCCTCTCGAAAACTGAATAAGCAGTGCAGCCTGAGATGGAGGAGAGTCCGTTCTGTTGAGGTGTCAGCTGGCCATATAGACAACTCCAGAACTCACGTGTGGTTTTTTATTTTGTTGGTTTCTGGGGAGGTTGGCTCTGGGGGGGTTTGGGGGTTGTTGTTGGTGGTGGTGGGTTGTGTTTTTTGTTTTCTTTGTTTTGTTTTTGTTTGGGTTTTGTTGTTGGTGGTGGTGGTGATGGTAGTAATGGTGGTAGTGATGGTGGTGTTGGCTTTTTGTTCTTGGTGGTGGGTTTTTTGTTTGTTTGTTTGGTTTGGTTTGAGTTTTTTGTTTTGTTTTGTTTTTGTTTTTTGTTTTTAGTTTGTCTTTGTTTTTGTTTTGTTTTGTCTTTATTTATTGTTGTTTTGTTTTGTTTTGTTTTCACTCTTCATCCATGCTGAGGATCGCTTTTGGTGATAGAGCTGTCTTTGATTTCTTTAAGGTCCGGTAAGTGACCTTTTACAACCACACTCATATAAGGAACCACAATAAACTTATTGGTTCAAAAAGTTAGGTCCAGTGGCATCTGTGCAGGTTTGGTCTACAGATGTGTATTATAATGGTAACTCCTAAACTCAAAGGTCGAGGCCTACCAAATACTCAAATTTACAAGCCTTTGTTGTACAAACCATGTTCCTTGATTTAATACTATTGGTTAAATAACAGTAGCTACAGCCAGTTACTATGAGGATTAGAGGTAGGTGGGCTTGTAGTGTGACCTGGTTGGTGGAGGGTGGACCAAGTGGAGAAAGAATGAGAAGAGAGAAGGAAGCCTCCATGAAGGGAGATGGACAACGAAAACATGTTCAGGAGAAAGAGCAAGTATCTAGGGTACAAGGCTGGGGAGGTAGCCAGCGCAGCAGTTAGAAGAATAGAGTAGTGGTTTCTCCTCCCAGCAATTGTCAAAGCCAACTAAAATACCAATAGTCTGAGTCTCATGTATTTGTCAGCTTGTCAGAGATTTAAATTGGTTGTTTACTATATTTACTTTGATTTACCATCAGTGCTCTCTGCGAGGGGACGAGACTTGTTGCAGTGTCACTACCATCTTAGCAAAGAGAGTTACTTGCTTCAGTAGAGAAACCCAGACATCATTGTGCCCGTGTTCCTCCTTCCTGTTGCCTTGAAAACAGCTTCTCCAAAACATAATCAAGAAGCCTTATGCCTGGGAATGGAGTTGAATTTTATATGTCTTAAGGGTATTTGTCCATTGCTAGAGGAACATTTTTAGCTGTTACATGACTTAATGCCTCATTACTGAATAGTAAATACTAATGATAAAAGAGCCATGCACCAGAAAAGTATAAACACTTTTCTAATTGTGTACCAGAGCCATAAAAATAAAGTGAATGATTTTAAATATGTTTATCTAAAAGGTAGAAAGCAATGGCAGGCAGTATGAATTTCTTGTGTTGATGATTTTCTTAGTCTATCAAATGTAGTTGATAGAAAAAGGAAGTTAATAAATTGCAGAAATCTTTACCTACATGGGTGCCAGATTAGTTTCTCTTAAGGTCACACTTAAGTTGAAAATTCTATAGGGGAAAAAAGAAACTGAAGAAAAATCAGCATGGAAAAAGGTATTTTCCTAGATCTTCTACTGATACAATTCATTGAGATATAATATATTATATGTTTTTGCTTCTAGAAAAGAAGGGAGAAAACGTTAAAAGCAGAATTATACATTTTCTGTAATTTATGTCATAGCTAGAAAAATTAATTACTGTATCGTAATTTAATAAAATATAATCTCCTATAGATTAAAGGTAGAAATAATAGTTTCTGAATGTTACCCCCAAGAATAATTATAATAGTTCAAATGCAAAATGGAGTTTAATCCTAGGTTAAACAAAGTACATGCTTATGAAAGAGTCATAAACAGTTTTTTCCTCATTTGATTTAGGGCAATTGTTCAGGTTAGTCAGGAGGAGCATCGTCATATCTTCTCCCCTGAGACTTTTGGAATTGGTGAACTGAAGTCACTTCTCTGGAAATCCCAGATCTAGATAGCTAAAGCAGTCAAATGATCTGTGAACGCTCCATAAGAGAACATCTTATTTGCTCTCATCCCAGAACATTCCATATACATTCCGAGTCACATATCCATAAATAACACCCAAAGCCATTGATGATACCCTGGATAGAGCAGAAGAGTATTAGTCACATCTTACACCATGGTAAACCTGGCAAAGAACTTCAGAGGTAGGATTGCTGAAAGCTTTCAACAGTAATATTTCCTAGTTTCTCTTGGAATCTGCCTTTTCAACATGACTGATGTTAAGCTATCACTTGATACTCCTGAAGATAGATATGGAAAGAACTTCCCAGGAACAAATCCTTACACATTTCATATACATACCCATATACACACACACACACACACACACACACACACACATATAAATATATATATGTGTAATAGATGTGAGTGATTTCAAAAACAGGCGCTAGCAAGATGTAGTAAAAACAAAGAGGGAGAAAGGTTTTTGTTTTGTTTTGTTTTGTTTTGTTTTGTTTTGTTTTGTACTGGATCTTACCTTGTGTTTATTGGCAGACATTTATATGTAAGTTGGTATAATTTAATATTAATAATGACGCAATGAGGGTCACTTTTGAACAACTGGCTTCCATGCGAAGGTCATGGCTGGATTGATGACAGTTATGACTGAAGTCAATTCATAACCCAATCCTCTTGTATTACAGGTGTTGAGATAAATCCAGGTATATCATTCCAATCATAGTGAATTGTTTCTTTCTTGATGAATTTGTGGTATTTTGACAGGAAGATACTGTACATCTCTGAGTTTCCTAAAACTCTCTGCCAAGACTGGTCTTTTTTTTTTTTTCTTCGAGACAGGGTTTTTCTGTGTAGCCTTGGCTGTCCTGGAACTCACTCTGTAGACCAGGCTAGCCTTGAACTCAGAAATCCACCTGCCTCTGCCTCCCAAGTACCAGGATTAAAGGTGTTCGCCACCACCACCAGGCAAGACTGGTCTTAAAGTCTGACTTTTCCAATCTCCATCTCATGCGTGTTGGAACGTGCACATCCCTATGGTTAGTTCCACATTTTCTTTCTTCCTCACAAAGAACTTTCTCTGGTTTTCCTCTCAAGACCTTTACCCTATGGAGGCTCCTACGTCACAAATGAGTTTCTAAACAAAAGAAAGTAAAGAAATCTCCCAACAGAGAAAATGTGAAATCCCAAAGCTCATTCAACTTAATACACAGTGAAGCACATTATATTCCCATCTCCTGTGCTGCAAACTGCATGAATCTTAAAAACACCTGCGGTTGTTTAGCTCCTTTTAAAATGTTCTTTAGTCTGTGCTGTGATTCCTTGGCTAGTTTTGAAAACAAAGAGTAAAAACACATAAAGAAAACTGAAGCTACTATTGTTTTAGAAATGATCAGTCAGTCTGTGGGGCTTTCACTAAGCAGTTAGAAGAAAGGCTTTAAAAATCAGGTCTCCTAGCACTTTGATGGTTACCGAATACTCTTTATGCATAAAACTTTCATACAGTTGAGGCAGTTGATGAAATGGCAAATGTCACAAGGCTTAGCATCATTTATTCCTTATCTGACTCTAATCAATGATGCTTAAATCTGATGTGACCTCGTTTTCTTAATTATGATTTGTATTTGAGGTGACTACTTGGTCTCTGGCAGTTATGGAATCTCAAACACAGGTTTCTATCTTCAGTTCTTAAATACAATAGAACATTTTAGAGCTAGGTTGGTTTCAGTAAATGCTGTCTTAGAGAAAGACAATACATACATTTTTCATAGTCCCAGGCAAAGTTTAGATCCAGGCTGACAGTCTGGTATGGCAGGTGACAGGTAGTCAAATTTTCTCCAAAGTTTCAGGAACCTTCTCCAATGTTATCAAGGAGAATGGCTGGTTCTCAATTATCCTCTCTTTGTTGCAACAATTACCCAGGTAAGCTGGAGTCCTGACAGGTAAGTACCAACTTCAAAAGATTTAGAATCCAAATGCAATTTCTAATGAAAAGGCCCATATCATTTTTAAATAAATAATTTGAGAAAAAAATTGGTTTATTTTCTAAATATGGATCATCTCATGCTCCTTGAGAAATTGTAGCCTAAGGCTCAAGGAACACAAATCATCTCTGGTTTGGGTAGTACAGAGCATGAGCACAGCCATATTGTCCTCCTTCACTTTTGCTCACTCATCTGTTCCTCCTCTCTATATATCATGAACTACCCCAGAAGAGGAGGTTGTTGGGCGTCAGAAGAGATCTCAGTGCAGCATTGACAACTGATTTGACCAACAGGTGGTTGAAAACTGATGGAGACCTTCCATATCTGCACAGACAAAATTAGTAAGTCCTGTTCATCCATGCCTATTGTGAACACGTTCAATAAAGAAGGCTAACAATCAACGTGGTTTTCAGTAGTGTTTGAATTGAGTTTAGATCTTTATATGTGGGGATACCACATTGGAAAATGAAGGTTTGATGTAACTGACAGAACCATAAACTTAAAAATGTAACAGACAGCTATAGTTCCTAGTATAGAGGCCTGACTGAGAGAGATGAGGTAATAGCAGTGTTATAGCTTTGAGAATGGGATGTCTGAACAAGGATTTGACACCAAAATTATCTGGGTGGAAATGTGGAGACAAAAATCCCTGAAAAAATATCATTAAGGTCATAGGAGTATAAGAGAATGTGTTGTAAGTCAACAGCTTCGAAATAGCATCAGTTTGGGTAGCAAAGAATTGTTTGTGAGACACTGAATTCACAGCTTCCCAGAAATTCGTTTACAACTCATTCTGCATCCACATTTTGTTTTGACTTCTAAGAAAAACATGAGCCTGTTTATTTGAGTGGTATGCTTCAAAACATGTAAGTTAAATTAGCGTTGATTTACACAAAACTGCCTCAACTAGATTACATTTAATTAGAAGAGGCTTACAACAAACAATTCTTACTGTAGCTGCAAATAAGCCAAGTATTTCCTGTCATGTGTGGGCCATTGTGGCTTTCAGAACAGCAAAGAAGGATTTGCATGTCTGGATCAAGTTCTCTATATAATGTTGTACCATGGTTTAGCTTTGTAAACTCTTTAAATGTTGAATAACTGTTGGGTAAACATTACAATCCAGACTTTTGTTCTTCACATATTTTAAGGTTTTAAGATTTTTGGATAACAGGGTTAAGAGTCAAAACTCTAAATAGAAAAAGAAGGGGTGAATTTCTGTGAAGAGCTTCAAGACAGATAGACAATAGACAAACAAGCAAACAAACAACAACAAAAATGCTGTCACATTCTCTAGGTGAAGGTGTTTTCTGTAGCTTCATGGTTTATTCTTGGGTTTTGAGATCTCTTCACTCACATTCTAAGTGCATGAGTGGTTCGCTTGCAAGGAGGAACAGATACCACATTCCCGAAGTGCCCATGAAGGACAGAGGAAGATAGTAGGTCCTCTGGTACAACCTGTCATGAGGTTGCTGGGAACTGAGTCTAGGTTTTCTGCAACAATCGCCAATGTTCTTACCACTAAGTCACCTCTCCAGTCCCACTTCCCTCTTTTAATCTTAATGGATAAAAATTCTATTTGTCTTGCATAGTATCTTCAATACAGCAAATACACTTCAGAATCTTAAGTCTAATGAAAATATAAAACTAATCTACAATTCTAAAAATTGAACAAAACAACCATGAAAGATTCCCACATTAGCTGCTCAGCATATGCACAATGAAGGTAAGAAATATGCCGTGATCTTGGATGGCCAAGTCGGTCATCAATGGGAGGAGAGGCCCTAGGCCCTGTGAAGGTTCTATGTACCAGTGTAGGGGAATGCCAGTGCCAGGAAGTGGAAGAGGGTGGGTTAGTGAGCAGGGGGAGGGAGAGGGAACAGGGTTTTTGTTGTTGTTGTTGTTTATTTTCTTTCTTTCTTTCTTTCTTTCTCTTTTTTTTTTTTTTGGAGGGGAAACTGGGAAAAGGGATATATGACATGTATATAAAGAAAATATCTAATAAAAATGGAAAAAAAAGAAATGAATTCATGAAGTTCTTTGGCAAATGGACTGAACTAGAAAATATCATCCTGAGTGAGGCAACCCAATCACAAAAGAACACATATGGCATGGACTCACTAATAAGTGGATATTAGCCCAGAAGTTTAGAATACCCAAGATAGAATTCACAGACCACATGAAGCTCAAGAAGGAAGACCAAAAAGAGTGGATACTTCGATCCTTCTTAGAAGTGGGGGATCAAAATAGCCATGATAGGAAATACAGAGACAAAGTCTGGTGCAGAAACTGAAGGAAAGGCCACCCAGTGACTGTCCCACCTAGAGATCCATCCCATATACAGTTACCAAACCCAGACACTATGTGGATGCCAAAAAGTGCTTACTGACAGGAGCTTGATATAGTTGACTCCTGAGAGGTTCTGACAGGGGCTGACTAACACAAGAGTGGAAGCTCACAGCCATCTATTGGACTGAACACAACGTTCCCAATAGAGGAGCTAGAGAAAGAACCCAAGGAGCTGAAGGTGTTTGAACCCCATAGGAGGAACAACAATATGAACCAACCAGTAACCCCAGAGCTCCTAGAGTCTAAACCACTTCAAAGAGTACACATGAAGGGACCCATGGCTACAGATGCATATGTAGTAGTGGATAGCCTTGTGGGACATCAATGAAAGTAAAGGCCCTTGGTCTCGTGAAGGCTTGATGCCCCAGTGTAGGGGAATGCCAGGACAGAGAAGTGGGAGCAGGTGGGTTTGTGAGCAGGGAGATGGGGGATTGGATAGGGAGTTTTCAGAGGGGATAAAATTAGCAATGTAAATAAAGAAAATATCTAATAAAAATAGCAAGACTAGAATATAATTGAGGAAATTAGTTAAATTATACAAAATAAAGTTACTATTACTATAATATAAAAATGAAAACTACAAAATATTTAAAGCATATATAAAAATGTTCCCATTATCAAAGGATCAACCTAACTGCCCCTGAATGTCAAATATGCAAGTAGGCTTCTTGTTCATATAAGTTTACTTTAGCTATTTGCAACACTTAGGTAGATCCCCTAGCTCTCCATTTCATCTGCTCTCCATTTCATCATGCCCATTTCAGCATGTCAATAGGCTATGGAAACACTTACTCTCTGTGTAACTTACACACATGAGCTCTAGCAGAATGCCTCCAATCTAAAGGACTTTTCCCAGAGGAGGAATAAAGAACCATTTAATAATGAACCACAGGAGACCATGGTGGCCCAAGTGCACCCTGTGATTAAAGTACAGAGTC
Source organism: Mastomys coucha (assembly GCF_008632895.1). NCBI lineage: Eukaryota > Metazoa > Chordata > Mammalia > Rodentia > Muridae > Mastomys > Mastomys coucha. The sequence goes on from NW_022196895.1 coordinate 67,613,354, forward strand.
TGCCGGATTACCACTATAGCAGAAGTAATGCAGCAGTTACTGCTGTGTTATAGCAGAAATAACACAACCAATGAGAATGCAGGATTTTGGAGCCCATTCCGAAAGAATTCATCTACAAACAACTCCCAAACATAACGGTCAGGGAACACTGCAGAAGAAGTGGCAAAAAGATTGTAAGAGCCAGAGAATCAGAGAGTTTTCTATGAGACCTTGTCTTCTAGAATTGTCACAAGCTACACACATAAATGCTCACCTATATGACAACCTAAAAACAAAAACACGAACTAAAAACAAAGACAACAGCAATAGACACAGAAGAAACACCATGGGGCATCAATACTAAGAGAAGTACAGGCAGCTAAGGAATGGAGAGAGTGGGAGGAATAGTTTTGCCAAGGAAGAGCACACTAAATGCTTATCAAATACCAAATGGTTTGTTCTGAACACATATGTACAAGCTGTATAATCTTAAAGTAATTCACTTCTTAAATCCTGCCTGAGCTCTGATGTCTTCATCAGCAAAGATAACCAATAGCATCTGACAAAGAGTTAGGAAAGATTTAATGGGAAGTACGAATCTCAGACTCAGAATAGTACACTGAAATGTGTACTGATTCCATAATTCCCCTATGGACTTGAAAAAAAAACCTGTTCTGTTCTTATGGAGGCATTCTACATTATTTCATGTCTATGTGTACCCTTTTTATGTAGAAAAACTTTCTTATACAGTACTTAATTCAATCTCAATTAAATGCATTAATTATTCTAATTGCAACCTTCAAATATTAATACAGACATAGATATATAGAGATTGGTTGGGAGGTAAGAAAATAAAGCATCATATTTTATTAATATCTTATTAACAAAATATTTTGTTAACAATCTCATTTTTACAACTGTGACAGGAATTTCTAGATTAGAATGACAAACAATGTTTTTCTATTTTATATAAAAAAGCAATCCAATATTCAGAAAAAAAGCACTGTATCATATTGGAAAATTATGAAGGTCTGGGTTTTTGGTCTTTACAAAATTTGTTCTGAGGCATAGCCTTAAAATAATGCACACTCAGCTATGATTTCCATACTGTAAATGAGAAATCATAATGGCCTTCTTTTCCCTTTATGGATAAAATAGATGCATTTTACCAAAAATATTTGATACTACCTGAAAATTCACAAGTGACCACCAGTTTTTCTTTCTACCAGTAGAGGAACTGGGATGAGGATCAGGTGTGGGGTGAGGCAAAAGCAATCTTCTCTGGGACTAGAGGGAGACTAGGAAGAGGGAAGGCTCTGTGAGTCTATGGGGGTGACAATAACTGAGACTCCTAGCAGCTGGGGCTATGGAGACTGAAATGGTCACCTCCAGTAGCCAGGCAGGACTTCCAGTGGAAGAAGAGGAACACCAGTCCACCCACAAAATCATCAACCCCAAATTTGCCCTGTCTACAAAATGTGCAGGGAAAAAACGGAACAGAGATTGAGGGAATGGCCAAACACTGACCGGCCCCATTTGAGACCCATCTCTTTGTAGAGAACCAACACCTGATACTGTTAATGATCCTGTGCCGTGCTTGTAGACAGGAGCCTAATATGACTGTTTCCTGAGAGGTTTCATCAATAATTTGATGGAAAGAGATGCAGATACCCACAGCTAAACATGAGATGGAGCTCAGGGAGACTTATGGAAGAGTTGGAGGAAAGGAAGGATTGCGGGAGTTGGAGGGGTCAAGGCCACCACAAGAAGACTTACAGAGTCTGGGACAGGTACCTATTTCTGGGACAGGACCCCTGTGTGAGCGTCCAAGAGTGCCTATGGCGGCTGCGGACATTAGACTTGTTTGTGTAATAATGTACATATTTTCTGGACCCACTAGCAGTGGAGGATTCTTTCCTTCTGAGGAATGTCCTCCCTGTTAATTTTAAAGACTCCATGATAATTCGAAACAGCATGAGTTCAGGAGTGTAGGGTGCGGCTATGTCTTGGTAAAATGCTAAACACTGGGACCTTTAGGATACCTCTTAAGAGCTCTAACTACATGAGTTTGAAAATATATAATTTCTCAACTAAGCAAAAAATAGGGATGCAATATGAATTATATGGGGGCTTCATGAATCTAAAGGAACAGAAGTTTTCAGAAAGATACTAAGGAAGGAAATAAAGAGAATTAGGGAGTGATGATCTCAGGAAATCCTGCCAGGCTAAGGTTTTTTGTTTATGCTTATAAAGACCAAAAGATTCCTGAGTTCAGGATCAGTCTAGGACAGAGCAAGGTTAGGTTCAGGTATGGTGGAAATGGTAATTGCAGGGCAGGGTTAGCTTGTCCTCTGTGCTTAACAAAGGCAAACAGATCTCTGAAGTCTTTAGCAATATTAAGAAAAAAAAAAAATGTCTGCTTGCTGTCTCCTAAGAATCAAAGGGCTGGAGCCACAGGATGCTGATTCATAAGTTAACCAAGTAGAAACCTGGAGTAATGACTGGATTGATGTATAAAAATAAAAGACTGCACTTGTGCAGCTCAGAACATGAGCTAGCCAGATAAGTTTTCAGGATAAAAAGAGAGACCTGCATGGAGAATTCATACACACACACACACACACACACACACACACACACACACACACACGTACACACACACACAAGCAAGCAAGCAAGCAAGCAAGCAGAACATGAATAGAGAAGATCTTTTAGAATACCAAGCAAGCAGAATATAGACTGAAATCTTCTTAATAAATTTTACAGTCTTGTGTTTAATGTGTGATAACCAAGTAGGAACCAGATTATGAAACATAACTGAGAAGTGTTGAACTTTGAAAACATGTAAGGATTTTATGACAGATCTTTCTTAGATATAATTTCAGTCAAATCTACAGAGAAGCAGAGCTTTCACATATAGAATGAAAACATCTGTCAGTTATCTAAGTGCTTTTGTATGCACAAATATTCATACAGTACATGAGCCCTGTGTTACATGTTTTATTTAGTAGTGTATGGCATTTTATAAACAGTTGGTGCTTTCAAATTGGGTGAGCGGACTGTCCTTTAAAAACAAAACAAAACAAAACAAAAACCATATTTTTATTACTCAGCGGTTAGATTCTAAATCTTTCCAGACTATATACTTTAATGTTTAATGCATTTCAGATCTTTTTTTTCCTAAATGAAGTGCAGAATAAATGAAGAAAATTCAAAACACAATTCTCATTAACCAGCCAGAAATAAAAATTAGCCAAATTTCTGAACTCACTTAAAAGGTTGTAAATATTGGCACCTTTGCTAACTTAAACATCTCTAGCTTCTTGCTGGGTAATGTTCATAAGCAGGTAAAATTATTGCATTAGCAGAAGGAAATGCATTGGGTTAAGCAATATATAAGATCATGTACTCAGACAGTTTGGAAATATTTTTCATGGGTTAAGCAAAGCCCGAGGTGGCTAGGCCATCAGGGTGCTTAGGAGTGTGTTCAGAATATTGGGGGGGGGGGGAAAGTTGGTGAGAATTTTCTGGAGCTTCTGCATTGTTATTCCTAGAATGTGAGATGGTACAACCCATCTTAGATGGAGTCAAAAAGCTGCAGCTATGAGTTGCTGTGGTCTATTGGTCATATTTACCGTTTTTTCAGCAATCCCAATTAGGTCAATGATGTCACAATGAGAGCCTACCACTGTCTTAGTCAGGGTTTCTATTCCTGCACAAACATCATGACCAAGAAGCAAGTTGGGGAGGAAAGGATTTATCAGCTACACTTCCACATTGCTGTTCATCATCAAAGGAAGTCAGGGCTGGAACTCTCACAGGGCAGGACCTTGGAGGCAGAAGCTGATGCAGAGGCAATGGAGGGGTGTTGCTTAGTGGATTGCTTCCCTTGTTTTCTTATACAACCCAGGACTAACAACCTAGGGATGGCACCACCCACAATGAGCCCTCCCACCCTTGATCACTAATGAGAAAATGCCTTACAGCTGGATCTTATGGAGGCATTTCCTCAAGGGAGATTCCTTTCTCTGTGAAAACCCCAGTTCATGTCAGCTTGACATACAAAACCAGCCAGTACACTTACCCTGTGTATTTTTTTGGATGTAGAGAAATCAATGAGCAAAGAAGTGTCTTGCTAAGTACTACCACAGAGGATATGTGAGGTAAAGTTTAGCAACAGATGTCAAACTAACAAAGAGAACTTGTCATGTGGTGAGCTAAGATTGTAAAACAATCTGACTGTACCAGTGTCTAGTGGCTGAAGAATTTCTTGGAAACTGGGTGAGGTTCTCTCATTTCACTTTTTGTTCTGTAGACATTGCGAATGAGCAGATGCAGATTGAGAACTGATGACAGCTCCTCTCACTGGGACAAAGTCCGTTATGCTTCTTGTTTCTCACAAAGAACACAAATACAGAGGGGGATGAGAGCAACATGACCTAAGTCTTGTACACACCTTAGTATTATTGTTTCTGATATCAGAAACAATATCAAGCTTAGCTTTATTTTTGCTTCTGTTTTCAAAAATGGTGCTGGAAAAGTTAGGAGAAAGACTGAATGAGCTGAAGGGGATTGTAAACCCATAGGGAGAACAACAATATAAACTATCCCCCACCCCTCACCCAGAGCTTCCAGGGACTAACCAACCAACCAAAGATGGATGGATCCATGGCTCCAGCTACACAAATAGCAGAGGATTGCTCTTTCTGGCATCAATAGGAGGAGAGGCCCTTGGTCCTGTGGAGGCTTGTTGTACCAGCACAGGGGGATGCTAGAAGGGTGAGGCAGGAGTGGTTGTGTTGGTGGGGGAGCACCATCTTAGAAGCAAATGGGAGGAGGAGAGGATGGAAGGTTTGCAGAGGGGAGACCAGGAAGGGGAAAACATTTGAAATGTAAATAAATAAAATAACCAAAAATCAACCAATCAATTAATCAATCAACCAATCAATCAATCAATTGTGGGACTAAATAATCATATAATTCAGCAATGTAAACAGTGATAAAGGACTGTGGCAAGCTGTATGGCAGGGAGATGCTTACTTTGCACCAATAAAACTGAATGGCAGAAAGTATGTACTATCATATTGTTCTTTGAAACAAAGATCTGGAGGTAGGGTTTATAGGGAGAGAGCTAGCAGGCAGAAAATGAGTACAATAGAAGAGCTACCTGTTCTGTCACCAAGCAAGGACTGGTTGTGTAACACTTAACAGCCGGATTTGCTCTGATTTCCAAGGTCACAAAACTTTTCTTTCTTTTTTTTTTTTTTTTTTTT